>NW_028145514.1:2710000-3217500 GCF_977016875.1 Pavona decussata | reverse complement strand
AATTGCCCCCATCCTCTATGTCAAGGTAATTTTAACATTCACATTTAAATAAATATATATATTTTTTATACATAATTAGTGGCCAATTTCTATATTTACAAACCAGAATATGGTCTTTTGTTCACATACTATGTGATTTGCTTCGTTATTTTGCCAGATTATGCCTCAAAAGCTGATCAGCAGCATGTCAAAGAGTGTCCCGAAGAAGAAGATATGAAACCAGTTTTCTGTCTTTGCAAGAAACGCGAAATGGGGTATGGTCAAGAGCAAAGGTCTATTCTTTTCATCCTCTAAGTATGGTCATAATTCCTTACCAAATCATTGCTTCTTATTTCATACAGGTTTATGATCTGTTGCGATCAGTGTGGTGATTGGTACCATGGTGAGTGTGTGGGCGAATCAGAGGAAGCAAGGCAGGGATATGAAGAACGTGTGTACATATGTCCAATTTATAGAGAGCCAGGTTTGTAATGTTATTAATTATGTATTAGCTAATGCCCTTGTATTACTTAGCTCACACTTTAATTTGATGATAAGCTAAGCTTTTGCTGTGGCATTCGTTTGACCATTTAAGATTAATGACATTGTTTTGCCTTCTAAATAAATAATAAATACTGATGGCTGGACGTCCAGAGCAACTGAATCATCCATCACTACAACTGTCCATTACATTTCCCAAGAGTGGAAGCTTGAAAATAAAGTGTTGAAGACTACAACCTTGCCATGCTCACACACAGGAGAGGCCTTAGGGGAAGCCCTCAATGACACAGAACACAAAACATCAACATGGTGTGAATTGTGTTGACTGACAATGCAAGCAATATAACACTGGGTGTAAAACTAAGTGGGCTGAGCCCCATATAGGATGTTTTGCGCACACAATCAATTTAGCAACAAAACATGGTTTAGAGGTCCCTAAACTGAATCAGTTGGTTGGCCGTATGAGAAGAGTAGTGTCGTACTTTCATCGAAGTCCCAAAGCCTCTGATGTCTTAAAAGAGAAGCTTGCTTTGTCAAAAATTGAAGGACCAAAGAAACTCATCATAGATGTGAGTACAAGATGGAATAGCACATATGATATGGTGCAAAGATTTGCGCTACTGGAACCTGCTGTTATGGCCACCCTTATGACAAAAGAATTGAGAAAAGACATAAAGGATGTGTACACTTTATCAGAAGAAGATGTAAACAACGTTGAAAAGGCTATTGAAACCCTGCAGCCACTAAAAACAATTGCTACTGTTTTGTGTGATGCAACCAATCCAACTGTGTCTCTGATTTTACCTCTAACGACACCATCTTGAAAGCTACATCTCCAGACCCAGATGATTGTGTACTTATAAAAGATGTCAAGAAGGCTATTGATAGTGATTTGCTGCCCAGGTATGAGGATCCCGAGCTCCGAATTTTCCTCTTCATGGCCACAGCAATAAATTGATCCAAGGTGCCACTCTCTACCCTTCATCAGTAGTGAAGAGCGAACCCATGTGTTTGCTGACCTAGCAGTGAATATTAAGAACCTTAGAAAAGCTGTTGACACCCATCTACTTCAGGTACACCATATTTATACCATAAATTCCATAATTCCAATATCCTTGTAATGAAGAATATATTTTATTATTATTTATTCAAGCACCTCTCAAATCACCAAATGACAAATTATGAAAGGAGGATTTTTTATTCATACATACAACCATTCATAGGTCACGGCTGAACCAGTTGTCAATGAGTCTGTTGAGAGAAGTGAGACAAACCCTCCTGTAGTAACTGAAAGCCTTCATCCGCTGCCTAGCCTGCCTGTATTGCCTAGCTTACCACAGTTTCTTGAATCAGCTGAATTTTCTGTTCAAGACAAACCAGAGCAGTTAAAAGCCCCTGACTCCTCTCCACGAAAGAAGACTGCCATGTCAGAACTTTTTGGTGATGTATTTATTACCTCTGTTGTACCAGGGTCAGGGTGCTCAATCCAGCAACCAAATTGAAGAAGAGCTGTGTAGATTCAAAGCTGAGCCATGCATTGCTCCATAAAGTTACCCTTTAGATTGGGGGAAGTCCAATGAGCTTAAGTACCCCACTTAGCATTGTTTGCAAAGTGTGTTCTGGCTATCCTTGGAACTTCGGTACCAAGTGAAAGAATTTTCTCAACCGCTGGGGACATTGTTAATGCTCAGAGGGCATGCCTTAGCCCTGAGAATGTGAACATTTTGATTTTCCTTAAGAAGAACTTGCAGTTTTGAATTTTCCTACATGTGCACAGCTTTAGCAAGTCTGTGTCAAGTAGACATATTTCTCATTTTCCAACCTTAGTTCCAATCATTCTACTGACAATTTGACATTTAATTGAGAAGTTAAATGTGGTTATATTAGTTGAAGTTTGAATTTTCCTTCATGTGAACAGCTTTAGAAAAAGTCTGTGTCAAGTTGACACTTCTCATTTTCCAGTTGTGGTTCCAGTTATATTCTTGTGTTATTTTTAACCATTTGTTAATTGTTAATTTGTTATCAATGGAAATTAAAGATTCCAAAGCAGTTTAGTAAGATTACGTCACTTGTCAGTTGTATGTAATGATGTATCGTATCGTGGCACTTGTGTTGAGATATGTACCGTATCCTAAGAAAATGTATGTATCATTGCAGCCCTAAAATAAACCCACCTTCATTGCCCAGAGTCTAGTTTAACCATAAATAAATCAGTTGTGCTTACATTTAAAAAGACTCAGGCCTGATTACATGGCATGTCGAAAAATGGCACGTCAAAAAATTTACACAGATTAACCCTTTAAGCCCTTACAGTGATCAGCATCAAATTTCTCCTTGTAATGTCAATGCTTATTCAACCCCTGATGTCATGAGAATTAAGGATATGATCACCAAAGTGAATTTTCTTGATATTTTAATAACTTCTCCCCAGTACTTTTATAAGATATGTATAGGGACAAGATAGGAGAATTTGTTCTTTGATGTTAGGGGTTAAAGGGTTAACAGCGAGGAAACAATTGAACAAGAAATGTGAGCAGCATTTTATACCTAGACAGTGTTCAATGCCTGAGTGTGCCGTTTTGTCTTGAGGGCGTCTTGACCAGGAGCCCTTCATAATAAACAAGACGTGAATGGGGTATTTAGATGATTGAAGCATTTAGAAAGGATGAAATAACTTGTATCCAGACAGAATTGCAACATACTAAAGGCTGGTTTCCGTATGATCGCAGAGCAGAAGATTGCAGTAAGGTCTGCGATCGTCTGCGATCCCCTGCGATCAATTGCGATTGTGCAATCATATGGAAACCAAAGTTTGCGATCCATGATTAAAACACATCCCACAACATTTTGAGCTCTCTCCCATGATTCAACGCTTGTCTGTTTGATTGTAGGAACGGTCTCCATAGCAACACTCATTTTGTTGTAATCATGGCTGAGATTTTAACATTAGTGACAAGGAATTTATGGAGGAAGTTGCACTTTATGAATGCGTTTACCATCACAACAGCAAAGATTTTAAAGAGAACAAAAATGCCAACTGTTGGGACAAACTCGGGCAGAAGTTTAATTTATCAGCCGGGGAAGGGAAGGCCAAGTTTCGTAACATAAGAACTGCGTATGGTTATTATCGAATCCAAAACCGATGTTTTCGACGGTTTTGGAGCTGACGACGACTTCGCTTCATGACAAACAGAAGAAGTAAGCTTGCTTCCAGCAAAATTTCCTTGTTGTTTGCTCTTTAGCCTACACGCGTGTTTATTTGACATTTCTACTGACCAAACGTATGGCTCATTCAGCTCTGCGATTGTTGCAATTATATGGAAACGGCCTTTTTTGCGATTGTCTGCGATCGTCTGCAATCATATGGAAACCAGCCTTAAAAAAGAACTATAGATAAGATAATGCCTAGACAAAGAATACAATACAAGTGATGCCCCATAGAGCGAAAGGCATCACATTCCATTAACTACATTTTACAATTTTGTTGTAAAACTTTCTTTGTATTTGTTTAGATTGGAGTCGTTTAGACATGATTATATGCGTAATTTTATTTAGTATAATTACTCAGGTGACTATAGAGATTCTGTTGATCTGATTGGTCAAGGATTGCATCATATCCTGCTGCAATCACCTCGTCCAAGCACTAATTTTCAAAATGGCCACTTAGCGATTTGTTGATGTTTCTAAGGAAGAAGTAATTAGGATGAAAGAAAATGCAGTTCCAAAAGGCACTAAAGATGAAGCTAAGTCCAATGTGACACTTTTCGAAGGCAAGATATGAAAATTTTGCTCATTGTAGTTAAAAAACCCTCGTAAATTGCATGTTGTCGTCGATGGCTTAAAAGGAAGACAACAAATTAAGTTAAATTCGCATGTGATTTTCTTTATTGAAAAGAATGATTTCACAAACAAAACGAATTTAAGACAGAATTTGAAAGCATGGAAGTAAACAAGATGAATAAATGTCTCTCTAAGTTTTATGTTTCAGTAAGGAGAGAAGACGACAGTTTTTATAATCTGTAAACTAGTTTGTTGTTGGTTCGAGCAGCTCTCGACCACCATCTAAAGTCACCACCTCACAATAACAAATTTTCATCTGCGACAACCCTGTACTTGTTTAGTCACAGGCAGCCCAAGTTTGCGTCACTAGAGAGCGTGTGATAATTAATAACTAGTGGGACGATGACCTGTGAGTGCAAGCGGTATTGGGTTACAGACAGCCGTTGAGAAATTTGAACGCATTATAAGACTTAGTATGGGAAATAGAATACCGACGATTTTACGCTAAAAAAACGCTAAATTTAACTTTCATTCAATAAAATGAATAAAACTGACTCACCTCTGGTGTATCCTTGTAAATTTTGTAGCCTATTTCACCGTTTCGAGCGTTCTTTGAAATCACTGTCATTCCCCTCATAAGACTTATGAAGGGAATGACAGTGATTTCAAAGAATGCCTGAAACGGCAAAATAAACCCCAAAACAAACAAGAATACACCAGAGGTGAGTAAGTTTAATTCATTTTATTGAATGGAAGTTAAATTTAGCATTTTTTTAGCGTAAAAATCATCTGTATTTTATTTCCCATACAAAGTCTTATAATGCGTTCAAATTTCTCAACGGCTGTCTGTAACACAATACCGCTTCCACTCACAGGTCATCGTCTCACTGGTTATTAATTATCACATGCTCTCTAGTGACGCAAACTTGGGCTGCCTGTGGTTTTGTGAAGTCAATAAAGGACTTTATTCCTACCTGAAGCAGCTTATCTCCAAGGGCAATTTACAAACGTCTGTTAACCAGCGAAGCCATCATGTCAACAAGAAATTGTGCGACAAAGTGCTATCACTAACACTTGTGATCCCGGTTCAAGTTTTACACCAAACAGCCTGGTTCATCTCCATCTATTTTGGTAAATGGGTAGGAGAAACCCAACATTCATTCACAGAAGCCAATGTTTCGTCTCAATGAAGTGGAAATTAAAGAATACTGCTTGAGGCAAGTGCAGTTAATCGATTGAACATGTGATTTCGATTGAGCATGTGATCGGCAGACTGCGCGCACGTCTCTGGTCATTGAGGCATGACAATTTGAAACAAACAAACAAAAATCGATATTTTTCAGACAGTTCTTGTTTTTCTCTGATAATCACCTGAGTAATAATAATATACTAAAACAATTTTACGGCTCAGGCAAAGTAAATAAACAATAGACAGTACCAATATTCTTCCAGCAACAAAAACCTGTTTAGAACCTAACCAGCTAATTTCCCAGTAAACACCAATTATGTCAGAATCTTTTGAGGCTAACTTGGTAAAATGCAGGTTCTTATATGCGGGTTTTCACGTTGCCTTTGCACTGTTTAAGTTTCCCCTAAACCACAGATATTAAATTTCTATACGAACCTGGAAATGTTGTCACGCCTTGATTTGTTAAGAACATTCAATACAGATAATAAACTTCACTTACCACAGCGAGAGGGTTGATCCAGTCCACAAAGCTGTTCGCGCAAAGAAATGGATGATAACCAAACTGTCGGTGTCCACATCTAGAGGCTTGATCATCCAAAGTGAAAATTGTTTCATATCTGATGTAACTTTGGTTCCCGACAGAGACGCTGCTTAGCGAAGTGCAGCCACAGTTCGACGTTCATCGACGCATTAAAAAGTTTGTTCTTCTGCTTCAAAATAAAATGCATTTAACATCAAAGGTAAATTTTCACATATACAGCTTTACTAATGCTAAAACAGCGCTCAAACCGACCGCTCAAACCACAGCAGTTGCAAGAAATAAGATCCTTATCAAACTGCAAAATGGCTGTTCGCGCAGAGAAGTGGATGATAACCAAACTTACCTGTCGGTGTCCTAGAAGTGGTTGAAAAACAACAAAAGAAATGCAGTAAGAGTTAAATAAAGAATGTGTGAAAGAAAACTAAAAAGCACTGCAACTCAAAACGAACGGTACATCACACAAACACAACCTCGGGCTCTCTTTCCGCGCATTACCCAGACTTCCTTAGGCTCCTCCAGCGCCTTGCGTTAGGTACGCTATGTATGGGGACATATACTGTACCCAATATCTACATAACAGAGACTGGTAAACATCCATCGTGTCTGTAGCTATGTTCCCTTGGCTTCCGCGCTAAGTTACATACATAATAAAAAATGGAACAAAATGTCTATTTTATTGTTTTCACTCATTTATAATCCGTAAACCACAAAGAAACAGTCACTTTGCCTTGATAATGATAGTAGCGTCAACGAAACATCGGACAGCAAGTTATTTTTGAAATGAATCTGATCTAAATTAAATTGGTACTGTGTACGTTTCGAGTATATAAAAGCTACTCCAAAGCCAGCAGACTATGGACAACCATAAGACAAACAGACGGAAATACGATAACCCTATCAGAACAGACAGCAAATATCCAGTAACAGTCACCAAGCACAGCAGCTTGGTTTTACTGTTTATCGACAGAGGAAGTGGGACGGGGATTTGTTAAGTTCAGTTAATTTACTTGTGCCTAGTATCAGTTTTTTAAACAGGACTAAGACAAATGCGAATTACTCCCAAGACTTAATTGCAAGAATAAGGTTCCAAGCACAGCCATGCGTTAATCCAGGTGAAGTTGCTTGAATTATGCCTGCGAAGGGAGGTTTTCTTAACGTACAAGCCCTTTTCCTCAGCCTCCCCAAGTAAGTATAAATTTCAGAATACCTATTTACATTGGCCTTTTTGGTGAAAATGAGACATGTTTGTCAGTTGAACAATTCAGCAGCTTTGTCTCAAGCAATGCAATCCGGACACTTTAAGTAGTGCCGGGTAAAGTTTAGCGCAACAGTCGAGTCAGTTTCTCTTCAACCAGAACAATAAATTTCAGGGAAAAGAAACGTTTACTTTTTTCTTCTTAGTACAGACAACCAGAGAAGGCAAAAAAAAAAAAAAACGAAAGCAGACAAGGAAACGTTTTACTCAGACCGAGCACAAAACACTTTTAGACACTTAAAACAACAGCATGTCATTTTGTGCCTATCACAAAACGCGTTTCGTGAGTTTCCGCAAAGTTCAAGGACGGCACCGCAAGGAATGGTACCAGAATGACGCGGAATGAAACGCAATTCCGAGTTGTTCAAGTGTCATTTCCATTCACTCAGTTTTCATCTCGGTGTTTACAGGGCTCGTTCCTTCGTTCCAGTGTAGCCTGTGTAGCTGGTTGTGCTCTGGTGGCGGAGGCGCCAGGAGCTGCCTAGGCCGCGACAAAATACGGATTTCAAATCGCGTTTTTCCCTCGCGGTTCCGCCGCCCAAACTTGGCCTTTGCAGCTACTCCCGGTGTCATTCCGATTCCATTACGGGTCATTCTGATACATTCCCAGAAGCTTTTGTTCGCTTCTAGCGCTTGCTTAGAAACAAAACGACTGTTACGCAAACTATATTGTCCCCGATACTAAACGTGGCGTATACTTGGCCTTTCCTCGTGTACTGTCAATAACTTTGATAGGTGAGGAGGTGGTGTTATAGCACATTTGGCGTTAAACGTTTAACATGAACACCGTAATTGACTTTTCCTCGGGCTTTTCCTTCAGTCATTCAAACGTCTACTCTTTCAGTGTAGGTTCGCTGAAGAGCGTTTGTTTTCAAGTGAAGGCAAATTCAAGAAGACAAAAATGGACAAATAACCTTTTTTTTATTGTAACGTCTTTTGAAGTACTTACCAAAATGACAATTTCTTTAAATAATTTATCATTTGTGCAAATTTTGAAACTGTAAAATTACAACAATTGAGTGTCCGCGAGACACTTATTAAAGAACACATTAAAACTGAATTGAAGTTTAAGGGGAATCTCATTTTCTTCACAGTTATGTACAAATAATGAATCATGTAACCTTGATCTACAGACACCTCGAGGTTGCTCGCTTTCCGTCCGAGAATAAGGTAAATAGAATTACACACGTTTGTTAAGTAATAAATTAACTTACCAAAGTCATGGTATGGAGTGTTTAAAGTGTGGAAGTAGAAACAAATTTCCTGTGAGTTAAAAAAGTTGCGAGACCTACCACAGCAGGACATTATGGGAATCAAAAAGCGAAAAATGCTGTAACACCTACGGAGACGCAAATTAAACAGGGCAAGGCTTTCAAGTCTGAAATGTTTCTCAAATCAGTTTTGCAAACCCATAAATTATTTCTGAAAAAACACACGTGGATGAACCAATGAAATAAACTATTGTACGCAAAATCCTTATCACTCGGAACAGGCGAGGAAACACTAAAATGCACCGTTTGTTTTACTGACAGTTATCCAGTACAAAAACTCCATTTCTCAAAAATATTCACGTTTAAGTCACCCCTCTTTGACATAACAAGCTGTACAATTCAAAGCATTCAATTCCCGGCATTGATAAAAAATAAAACAATATTCCATGATTTGTACTTGTCCTTGGGTTTAACTTACCGGCTAATACCGTTCACCATTTTGCATTTTTGGCCCATTGTAGGAAAGGGTGGGGTAGGGAATGACGAATTACGGGTTCATTTGTAACTCTCTGTTACTTTGTAGCCTAGTCGAGTACTGGAACACTCTGAGAAAGCCAGAACTACACTACCGGTCGCCAAACTGCGCGCATGACAGAAAGTAAAGGATCTGCACCTAGGGCCCAGTTGTTCAAAGTCCGGTTATGCTAATCCTGGTTAATATAAACTTTGATTCAAGTTTAATGACTAATGAATAAAGATTCTTCCAAAAGATTTTTATCTTTTAGTTTTGACTTACACTTTTCTTTACTATTGTTAAAATAAGCTCTTGAAAGCATTTAAAATAAGCGAGGTGAAAACGTCGGTTAATTTTTAATCGGGGATTAGCGTTCATCGGCTTTCGAATAACCGGGCCCAGATGACCACATGGATGCCAAGTTTTCCTATTTTTTTTTTCTTTTTTTCTTTGCAAGCACTCATAAACTGCACTTTCCGCACAGTTTTAGCGAGAAACTATTTCCTGTGGCATACGGAACTCAGGGCATTTTGTAATGGCGCTAGAACACCGACCATTTCCATCAATGGTGTGAACTGGATCCATGGAGGAATTCATCGTTTGTAATCTCGAATGTTGCACTGCCGCATTGCTCGGTTGTTACGAGATTCCTTTCAGAAGCGACGCTTCCAATGTGATGTTGAATTCCAGTAAGGTTTGCAGTAACTCCACCAAAAACTGCATCAGAGCGCTGTCCCGAAAGAAGGAAGGCGTGTCATACATGTTGGTAGTGGCAGGGCACGTGGAGAGGAGCTGAAACCAGTCGTGAAGCAAGTGGTCTCTGTGGGAGGGAAGGGTCACATATGAAGTGTTGGTAATAACAGACTAAGTTTGAACAACCTTGTAAAGCACAATAAGCAGCACCAACGGTGACACTGTGGGATTTCATCGCACAGCACAGAAAAATGCACCGCAGGAAAATACCGCTCAAGAGATTTCACAAGAATGGCCACACTTTAGGATTTCATTGACAGATTTACAAGTTAGAAGCAACTTTAATAGTTTCTAAGTATCTTGTGCATCTTGTTGTACAGTGTCACAAGAAAGAAATACACAACAGCTTTTACTTTAATGGACGAACACACTCAAGGACTCAAAGATTCAAAGGTGAAAACAACCTTGCATGATTCCGTGAAGTTTTTACTTTAGGAGGGACGAAGAAGTAATGCTTTTTCAGGATGTACAAGATGTTACATGGTGCCTGCGTACAGTATGCAAAGAAAGTACACTTACCGCGCACCCAGGCACACAAAGGATTGGAACTAGAGAAAAACAGAAACGCAATATTTAAAAATTAGTACGCATGATAAGTCGATATAAGACAAGACACGAGTGTTCACTGAGTTTCATCCGGCACTTGTTAAAAGGATCATTCGTTTTATGGAACAAACAAGTGGGGCCAAACACAAATATCTAAAATTTTTTTGGGCTACACATCGAAACCAAAAAAAGCCGCGCAAGTTTACGATTGTTCGCTGAACGGCAATCAAATTGCCACTTTCCAGGTCGTTTGCTGTTTTTGATTTTGCTCACGCGTAATCACCGGTTTATCAAATGAAAGTACTCAATAACTAAACAACTACAAGATAAAACGCCAATTACCCGGAAGAAAATGAAGGTGAATAAGTATGATTTTCCTAATTCTTTTTTTGAAAACGCATGATTTCCTAATAAGCTAGTGACGGTATATTCAACAATTACCCTGCGTAATCGCCCAGAATACCGCCCGATACTTAGCCGACGAGGCGGTAGGCCAAGTTAGCTAAAATCAGGCGATATTCCGCAAGATTATTTATTCAACACATTGATAGCAAAGCACAGCTTTATTGCAGAAAAGCTAAGGACGATCTTTACTTTGCCATTTTTCTCCCCGAATCACGAAATTACCTATATCGCAGGTTGACCACGGACGACGAATATTCAGTGCACCAAGGCAATATCTGGGCAGTGTTACAATGTGTAACGGCGACGACAAAACAATAGGATATAATGAGCAAAACAGAGGCCTTTACTGTCACAATTCTGTCATAATCTCTCATGTTCTACAAAAATAAATAAAATCATAAATAAATAAACAAACCTTGCCATCTTTTCCAATGGTGTGTGATGCATTGTTTATTCTAGTTATTACGGTACAGAATGTCTTTCGCGCCCTTTTCATGTGCTCAGCTTGGTCCGAGTCCTCCTCCACAGATGATAGATACTGCTGACCTTTTTCTATAAGGAGAAAATGCGACATGAAGGCCGGGAAAACATGAATTCTTTTATACGGTCATGTATCGTACTGTTGTACTGCCTTTCCCTCAGTATTTAATAAAGTTTTTTTAGAATGGTGTTGGCAAATACGAGATGAAGAGTACGCAAACAATTCTCGCTATTCTTTCTCAACTTTCTCAACGTGTTTTTCTGTGGGCAAACTCGCATTTGACTTGTGAACGTTTGCCCAACGCGCTGTTCGCTGAAACTGAACCAGTAATACTCGCAAACCCTTCGCCACATTTTAAGACACAAAATGGTGTCAACTCAGTGAAAAAAGATTACCGTAGAAGTAAGGACCTTGCCTAGTCCCTCTACGGCTTTCTCCCAGGTCCTCAAGGTCAATTGGTTTCGGTGACGTAACCAAGTCGGACCACGTGATCCGAAACGGTTGACCGAGATGAAAGAGAGAGGCATAGGAACTAGGTAAAGAAGGACCAAAAGGCCAAATCTTATTCTCAAGTGAAACACAGTTTTGCAAATCCTCGTTTCCGGTGACTAAGAGCTATCTCTTTCTTGTACTCAAACTCAATAGGTCGCGCAAAGCATCAAGCAACGATGGGGTGATTTGAACGGAAAGCAAGTCACTACTTGCAGTCTTAGAGTGCATAGCAAAGCTGGGAAGGAAACGTAGTCTCTGAAGACGAAATATTTGCTTCTCATCGGGGTAAAAGTGTTTGAAGAAAAAGAGTATGGAGCATATGCGGTTACACGTTAGCGTACACAACAGGGCCGAGTTGCTCGAAGCATGGTTAGCGCTAACCATTGGTTAAGAGGTATTAAAACCTATAAGTTGTTATGGTATTTAACCCGGGTCAGCGCTAACCATGCCTCGAGAAACTGGGCCCAGGCATTTAACCCTTTAACCCCTAATATCAAAGAACAAATTCTTCTATCTTGTCCCATAATTTTCTTATAAAAGTACTGGGGAGAAGATATTAAAATATTGAGAAATTTACCTCGGGTGATCATATCCTTAATTCTCATGACCTCAGGGATTGAATAAGCACTGATATTACAAGGAGAAATTTGATGATAATCACTGTAGGGCTTAAAGGGTTAAGAGGGCGAGTGTGATGCGCTGGCAAATGGTGCGGAGCGGATGTGCTACTCACCTAAGATGTCCCAGATGAAAAAGTTGTTGCGAAAAAGTCGAGATGATCTGAACCCACACTGAAATACCTACAGGAAAAATTGAAAAATAAATAAATAAAGGAAAACACAGTTTCTTAGTTCATATCAATAAGCATCATTTGTGGGGCAGGGTGGGGGGAGGAGATTTGCTATAAATACTAAGAATTGTGAAGAAAAGTGAGTTTCACAGAAAGAGACGCCCGGAGACGGGGTATTACACGTCTAATCTTGGAAATAATGGAGACTAAACGGTTAACATAAAGCGATGTTAAATGAAAAACTCTAAAGAACAAATTTCCTGAGGTTTTTTCTCGCTCTCCCTTTTCAATTTTGAGCTCTGGTTACACTTGTTAAAGTCGGATGGAAAGTTACCTGTTCTACGGCTTGACAAAGACCACCATCACCACACAATAAATAAGTCAGATTTCCCCTCTGAAAAAAGAAAAGAGTTTTAATCAAAATTCACTATTCTTCAAGAGAGCATGGTTTTATTCTTTCCAATCGATTGTTCACTTTCGTGGACAATCGCAGAAACGTGTTGGCCAGCAATTTAGTGATCACCCCCGATAGCTTGCGGACAACTGAAAGTCAGTGTTCACGAAACTGCTCTGGTGTGCTGTTTCTATGCAATACCGTAAAATTCAGTTTCAGTTTCAGTTTATTGATCGCCTCACACACACAAATACAACATTAACAAATTAAATATTAACGAGGCAAGGTAGCCCAAGGAAGCCATCAAGGCTTATATAAAGGACTACCTTGGATAATTTACGGTATTACAGCTGCAAAAAGCTTAATGCAGGGTTTTGTCTGAAATTGCCTTGAATAAGTGATTTTACGTTTATTTGGGAGTTAAGAAGTTAAGCTACTGCACTTAGCAATCGCAAATAATGTTTTTCGGGATTCCTCATAAAAACACGCATCTCGTTACCATGACTACTAAAATGGTGTTCCTGTCTCTTTTAGAAGTCCTTTTCAACACTTTACAAAACATTTTGACCTACGCTAGGATATCAGGCTGTTGACTTTAAAAAACGTTTTTTTTCTAAATGGTCTAATAACATCTTTGAGAGAAGATATCTCAAGGAGGATCTACGCGAGTTGTGAGCATTTTCATATATCGTATGAGCTTACCGTCATGAAGTAAAACTCATGTTTGAGCTTCTGTGTCAAAAAAACAAGCACTTTTTCTTCTTTACAGTGATACAAAAACACGTTTATTTTCATCGAATCTAGTAGGAGTTGTCTTTTACAGTGATAGTGCCCCGTATATGGTGCAATTCAAAGACCGTTATCACATTGCGTTGAGCTTTTGAGACTTGACATATTTTCTCCATATTCTTTGCTATAGAAGATTTCCAAAGATGTTTGCATTCCAATAGTTTGGAAAAGAGTAAAATCCTACATGTGAAACATTAAAACATGGACTGCTTTCCAGGTAGAACGCGCTTTAATAACAAGTCAGTACAAAGAAGCAGATTCCCACCTCCTTCTCGGGTTTGTAGAAATGTTTCACGATGTTGTTGACGGCATCAGCAACTCTTTCTTGAACCTCGGGAATACGAATCTCTGAAATTCAAACAAAAACAACTTTGTCCTCAAAACGATCTGCACAGTCAAACTCAAACTGGCTCAAAACGTAAAACCCCCTTACTGTGGGAATTTTGCTTCTGCGTCTGTCTTAGGACGAAAGGAGGTATAACAGGGTTGGAGAGGTTCACTTTTCTACTGGCCAGGAAATCGGTATAAAAAGCGGAAGAAATAAGTATAAACTGAATCAAACTACCAAGGAATTACATCCACGTAAAAAAAAGCATGGATTGTGGTTTTCCGATAAACGAAAGCCAGTTTCACGGCTGAGATTTAATTTAAGTCTGTCTGCATTCTTAATTGAAAGTTTACTTTTCCAGTGTGACGATTTTTTTCTCATTGACGCTATTTGGAAAAGCAGCGTTTTCTTTCTGGAAATAAAATGATTGCAATTTCGACAAATACTACATAAAACACGAGGAAGAATGATCCATCCTATTTCCAAACACGGAGAAGTGGGTTGAACTGACCTTGGCCAAATATTAGGAGAGTGTTAAGAATAGCCTTATTCTCCATTTACTGTAGTTCGCTTAGTTCGCTTTTTAATAAAATCTAAAGAACATTTTCAGGCCCAAATACCAAAATAAACAAATCATCGCTCAGTTCCAGCTAAGCCGCAGTCCGAATTTAGACATCCGCATTGGATTTTTTTTTTTTTTTTCAGGAATTCAGAAATACATAACATTTTTGAAAGGGTAACAACACGTTACCGCAGAAAGCAGACTAAAAAAAAAAAAAAAACTATCGACAACCTGACCAGCTAACCAGTTGACTTTAGCGCCTCCACAAGAATTCCACCCACATAGACGGACAAATACGGGTTTAATTAATTAAAAGGGGGTGAGAAAAAAAGATACTCACTTTCACGATTCTTTCTGGAGAGAACCGGCGAACGTCTCTGCGGCGATAAGCGGCAAACTTCTGCCAGGTTACCGTCTGTTAAAATAACAAACAAAACAACAATTTGTTAGTTTCCACAACAACATTAGGGAATGCATCCCACAACAGGAAACAACAACGTGAGTTTGTTTTCTCAAATAGCAACATACAAAACGGGCCCCCATGAAAACCGAATTCTAAAAAAAGACAAACAACTGCGCTTGTATGCGTAAGTGTATTAAAATGATCTAATAAAAGACCACTCCAATAAACGCCCAGTGTCTATTAAAGGTCCTCTTGAAATACGGTAGGCATTTTGAGATAATGCTAACTCTGTGAAAAACTCTGCTTAACCCGAAAAAAGTCCTGAGTTTAACGCAATCTTGGTGTTTGTATCACTGATTCTGATACTAAACGACGCCAATGCAATGGACGGATAAAGATTGTCAAGAACTTCAAAAGTGGAAGTATTGTTCTGCATTTTATTTAATAGTCGATTCGAAATAGACGCTCGTTAAAGTAAAATCACAAAAAATATTGCGAAAACTAATTTTTATTTAAAAAACTTTTGCTTTTCTCGTGAACGATTATTCAAGAAGATGCTTAACTTACGGGCAATAGTTCAAAACATAAAATCATAAACTGCGTCCATTTGCATCAAAAGCGAATATTTCTCTTCGTTGCGTGACAACAATGCAAAGAACGGATCGTCACACAATCTTTGCTTGCGAAAAAAGGAAAGAATTGCAGACGAAATCAAAACAAAAATAAACACTGACATTGCCAAGGAAATTTGCGCTTAGCTTGTAGTTATTTGGTGTTATAAAAACAAAATCTCCTTAAGAGGATTAGTGGTGTAATGAATTAATTTCTCAGAAAAGCCGGACTTCCGGTCACAAGAACGGGTTCCACAATTGTCACCACGTGCCTCTAGATTAGGGGAAATCCCTAATCTGGACCATGCTGAGTTTGGCAATTCCAGCACATTATCAAGAAATCCAAGTATCATTAAATTTGCAGCTTAAACACTCAAGTAGCAAAAAATCTGACCTGTTAAACACGAAGGGATTTTCTGAGGTTTATAAGCAAAGTCAATTTGCAAGACCGCCGGGCGGAAAGAAAATACAATGAACTCCAGCAACTATGAACATCAACATGCCTCATCAGCCTTTTTACTGAACAAAACTTTACATCATTCACTATCAGTTGCACTACAGGGTATTCTAAAAACCACCTTGTCAAAACTGGCTGGTCAAACGACACGGATCTTGTACCTTTTAAACATCCTTCCAACCAACATCTTCAGTAGGCTTTTTACTAGTGTTTTCTTTTCCTCGGTCTACAAAATAATCCAGGCATAATACGCCTAAGAAGGGCGCGACCCACCCGTTCGCTTAATGAACTTTTCTGATGCAATTACCAAGACATCCAGAAGCTGGTAGGAGGTAAACAAAGCTTACAGGTATCTACAAAGATGTCTTTAGCCAAAGTCAACATCCGCTTTGTTTTCGCTGGTGCGGCATAAGATCAAAATCTAAATTTTATCCAGTTTAGAACTTTCAAAAAAACCTCGTTATACGCTAGTCTCGTTGAGTCGCTTTGAACGAGAATGAAACTGAAGAAATTTCTCTGCAAACTCTCGCTTTGGTATAACTGGTATTCTCATTCGCTCTCATCCAGCTTGAAAGTATACTGCCTTATTCAGTGATAGGAACACCTAATTTTTCGCTGAGGCAAAGCCGGAACTGTGAACATTCTTTTAAAGTGCTTGACGATTTGAACCTGAAAACGTTTTTATAGATTGTAAAAAATAAATATCGGCGTGACCCAAATAGAGAATTTAGCCTCAGTTGGAACTGACTATAAGAAAATCACACTATTTATTTTACGATATCAGATATACATGTATGTATTCTAGAATCTACTAGGCTCTTGGACTATACATTTACTAAAGGCAAACTGTCACCCACGGAAACAAGTGGATAAAATAAAGACATTCTTACTTAATGCCAGTGTGAGCATGTTCTTAAATTTTGGCGAATCCCAACGATATACTTACTCACAGAAAGTGATAACTCGCTAAAATGGCCTCAAATCAGCACAAAATAACAAACAGACAATAGGCAATACACCTTAGAAGCAAGGTGTGTCATTTTTATTAAGAACTTTCCAGTATTTGTACCTCCTTAACCCGTTCGTAAATATTCCCACACAAACACTTATATTTGCACCGTGACCGCTATTACGCAAGATGATCATCGCTCACAACTTAAGCTTGGGCGGTCTGTGACTTACTATGATATTCTGTGTGCCTTTTTAAGGGTTTATTTTTGCAAGCTAACACCGTATGATCTAATCATAATAACAAGCTAACATAATCTGATTTAATAAATAAATGAGAGATCGCATTCGGATCTGTCTGGATTCTTGAACTGAAAATTCAAGTCGCTGAACGTTTTAGGAAAGAAATCTCATTCCTTGAATTTTACGAGCGGCTGTTGGTTTTCAGGCGCAAATGTTAGCTGACCTTCTTCGCACTTTATAACCTGAAATATTTGCCGCACCGAAAATAAAACGAGTTAGTTTCCCACTGTTTTGAAACGTTCTTATGTCAAAAGAACCTTTTATAAGGCACCCGATAACTCGCTATAGTGGACTATCTGTTCAGAAGGCGTTAACCACGGCACCCAAGAAATTAGGATTAAAATGTGCTGAAAAACTAACGTCTTAATCAGCGAAATGTCACTTCAATTTAAAAGCTGCGAAGTTCTTAAAACGTTCATATTTTTTTGGCAATAGAGAAAACAAGGTATTTTGCAGTAAATCACCTTGAAACCAAGTAAAAGGAAAGCTTTGTTGCCAACCTCAAACTAAATTCATTGTAAAATGAAGTTAAGTGTGGCAATCATGACGGTGCACATATTATTTCCAAGTTCTTTTTCAAGACGAACAGAAAATATTACCGGTTATATTCTACCTCTTCAGTTAAAAATAAAGTTGTTAATAAAATGTCGGCTTTGGGCACGTCCGTTCACAGCGTACTCTCGTAATATCGATTTTTCTTAGGCTAACGTTCTTGCAAAAAAATTCTCAACTAATAAAAACAGGTAGTGAGTTTACTCTCGTCCGTCGGGCACATGAGGGTCGAACGGGATTTCTGTGGTAGTGTTTTCGAGTTCTTCTTATCTACACCCGGCAACACTCTTTTGACCTTATTTTACTAAACTGATGCAAATAAATTACAGGCCGCGATTCGATTTCACGATTGGAAGACTAAAGGAACGAACAAGAAATGGATAGAAAAGTCACTAACTTAACCTGCGGTTAAGATATTGAGAAAATACCAAATATTTTGAATTTTAATCTTTAATCCCGCACTTGCCGCATGGACTAATTCCAAAAACATCAATGACGAAAAGCTCGTTTAAAATAACACCCCCAGGCACATAGCCTTCCTGAACGAGAGGAAACACACATAAAAAGGACTGATAATTCAAGAGTTATTTCCTCACAAATAATTTAATTTAATAATCTCAAACAATTTTTTTTTCATATTCTTTCCCCACGCAATTACCTATTCACAGCTTACATTTACAGTGGAGTTATTTACACGGAGTTTGCGTGACATAAAAATACTCTTTTGTACATATACAAATAAATTATTAAGTAATTACATCATAAATACTATAACACGGAGCTCAGCGAAACCAAAAATACGCTGACATTTGAAAATTACAGCGACGTGACAAAAATAGTTTAAGCGTCACGTTCTGACAACGCGTATGACCGGAAGTCGAAATGCGCCAAAAATGTTCGGAATATCCACGACTCCTGTTCGCCTGTCTTTTACAACGCTGTTTACATTTACAATTTTCTTACGCAATTGTCTACTTTCTCATCGTAAAATTCTGAATGTTCATTTCTCCCTTTCTCTGCAACGTTTCAATCAATGTCATTACACGAGCCAAAAAGGGCGTCTTCCTGTTGCACAACTTTATAATTGGAGTATTTTTCCACGTTGCATAAACTGATAAATTTAAAAGAAAAGTTCCGCTTCATAGCTCTTTCATTTATGCGGTAACATTTCTGAATTATATCCACGGACTAAAAAATTAAAACCACCGGGTACGGCGTAATTAATCGTAACACATTTGAAAATGTACTCGACAAGTGACAGTAAGTCTCTTTTACGCCCACAGCTTACATCTTGGTTATCCTGTGTTAAAATTTGTGTCCATCAGTTCAATTTATCTTCCTTCCATTTATGACCCCGCATTAAGGCGCACTGTTTTTTCTGTCTTTCCTGCTTCTCTTGCTTGTTAATACAGGACTACTCGAGAGCGCTACTTGCGCCATCAAAGCGGTGAATACACCACTAACGTTCACATCATATTTAGCCGATGTCTCGGCTAAAACACAGTTTTTTCCCCGCGAAAGAGTTGATGCGACAGCATGACTAACTAACCGTTTATCAGTTCCAGAGGCCAGATCGCATTTATTCCCGACTAACACCATTGGAACATCATCCGTGCCCTTGGCTTTGTAGATTTCTTCCTGCAATTTTAGAGCCTCATCGAGGGAGTCAGGTTCGTCCACTGAATACACAAGAATGAACGCCTCCCCAAACTGCAATGTGAGTCTTTTCATGGCGGGAAATTGGTATGTTCCGGCAGTGTCCAAAACTTGCAAGAAAGCACTGACACCCTTTCTCAGATGGATTGGTTTCTCGTATAAATCCTCCACTGTGGGATTATGGAGCTCCGGGAACTCGTTGTTGACAAAGCGCGCCACAAGCGATGTTTTCCCTACACCGCCCGAGCCGAGCACAACCACGTTGAAAACGTTCCTTGGAAGTGGTAGTGTGTCCACCGAATTGCGCCACTTTTCACCTGTCTTTTTCATCCGCCCTTTCATGGTCGTTGATAAAAAAGCTTTAAATAATGACGCCAGTTCAAGATGAAAACTTCACAATATGTTTGCAAACCGCCGGAATCTGACTTGTCTCTGTCTCGTGTTTTGGTATCTGAGCGATAACGCGGCGCGATCCTTATTTATACTCCCGCCTTATGGAGACATCTGTTTGTCATTCAAGTATTTTTGGCAAGTATGGTAATAAATAAATGACAATGGGGGAAAATACTGAGACGATATGAAACGTGATACGAGTGATGGAAAAACAAACAAAAGATTTATCCTTGAACTCCAAGAACAAATTGAGTGGATCACTTATCGGTCATGATATTGGATCACAGACTGAGAATTCAGTTTTTGCAACAGTATCAAGAAGGAAGCTGCCACGCATACTATCACGAGTCACTGGAAAGATTCATGTTATGCCACTCAACATGGTCCATTAAAGCTGAAAATCGCGCACAAATTTGCAGTGAAAGCACAATTAGCATTTTTCTTGACTAAAAATAACCTGCTCATTTCACAGTTCATAGCATGTCCCGGAGGTTTCCCCTCCCGAATTTTATATCTTTTTTCCGCGTTTACTTACGTCGTATTGACGTATACATCAAGACGCTCCAACCGGGCAAGAAAAAGCAAGTTTATGCAGATTTACTTCCTGTGTATGCGACTGGGCTGTCGTGTTCTCTCGGGTGAACCAATGTTGATCTAACGGAATGATTATGCAACTGAAATCCTGCAGTGTGACCATTCAATATAAACTAAAAACAATACTTCGTTTATTCTCTTATACATGGTCGTTCATACAGGGTTGTTTATTGTTATACAGGACAGCACTAAGTTTTGAATATGGTTTAAATCCTAAAGAGCCTCCGAATTTCAAATAAAAGCTATTGACCAGCACTTTTCTTTGATGCAGTAAGTGAAACTTTAGGATGAAATCCTCAAGTGTGACCATTCAAATGAAAGCTCCTAGCAGGTGCTTTTTATTGTGGTTCTGTTTAAGCTTACAAGGTGCTTCCACCTTTTGAATCTGTAAAAAAAGAAAACGTTAAGCGACTTTTCAACCAATTGCTAAAGAGGGAGATACTTTCCTACTTCTTTGATTTGGTTCTCAAAGCATTCTTTGAAGTTTTTACCTTGCCACAAGAGAGAGAAATATGCTTTCACTATCCGGAGTCTAATCCGCTGAAGACATATGCTACATTTAATGGGTGACAGAGCTTTGAAGGAATCAAAGGACAGTGAAAAATGCAAAGAGATTAAGAAGAAAAAACTCTTGATGAAGACAAAAAGAACTGCTTGAGTAAACAATATCGGGCATTACCCTAAATCACTAAGAACTGATTTTTTACAACTTCCGCACAAGGTGACAGAATATTCCGTAACTAGTTCCGCCTTAAGCGGTGTAATTACACAGGTCATATTTCCAACACAGGTTAATGAAAAAAGACTTAACACAATTAACAACCATTTCATGCAAATTTTAAATTCCACAATTTCATGACTAGCAAGCCAGCACGCACACGTTCAGCTAAAATCAGTTAACAACAACAATTACTGATGTTACATCATGATTTCGCTTTGAAAGTCGATGCATTGTTGTGCCTTAATCCAGATCGTAGAACACAACCCAAATAGGAAAACCGCAATTTAAAACTCATTTCAACAGTGCCAACTCTTGGGGCGTACTGATCCGTACAAGTGTAATGAAATAATCGCTTATGAATCGTCTTTTATGGCTCCCTAAATTATTGATCTTGCGTTTTCAACTGATGTATTTAACCAAAATACCCTGATTTTATACCCAGTTTGTTATTACCAACATTGATCGCTTTCCGTACTCTAAATTCACTTCATGAAACGTGGTTCCTGTAAAACATTCAGTTAGGGCCTGCGAATGGCATCCCAAACAGTAAAGGTGATGTTACATTGAACAATGTTTAAGGACAATCGTGCGAAACGCGGCATTGTGTTTGTCGGCCGACTGTCGGTCGCTTGTCGGCCGACTGTTGGCCGTTTGTCGGCCGACTGTTGGCCGATTGTCGGTCGACAGTCGGCCGACAGTCGGTTTGGGGAGCTCTTCTTCAAAATTACCAAGTTTTTTAAACACAGATGCGTTTCCACAATAAATTGCTTCCTTAAAACTTATCTATGGCCTACACTACACAGTAACAACGTTCATGTGTTAAAAGCTGTTACCGTGTTACATAATTTTAACCCTTGGAATAGAAGTTATTGTAGAGCACCTTTCTGTGATAAAGTTTATTTACAGTAGATGGTTCTAACTTTCGATTCTTGGCTTTGCTTAGCACTTGGAATGACAAAACCATTAAGTCTAACCATTCAAGCGAAATCTGCTGAGCAGTTTGCTGTTCTATTGTTTATTTCGCTTATAAAGTACATCCATTTAAGTCCCAATCCTAAAAGCGTGACAAAAGTAATTGAGGTGCCGTTTGATGCCTCCTTTGAGCGCGGGCGTGTAGGAAGAGACAGGACTTTCTTCACAGACTATGATCCACTGGTCTTCAATGGATTGAAATGATGTGAATGCAGCTCAGCCGTTTTAATTTCATCAATACTCCGTGCAATTTGCACAAATTGACCCCTGAATAGCAGAACAAGGCACTTTAAATACAATTACATCTGGAACCAATACGAATCTTCAACGATAGGTTATCAATAACACTTACAAATTGCTCGTGTCGGACTGTCCACTTATCACACTGTTATCGTAAATGAAACCTTTACAAAATATTTACGGCACGTGTACATTGTTCTGATTGTTCAATTGCACAGCCAAATGAGAGGCCATTGACAGATACGTTAGAAAATCACTTGGCTAGAATCATAATTGTGCACTTGAATGTCTTCCTGGATAAAATGACATTATGTGAAAGTTTCAATACAACATATATATATAGGGACCACAAAAAAGAATGTTCAACGGCGGCTTGAAACTTATGACCTTTGAGATATCGATGCTCTGACTGAGGAATGGAGCTGATATTGGTGATTAAATGAATGCATGCCGATTATTATGTTATGCAAACCAACAGATCCTAAGTAAGAACACTGGCGTGCTGATTAGTTCTCTTGTACATGTACTTAGCTATCAACTGACATTCTACTGGTCAAGAAATTGCAAAGTAAAGACTTTAAATATAAAGCACACTTCAACTTCTTTTGACGGAAACATTCATTTTTAAAAGTGCTTATGCAAGAGAATGTCACGTGAAATCGATTGGCAAATGTTTAGAATACTTGCTATAATCAATGCTTGTTTCAATTAAACTGCTGATATTAATAGTTGCAAAAAAAAAAAACAACAACAACAACAAAACATTTCCGTCCTAAAAAGATATTATAGAGATAAAACCAGTTTACCAATCACTCCCTTTCGCTTTGATGAATAAATCGTTTCCTAGAACAGGTTTATTGGCTGTAGGTTTGTAGTAATAAAGTTGGTATTCCCTCAGTTTAGTTAGGATAAGGATAAATCCTAACGCCTTTGTTATGATAGTGAGGATAACAATTACAATGTAATACACTCGTGACCTTGGATAAACAATTGAAATCTGTTGGGTTTGGAGGACGAAGGAACAGCACCAATGCAAAGAAACCCTCAAAGCAAGGCAAAGAACCAACAAGACATGACTCCGAGCACGAAATTATGAACTCTCAAATATGCAACTCGCGAGATTCAAGCCATTTAAGGTCATTTCACAATCCATATTTTGTAAGGTGTGTTTTCGATTACCCAAGAAATTGAGCTAAAATTATGCAACCCATGCCAATAAATGAGCAAAGCGTGAACCCGGAGGACTGAACTCAGAGAGAGGACAGCTTGGAACAAGGACAGTCACACTTGCGAAAAGCGCCATCGCTTTATGAGCCGTAAACCAATTTTTAGAAAGCGTGTTCTCCTAAACAGCTCCATATTGCAATAAAATGTTTGGAAAATGTTAAAGGAAACACACCAAAACGCGAGAGTAGTTACAGCCGCTAGCCATATAGAACGTGAACTATCTAAAGTGTTTCTTAAATTTGCTCGCTGCTGCTTTACAACTTAGCGTATTCTTGTATGGGCTTCTTATAATACATAACACGTGTCCGCAAACGTAAACCCCGATATCAGACCAGGGAGGGGTTGTTTGACCTGATACAAAACCGCTGCAAGTACTCTTATTTTAGTTGGGGAACTGAAAACAATAACGTGTATTCTTATTTTGGTTGGATAAAACACGAATGTCAGTTAGAAACTACCTACCCGTAGCAAAATTCAGCCTTAAAAATCAAACTTGTCAAGGACTATCGACAAGTCCTCAAAGTTAGCATTGCCGGTGAGATTTATGGATTTGCAATACTCTATTAAAAGTGTCTTCAAAAATGTTCTTACATCAGGAGGGTAGAAATCTTATACTGGACTCGTTATTCGAAGATTATGAAAATAAATTGAAAATCACTTTTTGGTTTCAACCTGGTTGCAATTATTATTCCGTTGGGGAAGTGAATGCAAAAGAACACACTGGACGAAAAACTTATTTTAAGCTCTTCTGAGTTCTGACAAATAAACCTGTCACTGTTCCAGATCTAATCATTACTTACTAAACTGGTATTTACATTGGCCATGCAAATATCTGCTATCTGCACGTACAAGACCTTAAAAACAGATGTGTGTAGCATATTTTACTTAAAGAATGTTGCGATAAGTCTCTGAAACACAGAAATAGCACATGATTTGAAAGCAGGAATCAATTGAGTTCCGACATCTTTTAGTACTACAGCAAAATTTTTGCTGTAGAGTAATTTTCCTTTCCGTTAAAAAAAGGACAGACAAAAAGAAACAGCGATTCCAGGAATAACGAGAAAGATCATCCTTAAGAAAAATAGGCGAACAATTTTCGCGGCGTTTCGATGTTATTATGATATCATTGTGAGCCTAAAAATAACGGTCAAGAAAGCTTAATGAACATTAAAAGTTGCCAAAAAATTGCTTGTTATTTTGTCGCTTACTTTTGCTCCTAAATATACTTGGAAATTTAATCAGATATTTTTTTCACGGATATGTAATGTAACTGTTACATCCTTTTCCTAACATTTCGCGACATCAAATTTGGTGCTATTTTAGGCAACAGAGAGCAATATTTGGGGAATTCAGTTATGGCAAGCTTATAAACAAAACCTGCAAAAATAAGACAGGAAATATTTCATCTGGACAGATATATCTTTACATGCTGTGAATTAATTGTAAACACAGGTCTAGGACTTTCCTTTCAGACCAAAATAAACCTTCAAGTGTCGCCGACATGAAACCAAACACAAACAAACTTAACACAAAGAATTTATCGACGTAATTGGATTTGAAGAAGGTGTTTAATTGTTGCTGTGAAGTAATCCCGAACTGAGCCGATATGAACGCTTAAATATAATTCTTAACGAAAGTAGCTGACCAATAAACAAGTCTGGCACTCGCGCAATGCATTATTGTTAATTTCGCAGATTGGTTGAAGATTTGAGGAAGGAATCCTTTAGTCTGAATAACCGAGCTCAAGACATTTGACCTCACTTTAAGAGGCCTATTTGTTTCCAGTTTTAACCGAGTCAGTTTCCATGAATAGTGAAAAATAGATATCTGCGATCTAAGGAGAGAGACTTCTTCCCAGAGCAAGCCCACGTTTTCCCACGATCCACTGCGATTCTTAAGCGAAAAGTTTTGGTGAAAAGCACATTCTGAAACTATTCACAAGTTATGGATACGGTATGGCAGAGAGAACAAACTATCAATGAAAGTTTTGTTTAAAAAGACTAAAAACGTGTTACCTTCCATTGTCCCTTTGGTCTTCATTAGCTCCGCCACAAGAAGCCTTTCCGTACTTCCGTCATCCATGTTCTTGGCGAGCCAACGACCGCACGAAAACCTGTACAATCACAAGATTCGTTCGGTGATGATTCGATTTGGCGTCACGTGCCATCCCTTCACTAATCCCCTCTCTCTAACTATATCGCCCTGCTATAATATACTTCTGCAAAAGCGTCCCTACTCAAGCGTGGGAAGTTGTATCGGCCTGTTTTACCCACCGGGAACACAAATAACGGGTGTAAAATTATGCGAGTATTGAAGCCTTCGGTTGAAGATCGAGTTATCACGTACTTTTTATCCAGGATGTTCTCTACTTTAGATTTCACGCGAGCGAAATACTTTTTAACGCTAAACGAATTACATAAAATAAATGGCCTGTGTCCAACAAGAACGCTTTGATGAATATGTTATCAAACTTTAGTGAGCTGCTCGAAAGTTACAGCAGGATGTTTATAAGGAACCTGCACTCAGAGTACGACAAAGTGACGTTGAATTCTTAATAAATGAGAGACCACTGCAGTCATGGTAGGCCACTTAAGCAGTTGGCTTTCCTGTCGTAACTGGTTAAGTTGCGTACATAAGTGCGAGGGTCACTAATTTGTGAATAGTTTTATCCGCACTTCAAATATTTATATATTTCACTTCTATGACGTTAAACTGTCGGAAATGATGTCTAAATTCCAAACCTTAGTTGAAAACTTGGAAAAAACATTTTTGAAAATACTAAAAATTGGAAATGACTATCGCCCATGAGGTCGTTCGGTTGTTGCTTTTCCCACGTAACCGAAGTTCTTTTGTGTGAAATAATTAGGCTACTATATCCGTCACGAAATCCACAATAGGGACGTTAAAAAACTACGATAACAACAGCAAAGAAAACGTCACCTGAAAATATAAGTTCGCGTTACTTGCACTACTTCGCGATTATGCCAATTCGTTCAACTTGTACACAAAGTGGTCTAGATGGATAGATGGACAGTTTATTGAATCTTTACTGAAAATTACAGCTCTAGAGCTGAAATAGATAAAACTTTACAAATGAATTTAAAAAAATAAGACTAAACTAAAAAGTGATCCATGGAAAACACCAAATAAAATCGTCTATATACAATTGCTGTAGAAAAAGCTGTTCTTGAGTCTATTCGTTTTGATGATGATGGCCTAACTGTCCAGTAAGAGAACAGAACAGGTGGGAACGTCGATTAAGTTGAGGCAGAGAATGAAACATTTACCGTCATGTGCTCACGTTCTCCACAAAACCTTGAATTTGGTCATTTCACGTTGTTGTTTAGCCGAGTACGGCGAAGAAATGTACCAAAATTTATAACGCACGTGCAGGGTCATTGTTTTGCTCATTAAAATCTTATTGCTTTGTGACGTTCTCGTTGCCGTCGCCTCGTCGTAATAACGTCTTAAACTCCTACTGACGGAGCACGGGAAACTTAAAAGCGAAAATGGGCGACAATCAAATCCTGTTTTGTTTAATAATAAAATATTAGTTCCATGTCTCCAAACAAAATTTGAAATCAATTTGAAATCAGACGGTATTCCCAGCAACTGAACGCCGGTCAATTTATTTTAAGGGTAGAGGTTTCTTTAAACTTTGTGAATAATCGCGCTCACCTGTAAATATGCGACGTCACTTCATTTTTGATAATGACTTGTTCAATGAACCAACCAGGACTGTATCCTAAGGAACAAAAAGACGTGATCAGTATCGACCTTCTCTTACGTTATAAATACAAAGTCGCACATGAAGGGTATGTGTAAAGATCAACGTCTGTATCATGGTGTTACCTGTATTATCGTGTCCAATCCTGAGTGTAGTCAACACACCTAAGTTTGAATGCTGTTGAAAACGAAGCAAATTTTAAAAAGAACGATTTGACAACAGATCACAGTTGTTATTTGAGTTCCTTACGTCGGCAAGCACGAGGACAAGTCCCTGTACTTGTTGCAGGGGTTAATGCCGGGGACTAGTCCCACTAAGTTAACTACCCATTTTTATCAAGAAATCTAGTCGCAGGGACCAAACAACTGGTCCCTCGAATTCAAACGGGTTTGAATTGAAGACCTCCACGGGATTTGTCCCTTGAAGTTATGCTTGTCCATTCGTGTGAACTGTTCGTAGGGTTTTGCGACCAATCCTTTTAGTAAACAGTACAAAGGGACTTGCAGTCCCCGCGTGCGTACCGACCTTAAAATTGTCGCGAAAGCAAAATTTGCTTCCGAAGATGCAAACAGTGTTTCTGAAGAAATTCAGAAACATCTTGCTTTTGTGAACGAATACGAGGGGAAGTTTTAAAGGAGCACTGTAATGGAGATTTTGCTGTATGTTGGCCAAAACTGCTGAAATATTTGACAAAGAATCCCTTCTGTAACGTGAGATTGCTCTTACAGTACCGGGAGGAATGTATGAAATGATTTCTCCAAAGAAGAATGAACTATAATCGGAAGTAGAGTGGATAGTGTGAACTTAGACACGGTTCAGCCTGCAAGGAAGCAACAAGTTTCCAACTTTTAATATATCATTTATCCCGTATTATTTCCAGGCCTTCGGTGATACTTTCCTCTCCTGAGATTTACCTTTCTCTGACTCAGCGATCGAAAAATATCAACACACGGAGAAAACAGGGACAGCTAACAGTCTACATCCTAGAGAGGAGTCCGATGAATGATTCCTTAGGTTTATCGCGTCTTACCTGAAATCTGAACTCGTTCTCATTTTTGGGGATGTTCATCACGCCAGTGTCTGTAATGCTGCCGGCCAGAGTCATCCACGCCTGTGCAGTGGTGGTACTGCCACCCAACTGTTTACCGGTCTTGATTACAACCTTGTAAGTAATGGCTGAAAAAGACCGGACAACAACATTAACCGCAACAAAGTTACAGGGTGTGTTTATCGCTAATACTTCTCCGTTATTCCCAAAAGATACCGTCTCTTTCGTGTATTCCCATTCTAATAATAATAATAACAATCTTTCTACAGGGAGCCCACATAACGAAAGTGATATTCAGTGGGGCCCTGTAAATACCCCAAAAGAATTCGCCTAAAGTAAAGTACCGACCTGTGTTTTGGAATCCATTTGTAAAACAGAAGAAGTCGACAGCAGTTAGCGACAGAAGGTGATACAAGCACTGCTCCTTCTCTTCTTCTGTGCGCAGAAAAGCGTACTCCTTATATCTCTCGCTGCAACAACACGAGTAAATGGTTAACCAATGGCTTACTGTTTGCATGAAACCAGAGTGTGCATGTGAATAACTTGGGAGTCAACATTACTACACAGACCTTTTTCAGTATTGTTGGGAGCATAAAACCCTGAAAGAAACTTGGACATCAAAACGACGGTAACGAGAGATTTGTCGGTAGTTTTTAGCAGATAGATACTAAGCTAAATAAAAACATGGAAGACATAGTGTAAATATTAGAATTCTCTACGTTATAATAGTGTCAAAAGTAATTTGGCCTCACCTGAGAAGGTTTGTATTTAAAAGAATTTGCTTCAAGTGTTTGGAGAGTACTTTCTTTTCCAGAGCGAGCCTGCAATGAGGAGATCGTAAAACCAAACTTAGATGCTCCTTACACGAATTTTGGAGAAGAAATAAAAAGAAAATAATTTAAATTTTAGTGCTTAGTACCCACGCTACGTTCACAAACGTACAAAACTTGCGCAGATTTGAACTGTATCGGTACAGTTTGGATCAGTTTTGGCCATATATTTGCTCTAAAATCCAGCCAAATGTCTTAATACACCACACAAGGTATGAATTTGAGATAGTTACAGGATCTAAACTACACCTGATTCAGAAGCAGGTAAAAGATTTGCATGGAGAGGCCGCCCATTCTGCAGGTGCAGTCTGAACGAAAGGACCATCTGTACAAAGTTTGTCACGCTTCCAAAGTAGATCCAGTACTGAATGTGTTCACACCACAGGGCCGCGTTCCCATTTGAACACCAAATACCTTAGCCACAAGCCATCGTTTGTGAACTGCACATGCAGCATTCGCACACTCACCTGATCCAAGCTCGCGCATGTCCAATGTCTGTTCTGATTTCAGTCATACTTTGGACGTGACTAAAGGGATGGAACAATAATGTCTGTCAGTTAAAGCCATATCAAAAATCCCAATTTGTTCTACGTTAAGGGGTGAATAAAATAAACAAAACAATAATTTGTTTCTGGTATAGTACTTTACTGGAGAGTGGAGATTGTCTCTGTTGTCCCCCAGTCGAGACTCTCCACAGTTGAAGTCCCATACCATTTGTAAATCTTCATTCAGTTTACCATCTCTGTTGTCTTGCAGTCCATCCTCTCCACTCTCCACTAAAGTACTATTGATACCTCCAATCCATATAAAAATGCAGAATTTATCAATTCTGCTCACAGTATTATTATTTCACTCTATTTTCTCAGTTTTGATATCTTTTTCAGTCTTGTTCAGAACTCATCAGCACAACTTGTAATGGACTAGGTTCTCCACTAGATCATTATAAACTAAGTTCATTTGTCAAAGAAAACATATGTTCTGTATGCTTACTGTTTACTACTGCTTACTGCTGTTCAATGTGTGGTATTTGCTGATATAAAGGTAACAAATGTTGAGCCTGGAGTCCTTACTGTATGCCAAGTCCAAGATGACAGCAAACGTCACTAATGATTCCCCAACTTGTCATTACAGCAGACCACGAAAGGGTGTTTAACAACTTCATTAAGAATAACATTTTACCGTTTACCACTTTTTGGTCTATGGATAACCATGGATTCCTTAGGGCTACAGTAAAATTTATAAGCTGCCAGTTGAGTCTAACATTAGCATTTTTTTTTTTTACTGAAAAACAAAAAGAGCCATTGCTCTGTAGCGTATACCTCATGTCAGCTAACACAGAGCTGATAGTGGGCTGCTGTTGAGAGAGCTGAATGGTCTGTAGCATGTTTGTAATGTCTGGAGATGTACAACGTCTTCTTAAGTGACTCTGTATGTCCCCGTCTTTAGAAGCTATAAGGACAGATACAAAAATTAACCATTACACAACTCTATCAGTCCCCACCCCACCCCCTTAGAATGCCCCCAACCTCATACATACCGGGCTAACATACCGCAATGAAACCAAGTGTTGATTATAACACGCCACTGTATTAATCCCTTTGGTCATTTTTATTTGTCATTGTAATTTCCCAGTTAGCAGTAATGATGGACGAAGTTAGTACTAATTGTCTACTAAAATCACCTTGAATTCAAGACAAATGAAACAGCTTGGCTTCTAAGCGAATGCATAGGGTACTTAAAGGAGTTTAAGGTTGTTATTTTTATTTTACCTGCTGCTGGTGACAAACTGTTTGTGTCTTGACTGTATGTAGGAGCCACAGCCTCTTCAATCTCTTCACATTCAAGCTGGAAAGCTAGCAAATGCGACCACAATGCAGATTTACCCTGGCAATACAAACCAGAAATGTCATTGTTAAAAAGTCAACAGTGCATTTTTCAGCTGTTTGCTTTGTGATCTGAGCCCAGTTGCATAAAGCATCTTAAGGTAAGAGCAAGTTTTCTGCCACTGTTCTCTGCTTTGTTAATGGTTTGAACCCAGGAGTCATGTCATAAGTACGTAAAAGATTTTATCCAACAAGATTTTCTTGGTTTCTCTTTTTGCTTTCTACACTCGTTAACCAGTTGAGTTGCCCGTGATAGTTTGCATCAAAATCCTATGTAATGCAGAGGACAGTTGCAAAAAAATTCCAATAATCTTCAGATGCTTCATTTCTACAACACAATACATGTATGTCATGGTAACGAAAAAAACAACAGTATCCATCATGGTGTTGATGTCTTCAGTTTTGCTAGTTTATTTGGAACATTGTATCCGTCAACAAAATTGGGTGACTGATATCAAATCAAATGGGTTTATTAAACAATTATTCCACGAGCACGCGTTGGATATGAGATGACAGATAGCCAATGAGGCCACAGGGTCCAGAGGAGTTTTGTGTGAATAAATAAATTACTTAATTAAAGTCTCACCTTGAAAATGTCTATACTTGTTGCTTAGCATGATTAATTAACCTAATAGGATCTTTATGAAGCTACTGTAAACGATTTCTTCGCTTCTTATCTGACCCAGATCGACTTTGTTGTTCGCCATTTTGAAAATCAATAACCACAAGCCATAGCCTCGCTGGCGCACGGCACGTCGGGCGACGGTGTTTGGAAACCAGAGGAAACACTCTTCCTCGTGTTTGATATATTACATCTCATATCCAACAAGCAAGAGTGGAATAATTGTTTTATTAAAAACCGTTAAGAAATATTGCTTGATCTTGCTGATTTCGCTTTGCAAGAACAACCAGAAGACAATTTAATAATCACTATTTCTCAGGTATGGAATAATGGTTCATTTACCATGGCTGCTAAGCCAATCAAATCCCTGGAATAGCATTATACAATGACCCAGTTTTTAATAACGTCTGATAGAGACTGTTCTCAGATTTTTCTACATTCTGTTCAGTGAGATTGGAAAACTCTTGTGGGCTAAAATATGACATACAAACTATAGACTGTAATACCTCTTTGGTCTGCAGTCCATGACTCCAGACTCTTTCCAACAAATCACACAAGCTGGCTATTAGAGTATTTTCTTCTACACCAGACACATTAGCATCAGAATGACCAAGATCCACTGCCTCTTGTCCCATCTTCTGCACAAGAATTTTCTTTACCTTGTAACAATAAAACAATGCTAATTAGATAAACGACAATCTTCAGAGAACCTTTTTGGCAAAGTGCCTCATGGGCAAATAAAAGGAACAAACCAGATATATTTAGGTTTGTGTCAGATTCCTAAGTTAGAAAAACAACTGTTGTTAACAAGAACTTTTACTTGCACAACTCCTGAATTTCCAATAAAACAGTAAATTTAAAGCCAGTTTCAGAAGAATGATCCCCAAATTATGATAAAAAAGTTTGAGATTCTCTTTCATTTTGGGGAAAACATTTGTAGGTTTATTATTTGCATCTGCAGCCCAATTCATCCTCATGCGCTCATTTAGGTCTGCTTTGTAAGACTTTTTCCAACTTAATCAGTCGATCATAAAAGACATCTTCTTACACAAACAGTAAGAATGACACAAGTGATAGAAGGGCCAAAATCCCCTCCTTTTGGTCCGTGTAGGACTGGAGTCAATGGACCATGTTACATTTGTAAATGAGAGGTTTTTTCCTGTTTTAACAGTTGATAGCCAAAACAATCTGACACTTATGATGGCCAGTTACTGCTCGTGAACAAGTCAGTGGGTAAAGGTTTTCCAGTATATGTGCTTATACAAATATATTGGTAAACATATTTGAACAACAACAACAACTCTTTCTTACTAATTTTTTATTATCTCTCTTTCCAATCTTTCTTTTTACAAAAAAATGGGCTCAGTGAACACTTACGTCTTTTAATTTATGTCTCATGTCTTATATCACTTATGTCTTTAACACTTACAGTATGTATTTTTGTCTTTTAATTTTGAACACTTTCATCTTTTAATTTGTGCCAAACATAATGATTTAACTAACCCAATGCAAATAGCAACAGCTACCTGCAGGTTAGTGTAATCCTTTTCATTATTTCTAATTCTTTCAAAGCTCTACCTGCCTTGATTAGCTGTTACTATTTGCGGGGTACAGCTGTAATTTTCTTAAGTGATTCTCTCTTTGTGTGTTTAATTGCCGTAATAGCTTAAGCTTGAAAGGTGAATAAACATTTCACCTAATTTCTTTGTTGTTGTTGTGAGGTCATACACTTTCCAGAATGTCTATAAAATAAATTAGTTGAAGTCACCTAGCAACAGCTATTACCTTTGTTTTGCACTCCTTGAGCAGTTTCTGAATGAAGCCGGTTTGCGTGGACTCCAGAGCCATGTCTCCAAACTGAGAACTCTTGGCTTTTGTCTCTTGCATGTATTTCTTGGAGATCAGGCAGACAAAATTTAACCAAAATAGTTTTCCTGTCAGAGTTTTATTTCAAAGATTCCCACTTTTGGAAGTGATTAGGGATCCATTATTTTGCGATTTAGAAAGATGGGTATATTTCTCAAAGGTGGGATTTAAGGTTGCACCAGACCCTTTCTATGAATAAATTCATAATCTAAATTTCTGTGTTTTGGTGTTTACTTTTAAACCTTCACATCTCTGAATTTCTGAAGTCGATTGTGCTGAAATTGTAAGAGTGTTGGGAGATGATGGAATTATATCATGACTGTTGTTCTGCTGGCAGATCACATATTAACTGCGATGCTTTAACCTGCAAAAGTTGGAATTACCATAAAGCAAATTTTGTGTCCAAATTTTCAGCTTCAGAAGTGTCTAAAGTTAAATGACTGCATTGTCTAGTGGTAAATCATCACCCTCTTCTGTGTGTCACAGAAGCAAATTTTATAATAAAAGCTCATTGAAAGTTATTGCCTTCTAAAAAAAGGAAAAATGTGAAGATTGGATTTTGAGGTGTTCAATCTTATTTTATTAAAGATGTTTTGGCAATTCCGCTTCTGTGACATCACAATAGAGTACACTAACTATACCTCCCTTGTGAATCATATCCTGAAATTTTATAACTGCAACGAAAATTTTCTAATATTTTCTGTCTCCGACGATCACACAAGTCAAAAACATATTCAAAATCGTGCACCTTCTGAAGTTGTGAATGTAATTATTATGTTAATTTGTACAGTCCAGTGCATGTGCGCCTTTTTCTGTTTTAAGCACAAGCAATGGAATAACAGTCAAGTAGAAAAGATTTTTAATTACCTGTCAACAAACACTGCATGAAGAAACAAGCTATCAAGCATAAATTTGATAAGTTTTTGAGATGTGCTAGAGGTTCTTAATTTGTACCTCAAAATTTTGATGACATGCATAATTACATTGATTAACAAACTCAAACGACTGCATATGCATTGAATAAGTTATTAACATAATTTGCCAAAAATTGTCATGAATATTTCATCAGCATCAGTTTTTGTGATTCACGCATACTCTTTAAATAAATACATACATAAAGAGAGCAAGGGTCCTGTGCAACCTTGACCTTTGTGGTTCAATCCAGTACATGCACACATCTGAACACCAACTCATTAAAGTACATATGACAGAAATTGTCTTATTTGCTTGATCAAATCTTCATGTTGTTCTCGTGTGAAAATTGAAAAAAAAAATCATTTTGAAAATTCAACATTCCCAGTCATAATTTTGGCCACACAGTTTTCTTCCTTCACAATAAAAAAAAACAACTGAGGAACAGACAAAGCACAAAACTAATGATCCTGTATTGATGTCATAGACCTACTATCCCCCCCAGTCTCCCATCTTGCACAGTATTATATCGATCCCAACCAGAAGTAAAATTTCATGTTTTTACATGACTCAAATCCAAGAAAGAAATATTATAAGGAAAACTATTGAAAGAGCTGATCAAGCAAATAATTTCTCACATGCACTTTAACAGAAATATTTTATAAATATCCCGCCTCCCACCTGTCCAAAAAACTACCATACAAACTTGAACAGTAACTTCTTGCATGGGTTCCCACCATCCACAGTTTGCAATTTGGATTCATTATTTTCATTGCCTCTATATTGAGATGGTTTTGAGAAAAAAACATGAATGATAGAACTCTTTTAACTGAATTGAATGAAAACCTCAGTCATGATAACAGACGTGTATAAAATTAACATCCCTGCTAACAGAACATTCACCTTTGGACACTGTTGATTAAACCAATGCTTAGGAGAGGTTGTTAATGTTTTATCATAGAGTACATGGGCTATAGCAGTGGGTTAAACTGTTAATACAATATTGTCAACACAAAACTCAATTTGCCATGTACCTTGATACTTGATGCCAGTTTATCTCTCATCTTCTTTCCATCCTAAACAAATTAAGCAACATTTGTATTTAACAAATCCATACTTTCCTAGATAAAGCTCCATTATTTACTGGGTGTACAAATAATACAGTACTTTAACATGGCCCAACACACTACAATAAGATTTTTGTTTTCAAATACAATTCACAGACAGGATTAAAAGGTCAGAACCTTATGCCATGATATTGGACATTCCTGTATTGAATATCACCACTCATATGGAACTGTCACGTAATCAACAACCCAAAATAATCACCTAAGAAATCACCAGATGTAATATCAACAAAATTTATTCCACAAAATATTATTAATTTGTCTACGGTTTGAGGCCCATTTTGGAAAGAAATAAAGAAAAACAAATTCAATACATGGCAATATTGGTTTCATATAAGCAAAAGTTTCCTTTATTCAGACATGTTTTTGAAATGTTATTCTAATCAATACATATAGGTCATGCAACCTTCAGTCTACCTCAATATGCTGTACATACATATCTTTCAACTTTCATTTCTTTTGTTTCCATTAAATGTCTAACAAAGTGAGTAAAATATGTAATAATTTTATTTTAAATTTTTCAGTGAATCAGTTTTTGTCCACGAAATAATAATAAAAAAAAAACGCTATACAATGTCCACCTCAGAAATGGTGTACAGCCGTAGTATGATTGTAACTATATTCTTCCAAAAAAACACTGAAATGTATAATTTAAATAGTCCTACATAAAAGAGTCAATTCTGGAACCCAATATTATGTGAAAATATTACTTGCTGTAAATGTCACAAGAAAAAAACACTTTTCTAATAAAACTAACCATACTTTATTTAACTGTTGTGTTTTGTTTTAAAAAGTCTTAAATTGAGATGTAAGGAGAAAAAATGTAAATTAAATTGAGCAGGATGTACTAAGGAATCCATTCAACATTGGGCCTACATGTACACTGTAGCTATTAAATCAAAATGTATCCTGGTGTTGCTAAAGGAGAAACAGATAAAATGTTGAGCTTGGTCCCACTGTAATAATATTAAACTTAAGCATGGGTACAGATGAAATTCTAAATAAATTTACTTTTCTCTTTTTAAATTTTCTAAAAAAAAAATGAAAAAAAGGACAGGTGAATCAAAGAAACAAAGAAAATTGTGCAGTCAATTATGTACTTCTAATAATATTAGTGCCTGGTAATTAAAGTATTACTATAAGGTTGTGCTTAGCTTTAAATTAATAACACAATCATGTATTTCAAACCTGAGTGGTATTAAGCAAAATATGTTCAGACTGCTGTTGTTGGCGACTCTTCTTTCTCCACTTTACTTTGGACTGATGGCTACTGATAAGGAAACATTGAAACAATGGAATCAACAAGGGAAAAAGGAATATAAATCAACTTATAATGAGTGACAACTGAAGGACTCTTTATAATCAGGAAGTAATTTTAGTATTGAGTTCCTCAAACGTCAACTCTTAATAATTATTAGTTAATAAATTATATGTGTTGACTATAACAGGAGTCCACTGTCCAAGAATTCACAAGATGCTGATTTGGTTGCCTAAGTTTTGGTTTTAACACTTCACATCCTTGGCTCCAAACATCTGATGGGGCATGAGCTTCAAGGCCTGATTACATAAAGCAACCTTAACGTTACAGTCATTTTACGACACTTGTTCCTGTGTTCCAATCCTGTGTTCCAAAGGGTTTTCTCTGGTGCTTAACAATGCATCATTTGGGCATTATTTTAAAGGCTGATTAATGAGGGAAAATCCTTAGGAAAACATTTTGAACTTAAAGGGTTTTATACAACTGGGCCCAGGCTCCTTGGTGTTACTGCTCTATACTGCAACTCACAAATTATTTGGTGTGAACTCGGAGTATATATTAACATTAAATTTTACAATAATTATTATTAATAAAAGGACTTCGTTAAACACTATTCTATGGGGAACTTTTACTGTGAAATCCAAATTGCCTCAACTTAACTTTAATTTTGCACGCAAACTTGTTCTCATGTCAAAGATATGCCATAAATATAAACCAGCCCTAAAGTTTCTAACAAATCTGCAAGTAAAAAATTGAATATATTTGGTGCAAATATTTAGGTTTTCAGGCCAAATGTCCACTTACCATAGTTTTTGACATGATTCCACAGAATACATGCATTTTTGTCAAACATTCTTTAATTAAAATACACAACGTAATAGATAAAATAACATTTTCTTAATATTTCAATGTACCTTTTGGAATTGGGCCCATCATTCAATATTGCAGAATTCAAGGACATGAAATATCCACTGCCACCCACTGTAAAGGATACAAAAAACAGTTATAAAATTCTCTGTCAGTACTTAAGCATCCAAACCCAAGGAATGTTTTTAAATTAAAATAAGCAAGTAATAATTGTTAAATGATTTAATCTCCTGAAGTGATAGATAATTATATTCAACAGAACCCCACTTTACCATCACATCACACATCCAAACACACCTTTCTTGTCTGGTAGCTTCAGCTCATGAGGCTGAGTTGCCATGTGATCCACAGAGTTTGAACGGCGCAGCAGAACTTGAACTAAGAAAATGATAAAAGTAAAGGAATAAAATTTATCAGGGTGCAAAATAAAACTTACAACCATAAAATTACACTTTCAGACATTTTTGTTTGAGCTGCTAACCAAGACAGTTTTCACAGAAAAGAAATATTCATTACAAAACTTTTAGCAACTGTCATGCAAACTCAAAACATCAAGTAAAAACAAAATGGTGTAGTGTTTAGTGCATCACGCTTTTGAGGAGACTTTTGACTTGATTTATCAGAAGATTGGTGGTTTAAGGAATCATCTCAATTTCCTCAAGCTTCACTGTGCTCTTTTCCTACCAAAGATTGAAAATGGGTTTAAATGAACCATAAGGGAAAACTTGAAAAATGCTGAGGGTACTCTGTTATGAAAAGAGGGGGAGGGGAGAGTAGTAAATGTTCCTAGTTACTTCACTCTACAGTACCGGGTGTTAACCCTTAAACCTCGGCCTTACTGGCTTTCAAGAGACCGGTCTTTGTATGAAATGCAGTTATTTTCCCTTTCGGTTAAGTGAAAAGTTACAACCATGTTAATGAAATAATGTGACGGTGTTGCTTGAAGTTCATTATGCTACTAGTTGGTTTTATCGCCCCGAAAGGAAAACACAAATTTGGAACTAGCATTTTGCTGAAATTACGCTAAAGCTATTTGCGCCACACTTAACCTACGGCTAAAAAGAGTAACTTTCTTGACTTTACTAATGCACAAAGCGAAAATATGCACCATAGGACTTGGCTGACCGAAAGCCGTAACTTACATTCCAATGTTTCCACTTTCCAAATACGCATGGTTACCTTACAACAAAAACGCGCGGTCCGAGTCTTCTTAACCGACGAGTACGACGTGGACAACATCTCTAACAACATTACCCCTCCAAGCACGTTCACTAGTAAACAAGGAAACCACCACATTCCCCCCCCCCCCCCCAAACTCAATGTTGTTTTCTGGGTCACGAACAGTCTCCTGGCAAGCATCCCCTTCCAAATCAACAATGCATAAGGGGGAGGGGGGGAGGGAGAAATAACTATGGTAGAATTAAGAAGAGAGAAACAGTAAGTGAGTGGTTTCTATATCTGTTTTCGGTTGTCATTGCATAGGGGCAGGGAGTGGGAGAGAGAAGTAAAGTTCTGTGGTAGAATTAACAAGAGAGAAATAGTAAGCAAGTGGTTTTTGCGCTGTTGGTGTTTGGTTTTCTCAAGGCGTTTTGTATAGATTGTTAAACCGCGAAATGTTTTCAAAACCAGGGAGAGCAAAAATTGGGACAAATCCAAGCGAAATCGAAAACTGGGCTAAAATTCGACATAAGTCGGTTATGCTCTCAGCTCTTCAATTATAACACAGTGTACAGTCAATTCCCTTTATTGTGGAAACCCTCGGGACTGAAAGTTCGTGTCCTTAATAGCAAGAGTCTGTAATCGTGAGAATTTATTTCAGTCAAACGTCTGTACTCTATTTTTGTAGGGGATTTAGCTGTTGTCCCTATTATCGGGATGTCCGTAATGGCGAGGTGTCCACAAGGCGAGAGTTGACTGTATATGTTGTGGTTTAAATTTTTTTTTTTTTTAATTTTTCAAACCAGTTTACTTTTTTTGGTTACCTTTGTGGAGTATTCATTACCATAATCAGAGACAAACCAAAATAAAAATAAAACTGGTTTGAAAATTTTTAAACCAAAAAAAATTGAACCACATACAGTATAAAATTATATATACATGTATATTTGTAAATAAATTATGTTAATGTTTGGGACAAGAACTGTGTTTCTTTGAAACTTGGGTCAGTTAGTGCAGATACTTATTACTGACTCAGACAGTAACTTGTACCAGAGAGCCACCTTAACCCTAAAATATGTTATTTAAGCAAAAGAACTCTACTCACTTGCATTCTTGAGAGTCATACATTTCTCATAAGAAGGTGATCTTGTGACTCCCAGTCTTGTCTTTAAACTCTCCACGCGTTGGTCAAACACGGCTATCCTGGGGTCAAGATCTTCCCATGTTCCCATGATTTTCATGTCAATGAAACTTGCAAACATTTGGGTCTCAGTGAACGGAGAAAGAAAAGGAAGGAACTGCTGTGGTTGGTCAGACAGAAAAGAAGCTTTGTCAAAGTTTTGCATTTGTTCCCTGTTAGAGGTCCAATCTACCAGATCTTGCTTTGGATGAATCACAAATGATTCATACTCTAGTAAAAGCTGCGTAAATCGATTCGCAAAGATCTCTCTGATGGCAGTGTTAAATTCATTCTCATGCTGTTGACTACGAGGAATTTCTTTTGCTTCATCGCCAAATATAAACTCACCCTCAGTATCAGCAAACTGCTGTAGCTGAGTATCAGAAACAGATTTTTCCAAGTTCGATGCAACAGTTGAAATTGGAGCCATAATCCCAGTTCTCTCTGCAATTGCTGCAATTGCTTGCAGTCTGGGATTCTTTGAAACATCCAAACAGGAAGAAGATTTAGATTTTGGTACTTTGTGTTCAGATCTACTAGCTTTCATTCTCTGTGACCTCTTGGCTGAGTCTTTGTGCTTAATTTTTCTGGCTTCTAAAGCAGGGGATTGTGAGCGAGGAGATCCTGTCTTAGGTGACCTTGAGGAAGGTGACCTTGATCGAGGTGATCCACGTGGAGAACCTGAATTACTCCCAGTCTCATAGTCTGAGCTTCCATTAGATGTGTAGTTCTGTGGAATTTCAAGTGAGTTTTCTAAGCTTTCGACACCACTTCCTGGCATGTTGTTCTCCTCATCTTGAGGCAAACGGACATTAAATCTTTTAATGGTGTCCTTAAGTTCTTCAATAAGCTCTTGTTCATCAGGGAAAACAGGGAGATCCTCTGGTGTGGTCACACTGCAATTGTCTATGTCTACTAAGCATAGAGAAGCCTTTGAATACAAGCAAAATTGAAATAAAATTCAATAAACATAAATGAAAAGTTAATAGTACTAACAGTAACTACAAAGTAAAACAAGGCAATATTCATGTATAGTAAGATTATGATTGATTTTATTGAAGATGGAGACAGAGCATTTTCTGTCTGTGGTCCTAAATGTACGCTGTCGAAAACCCTGCCAACTGAAATTAGGAGGTTATTATGAACAGTTGCTGAGCTGTCGAGAATTTTGTCAAAGTAATTTAAAAATGCTTCTGTTGATGCTATGTTTATTATTTCAAATTTGTATTTGATTTTTAAAATGCACAAGGATTCAATATTAATATTGTTAAGGCCAAAAAGGACTTTTGAATTTCAGAGTCTCTAAATTGTATATGGTAATCATTATCATCATCATCATCATCACAATCATTATTAGTGCGCTGTTGTACAGTGTGCAATGTTTTGTGCAAGGATTGCAGAAGGGAATGAGCTCCAATTTCTGCAGTGATTACTACAACTTTGTTAGCAATGCACAGTTAACATCCCCCTTTCTGTACATTACCTTATAGTTTCCACCTTTGTCAGTCCAAGTGAGTCCATTAATTACATGTACTAAACTGAGAAGATACATGTACATGAACATGAATTATTTTCCTGGTACACTACATTCAGTAAAATCCCTTTTTTGCAACTGCAGGGGAAAGATGCAGGAAACATTGAACAATAGATGGATTTAGAATTACCTTTACAGCAAATGGTAAACAGCAGAAATCACCACGTGATCATGTCAACCCTACATTTGCTGCTTGCTGTTTTCACTTTCCCAGCAAACTTGAGTAGTTTTGCATTAGCATCAAAGGTCAGATTATTTTGCACCAATCTCATCTGTGTACTTTTTTTTTGAGAAAACATAAACATGAATCTCATGTTTACCATTTGGCGGAAATGTGACTCTTAATCTCTCTATTGTTAATAACACATTTACTCTTGACACACTACTTACGATCACTCTTGGGAGTTTGTGATAAAATCAACTTATAATCACAACAATAAAAATATATTCATGGGAAAACATCAGTCACCTCAGATGGTAGAGCAAGATTTTTTTTGTCCTCCTCTGAAGCACAATAAATACCCATGAGGAATGGCACCGGTGCATCCAGGAAGTGTGAAAGAGCTGCTGGGAGAATTGGAACATAGACATGCTGCCAAATGAAGGGGAAAAGAATAGCTGCCATACTCTCTGCTGTCAACATGAAATTGTGAAAATCTGGAAAATGAAAGAGCTCAATATTAATAACATGTTAAACTTTAAATTTTATAATAACATTAATCAAATGATAAGATTTCTCATCGCAAATTAGATTTCTATCTTTTGAGCATTCCATTTTTACAGACCCATCGTCATTCCTGGAGAACTCCACCATCCCTCCAATACTATTAACAAATTATCAGTACTTATAATATCCCCCACCCTCCCTATCCCCTAAGTTGTTTTGTACTCTTACATGTAGTTCCCTGATTCCACTCACCATATATTAATATATATATATATATATATATACAGAGAATCATAAAATGCAATTATTAAGATGCTGTATAAGTACAGTGTATTAAAATTAATTGTACTTTGTCATGGAATAAAATGTTGATACAGTAGAAATTTTATCAAACAGACAAGGACTGATAGCAAGAAACATCCTTCTACGATTGATAATTAACTTCAAGTATTACAAATAAAAGATTTGCAAAAGATTGGAGAAATCTTCCTTGACGGGACAAGAATCACAATTTTGAGCAGGAAAGATAGAAATTGGCAATGTGTAATTTACCACAGTTGACTCTAAGTCTCTTCTTAAGTATGGTAATAGAAATTAACAGTCAAAGAAATAAGCACGACAAAAATTAGTATACATGTAAATTGTAAATTTATCTTCATTTCATGGAACGTTAATTTGCTTAAATAAGATACACATGTACATGTATCATTCAAGATGGCTTTGACCAAGGCAGCTCAATAAATTCAGTGATCAAAACAGTACACTACGAATTTTACTTACCATTTGACAGCAAAAGAATTTGTTGTTCCAGCAGACAACAAGTAAACAACTTGACAATATTCTCAACACCAAGAAGAGTAAAGAGCTCTTTGAATGAGTAATCAAACAGAGGAAGTTCATTGATGCCTGGCCTTTGACACGTGACATTCAACTCATTACAATTAAATCTCATTGTTTTCCCAGCTGGTGGAAGTGGTACCTCAAACAATAAGTTATAAATGTATGATTCCAAAGGTAGTAGCAACTTTTCCTCATGCTGTGCAGCATGGTACATCTGTTCCAAGTGCACCTTTCCAGCAGAGATAAACGGCAGTGGCATTATTATGCAAATAGATTTGGAAACCAGAAGAGTATCTTTGTTAATATCAAAGGTTCTTCTGTTGGAGATATTTGTCATTTCAGAGCTTGTGTTCAAATGGTCACTGTAACTCAGAGTCTCAACAGAACCAACAGTGTTTGTTGTAATGAATACTGGAGACTTTGAGCGAGATCTTGATTCCGCAAGAGCTAATTCAGCATCGTGCATCGCCTGCAGCGTGTCCATAGCTTTGCATATCTGAGGATCGTTAACAACTTCGTAGAATTTAAGCGCACAGCCGTAAACTCTTGATCCATCCTCCCGCGTGATGAGGAAAGAGTGAAAACTTGGTTCGTGATGTTCAGTTTTCTTTTTGAATGTTAATCCCTGGGGTAAACAAAGCTAAAAAATAATGGAAAGTGTACCAATAAGAAAGTACACAAGCAAATTACATTTATGCATCTATGTACATCTAGTTTAAGTTACTAGTTGTTTTGGTTAGAAATTCTACTTTATTCCAGATTACGGTAGTGGTTATAAACATTAGACATTTGGGAAAATAAAATTAAACTGGTGGGCAAAGTTTTAATACAAAACAAATTTAAAACATGTACAGTGTACAAAAGGACATGCATAAATGCAATGATCCAAAGAGAGAAATGAATTATTTACCATGCGAACAGCATCTTCATCAAAAGGATTCCAGTCAACATTAGAAGGAAAGTGCATCAAAACTTTGGCCTTATAGGAACGTTCCAGAGGAGATATATGCAAAGAGTCACCTGGAAAAAAGAAGAAAAAAATTTATGCAAGTTTTCCATTTCCAACAAGACAGACAACTTTCATAATTTATCCAAAGAGAGCTACACATGTACTTCACATTAGCAAATATAAACTAAGAGTACCAATCCATCCAGGAAGAGTACATGTCATGTATAACATGATTAAGGTTGTAACAGCCATGGAAAAGAGGTATAGTTCCAGGACTTTAAATGTGGGTAAGAGTAAAGGGAAAGGTGGGGGAGAACAGGCAGAACAAACAAGGGGAGCTGAATTGAAATTGTTTCAGAATTTATCAAAATACATGGATGTATACATGTACACTGTATAACAAATGGAGCTAGGATGACTGTGCAAATCTGAATCACATGAAGGTATAAGTGAAGATTTAAAGCTAAATAATTTCAAGTCAGGCTTTTTTCTAGGAACATTTCTAAATCTATAAAAAATTATTTGACATATATTTACTGTATGGAGTAACAGTACCAAAGAATTCTTCTATGCAGTCATATTTGTGAGTGAAACCATGCAACTAGAGTTTGCATGATGACAATGAGAGACTCTTAAATGATATTGGTGTCTTGAGTAGATATTGAAGCCAATATACAAGTTGTATGCATGTCAAGGCAAAGGTAGCTACACACAATGAGTAAAATGGATTCTAACATATTTTATTATTGCTCATTTTAAACAGCTGCAAAGAAACCTTTTATATAGCTTAGCTATCCTTTAATTAAGTGGGAATCTAATGTTATCGCAAGAAGAATTCTGTAATGCCTCGTCTGTTCTGTTGGGACAAGCATTTTCGTATCAACCCTTGATATGAATGCCAATGCACCACAAGTGAAACTTATCTTCAGCGTAAAACGAGATATGAGCTAACACTTGAAAATAAAACTTAATTGTGATAATAATACTAAATATAGAGCAAACTGGAAAACCTAAACAATAAGCAATACACTAATCGTTCAGCAGCTGTGTACGTGCGACTTTGGCTGGTTAATTGTCAAATAATTTATTTTGAGTCCCTTGCTAGAAGATAATTTTTGGGGAAAAAACAGACTTTAAAACCTATTTGATAATGTAAACTGTGAGGTTAAACTCGATTTTACTCTAAATATTGCTCTTTTACAGAAGAAACTTATGGATCGATCAGGCCGCCTGAGTGATAAATTTAATATCTCCTGCCGAAGTTTGGCAAAATATTTAAAAGCTGACAACGAAATGTACCAGATACATTATGCTTCAGCCTTACAAACATTCGAGAATATTGTATCAAAACACTCTGAAATATATGACTACGACAGGCCGTTTAATTTAGTACACTAATGACAGGAATCTAAAATTCACATTAAATGTAGAGACGGAAAAAAATTGTGCACATCTGCCGCCGCGATTGCTTACAAACAAACATTTCGCCACTACAGTAAAATCGTACCAAAAACATTTCACTCACCTGACAACTGATCAGCTTCAAGCCCAGTAACAATGTCTAAGCCAGTAACTACAAAATAATCGGCAAATCGCTGACCACCGCTCGAAGACGACATCCTTGTATAACTGAAGTAAATCCCCTGAGGTTTTAACTCGCTGCCATCTTCTTGAGGATTCTACATGTAGAAACTGGCTTCCAGATCTCTCGCTTATACTATACTTCCTTACTCGTACATGTAGTATAAAATCAACTTTGCCTCATGGGATATTACATGCGCTTCATTCACCCTCAAGAGCTGTGTCGAACAAAACTCGGGAAGTAAGCGCCATAAAATGGTATGTTTTTCCACCTTTTTGATGTGTACTTTGTAGTAAAACTCTACAGGGTAACTTAATAATCATCTATATTTCTTTTTAGGCGTCAGGAGGGTATCCTCCGTCCTCTGGAAGCGCTCCGGTAGCTGGTTATTCTAGCAACCCTCCACCTGTAATGATGGCACCTGGAGCTTACCCGGTAAATTTCTAGTTAAACTTTCCTTAAGCTTTTTGTTTAATTGACAGGAGAGGTGTTTTAAGTGTGCCAAAAATTTTACGGATCTCTAGTGCGCGATCTCGAATGAGAACTTCTCGCACAAAACGAACGGCTTGGTAGCAGGTTCAGCCTCTGGCTGCAAAGTATGTCAATGAAGTACAGTATCTATCTGTTTTCGAGAACTGCTAATTTCATTGGCATAGTAGCTACACCACTCTTCACGATACATTATGCTGATTAATGAAAGGCCAACAGTAACTAAAAATTGTGTGACCTTGTTGACCCAAAATCAGTATTTATGAATATTCTCCCCACTAGCTACTGCATTCCATGTGTTTTGTGTGGATTTCAAGCTGTCATTGTGCAGCTGTTTTCGCAACAAATCCCTCTTAAAGCTGTCAAAAAAAGAGTTCATATGGTGACATGTAATAGTAGTAAGGGCAGTGGAAGGTTAATATTATAAAAGATACTTACAATACTATTCCGAAAAAGAAAGGGAAAGATTTTGCACAGCCCGGTAAACAATACAGTCGAACCTCCACTAACAGCCACTTTTCTTGCTTCCATCAATTGAATCTACAGTTACTTATTTAGTAGCAGGATGATCTCAGCAAGCTTGTAAGAGCTTTTCTGGGGAGATCACCCTTATACAATAAAGGTGGCCATCTTAAAGTGCCACGACGATCAAAATTTTGCATCCCTTTTTTTCTTCAGCTTTGGAAAGAAGAAGTGATAAATACTAACCACGCCAAATTTTACATCGAAATTCCAACGGGAAGACCAGTTATTTTAAACGCGAAGTTCAGCTTCGCTGTGCCGCCATTACTCGAACGACAAATGGCCGTGAACTACATAGAGAGCTGGATCTAGTTGCACCAACAGCAAAATGACGTCATACGCGCACAACAACATGGCCTGCTTTCGAATTTTCAATCTCGCTGAAAGAAGCCACTTCTTTTTATTTTAGTGGCTCAAGGGCCGTCTTTACAACGCACACGTATTGTGGGCAACCGAAAGAAACCTAGTGGTGGTTGTTTGAACATTTATGGTTCTGAAATACGTCAAAGGGGGGTAATTTCTTCAGACAAATCGTCTTTTTGTACATCGTACCAAAGTACTAAAGTCTGTAAAGACATATCCTCTTCGACAGCTGCTTTGAGGGAAACTCAAACGCAAGGACTGCCATGCAATGCTACTGCCTCGATGCTTACTTTTCCAGGGTAAAGCGAGGGACTAAGTGAAGTGATTAGGCCAAGGTAACTGATCGGAAATGAACTGTTTTCGTGAATGCGTGCAATGAAAGCAAGTGGCGCGTAGTGGTGGTGTGTATGTTTTGTTTCTAGCTCATTGTGATGCTTTGTTTGTCCAGTGATCATTACGTCTACTTCCTGTAAGTGTCATGCTTTGGTAAAATAAAAGTGCATAGATACTCCATTTTATTCAAATAATAATAATAATTGCTTGTGGTATACTAAATATTGACAATCAACTGCCTCGAGTTTTTCGAATGCTCTCTTCGTACACAGAACCCAAGACTTGTATGCCGACTGTAGAATACACAGAAAGGCGAGATTTAGATCTGTATTAAATGAGCAATTGTAATTAAACTGATTGTGACATTGACATGAAAAATTAATCTCTATATATTGAAACAATCACATGATATGTGAAAGTACAGGTCAGAAGAAATTTGCAGACAACTTTCCAGCTGATGTGGACCTGCTGACACTCCAACTTGCAAAATTCTCTAATCTAGCTTTCACTGATTACTGTGAGTCAAGAAGGTCTTGTAGCAATCCTATTTGGTCTGTGTTATTAACTAATTATAATACTATTATTGAGCAATTTTTTTAAATATCACTTGTAAATATGCTTTGACTGCACCTTTGTGCAGACTTGCAGTGAATATTTGTTGGCTTCACACTACAAGCTAAGTTAGTTTCAAGTAGGCACTTGATTTAAGTGCACTTGAAAATCTCAAGTCGGGGTTTAGAAAACTTGGCTTCACACCTGGTGACAAAGTATACACTTGAAGCGCAAGCTGTCAATCATCTTTCGCGGTAAAATCAGAAATGCAATTGCTCGCCGGAAAATCATGGAGCCTTGTGTGATTTGGTACGCGGAGTCCTCAAACTGCGAGGCGCATCTCCAGCCATCAATTTTTTTTTTTTTTTTTTTTTTGACTGATTTTAGTTCACGGCAAAATGTTTATCTGTTCTGGCACCGCAGCACGTGGCTTTCAATTGGTTTCCCTTTTCCTATTGGTCAAGTACGTTCTCAAGTGTGGTGTTGGCCATACTTGGCGGCGTACTTCGGCTTCTTTGAACTACGAACGTTTCCATGGTCACTAAGTAAAGTTCAAGTTGGTAGGTTTTACCCCTTCACACTCGAAGTAGGTTTCAAGTGCACTTAGATTATACTTGCAAGCTCTAGTGTGAAGCCACCAATTATGCTGAAAGTTATCTTGTGGGACAAGTCAAGATAATATCTACAATTTAAACCATATTAGTTTGTACTAAAGAGAACAAATGAACCAAACTGACAAAATTATGAGACGGTATTTTGTCCAATACCCTATTCTAAAGAGTCAGTGCTTGGTAAATTTCATCTTTGTGTTTGAATTATTAATTTTGTATTTGTGCCTTCTTTTGTTTTCTTGGCAAAGTCTGTTATATGAACAGCCAATTTTACAGCATTTTTTGTACAACATAATAAATTTCTTAAAAAAAAGTATTGCACTGTTTTGGTATATACCAGAGACAGTACAAAGGCGTCAACAAGGTCACCAAAGCACACCATGGTAAATAGGACTACCTATGGTAAATAATGCCATAGTAAATCTCACTTAGCTTTTAGTTTAGATCTGTCAACGACATTTCCTGAACCTTAAAATACTGGGATCTGTATTATTAGGGTTAGTTTAGGGAAGCATGAAGGTATTTTTCACAGTTACAAAAGATACCTTGTCCAGAAGAATGGGCCAGGATCTTAAACTAAGGTTTACATTGTACATAATGTGCAAATTTATAAATGGAAGGGAGAGGAGGAGAACTACCAGCAAATTTTTGCAATATTTAGCATTGATATCATATCAATATGACAAGTAGGTACTGGTAATGCAGACTGTGTGTGTGTGGTTTTTTTGAAAAGTTGCTGTCATACCCATGTCATCAAGAACCACAATGCTGCAGGCAAGGTGAGAGTAGACAGCAAGACTGGCCTCTGACTTCAAGGGTAAACTTATCTTTATACAGGGAAGGTTTTTGGCCAGTGGGATCATGGCATGCATTCTTGTGCTTAAAGTATTCTCATTGTTGTAATGGTTATCAGAGAGGGCCACAGCAAAAGGCATAACTTTAAATTTGATCTTAGAAACTGCCAACATAGCTGATAGGAGAGTCTTCAAAAAAATATCCTGGATATAGGTCAAGCACATTAATATAAACAGTGAAGGGATTGTGGAAATTGTTTACTGATGGCCAATTATTTTGTTGGCTTGTTCATAGTGAGGGAGATTTGAGTGTTATGTCATAACAGCAACAACAAAAACAAAACAACCCCCCCCCCCCCCCCAAAAAAAAAAAATTAATAATAATAATACTAATAAAATTTAATAAAGTAAAATATGTGGTATTATTGGCATAAAAAATGGCTTTGATATTTAAAGCTGGCCCTGTTCTTAGTTCTGGTTATTTTTTGAAGGCCAAAGTAAAAACCCACAGATATCAACATCCAACATAAGAGAGCCAGGGCTATTTGACAGAAGAAAAAAGCTAAACAGAATAGAAAAACAACAAACACATAGTATAAGTATAAAGCATGAAAATGTTTGTGGGGTCATGTAAGATAAAACTTACAAGATAGAAAAAAATTAAAATGAAGTTCATGTCGCTGAACAAAAACAAAAAATAAGCTGTGGTTTGTGTGAAAACGTAGGTTAAAGTAATAATTGGCTCTTAATTTAAAACACCAAAGAAAAAAGACATTAAATCTCATTTCTGGTAGAATCTCCAAGAATAATTAAGGTATATCTGTGGAAAGGATGGTCATTCTTTCATAACTATAATATTTCAATTTTATGTCTGTGAACATTGTATGATTTGTGGGAAAATACAATACTGTTACAGCACAGTGTTATGCTGGCTTTTCACACTCAACATGTAAAATGATTACAATTATAGTGTCAGTTTTAGATGAGATAAGAGGCTGGTTTGCTTGTTTCACTCAGATTCACACATCCTCATTGACCAAGGAACAAACATTATTAAAATAACAAATATGGATGAGATATGATGCAAGCCTACTAAGGTTTCCTCCTTAGCTGTCCTCCTAAACTTTCTTATTAATCTTTAGTTTTCCGGCTGCATTTGAGGGCTTTACAACAATTTATTGTTGAATGTTACTTGGACTGTGGCTTTAAAATATTAGGCCCCTCATGATTACTTCATTTACTGCGTGAAAGTTGTTGAAGAATGAGGAAGGGATCTAACCAGGTAATACCTGGTAGATTACAGCCCTGTAGTATTGTAATATTGCAAAATAATATTCTGTAGATTACAGCTATAGCTACCCACTTTTCAACTGAAGTTAATTATACATCATTTTAGTTTTGTCAAAGCTTTATTGAACTATAAAAAAACGAGGTTAATAGTTCTTTTTTTCTTGACTCATTATGCAGCTTTGATTGATACTTGCGAACACCATACACGCCACCAACATAACATTATCATGTATTGGTCTGGAGTTATCCATCCTATTCAATAATTTGTTGCTCAAGTGCTTCTGCGAATAGTAATTAGGTTCTGTTTACTAATCCCAAATAGAAAACATACCCAGAATATTAAATAACCATATGTCTACCTCCAATACAGTTGCTGAGTAAAAAATGCCGGAGTGAATTCGTTTCTTCTTCGGCTTTACATGTAAATCCCAGGCTTGAATGAGCTGTTCGCGTGTCTTCGAAGCGTATTCTTTGCAGTCATACGACTCCAAATCCACCGCCAAGGAAATTATAATCCAAGATATTCGATAAAATTGTCCTTTAGATCGCTTTTCACCAAACTGGATGGCGAATCTTACAAAATTAATAATCTTGCCTATTCACTTACTTTAGGACTTTCGATAACTGAGGTTTACAAAGTTCTTGCAAGGAACGCACGATGTTCGATGCGCGTATGACGTCACACAAAGATCTCATACAAGCAACCGCATTTTAGAATGACCACGGGCGTCACTTTGCCGTCGGAGTAATGGCGGACGGGTTTTTGGCAGTTTTCGGCCACTTATTCCCAGGATCAGCTGTTTCGCTGTTTCGGCCCCAGAACTCTGGAACAAACTACCTATCGACATCCATAATTGCGACAATTTAAATGTTTTTAAACGTAAACTTAAGACTCATCTTTTTCCGAATTATTTTAAACAAATATGATTTTTACTTTGTAAAGCGCTTAGAACAGAACTGGATAAGCGCTATATAAGTAGTTATTATTATTATTATTATTATTATTATTATTATTATTATTATTATTATTATTATTATCAGTAAGCTTGTATATAGCTAATTAATAGCTATTTTTGCAATTTCGCACTCATTAAATGGATGGGAACACGAAAAGGGCGAAAATAGAAGTAAAAATTTTCGTCGTAGTGGCACTTTAAGGATAAGGCAGATACATACACGTAACAGACCTAAATAGACAACATTTACAAGATTTGTAACAGATTTTTTATATCATTAAATTTCTAGACTTCTCATTCCTCTTAAGGATTAGGTTGATTTAAGATGAACCTTTTTACTTCTCTCTTAAAAGTATGAGGAGCTTTAATTATTTTGCTTTAATTGTATTGGTAAGTTATTCCAAGTTTCAGAGCCTTTATGTTTCACTGAGGATCTTCCATAATTTGTTCTCTGAAAGTTGACATGTAATTTCTTAGAAGATCTAGTGTTGTACTTATGGATAGTATCATTCGTTATGAAATAGTTTTTAAAACCCATTTTTAACCTCCTATAGGCAGACACCTCTCTTAAGCGGACACTTTTTCTGGCCCCAAGGGTGTCTGTTTACAGGAGGCTTGACTCTACATGCACCACTGTCATACTAACCCTCTTCCAATCTCGTACCCAGAGTCTTCAGGCTTTTTGGTCAGCGGGGCAACGCCGGGAAGACTCTGGGGACATCGAATTTTATTACCGCAGGATTTCTGCGGTAAAACAATGGAAACCGTTACGGAACAGCCAATCAAAAAAATTGAATTTTTTCGATGTCCCCAGAGTCTTCCCGGCGTTGCCCCGCTGACCAAAAAGCCTGAAGACTCTGGGTACGAGATTGACCTTCTTCCAAAAACAATGAACTTGTGAATAGAGTGTGTTGCAAAATGTATACATTATTAACACATGGGGGTTTGCAGAAATCTTACCAAAAAAGTCTTCCTATAGCTGCTACACTACTGTGAATTTGGTTAGAGATTGTAAGGATCAGATTTTGCTTAAGGAGTTTGAGGGTTTAACTGATTCTTATTATTTTATTCTTATATTATAGGTTCCAGGAATGCCAATGATGGCACCTACATATGTACCTCCTGGAATGCCACCTTTTCAACCTGTTGCCATGCCAAGTGGCCAGCCAATGGCTTATCCTCCTAGTAGCATGCCAGGAATGCCAGCAACGTTTGCCCCACAGTTAACTCAACCAAACATGCCGCAGCCAGTTATGGGAACATTTCAGCCAATAACAAACACTGGATCACCAGCCATGATGAGTAAGCTTGTACTTTAAATGTACCGTACAGTTGTACAGCCCCCTCAAAATGTTTTGTAGTGGTATGCACACAGTCTAGTTCTCATTAAGTGCTTATAGTTGGCTTCAAAACACAGGGTTTGAGCCAGCTCTTGGGCCTTAGGAGACAATTTGTCCCTTCAAGGCCTTTGGAAGGGGACAGACAGGAACAATAAGGGGACAAAAAGAGGTTTTTTTTGTCATAGCAAATGTAACATATTATTTTTTTAGCAATGATTTTAACAGCCGTAATCATTTGCAAAAGGGTTTTATTTTTTGCCTAAGCAACAAATATGACAAACCTGTGTTCTTTCAGTCATTTTGCCTTAAAATTGCTCCTTTCGTTTTCCCCACCTTAGGATTCATCTTCAATGTTCAATTTTTCTAGATCTCTCTCTTGATCTTTTTTTTTTATTTCTTTCACGGCCAAAAAAGCTGAAGATTTTCCTAAACATTTTGTCAAAAGTGCATGTAGTAGTTCATGTTACAGTACACAGCCAGTCAGTCCAGTCAAGTAATATGCAATCATGCAAATTTTTATCACAGTTCCAAATATGATCATGTTTTATATTTTCATGTCACGGCTGTGGTGAATTAACTTTATCTGGTCTTTCACTTCATTCACATTCACTTTATCCAAAGATTGGAAAATATTAGGAAAATGCCTTATAAATTTTACACACTATCCAGCAGACCAAACAGACCGTGAAGGAAATCATCAGCAGTTTAGAAGTCTTTTTTTTCCTAACTCGCTTTTGTACCAACACCTCAACTTTCCTTGCTAACAAACTCTATGTGTTTTCCTTTTTTAACCACGACTGTAAATTTTTTTTGTGGGAGACAATTTTGGCACAGCCACGGAATTTTAAGGGACAAATCGTCATGGAAACCTGAGAATGTTGGAGTTTCGCACTCTGGCTCAAACCCTGAAAAAAAACGGGCTACTGCAATTTCAAGGAAAAACTGAATTTCTGTAGTGTGACACCTATTTACAGCCACTGTTATTAGGGCTCTTCTCCCAAAAATAATGAGACTTAGGAAAGGCAGCACAATAGGGGTAGCAGGTAGTAAGCACTAGGTCCCCTTGCTTCTTAGAAAAAAGGCCGTCCCTAGAGTGTGAAATAAATGACATGTCATTGACTGTGGGGGGGTCAAAGTCAACTACCAGCACCTTTTAATGCATAAAATGCACGCAGTCTGACAGACTTTCATACACCAGCACTGCATCCACTATCTGTGGTAAAATTTGCTCTCTGTTGCTCTTTTTGTAGCTACTTCTCTTTAGAAGAGAAATAGCTTGTAAGTCCGTAAGTGGTCCAATCTTCGGATTGTGTTCGGAACATTTATCGGTTTACCCGAAGTTGGGTCAAGTTCACCATGACAGGTTGGCGAGATCTCAGTCGGCTTTATTCGTAGATCCTTGTATTTCAATTCAAAATGGCTGCCGCATCTCTCATGCACAAATTTTCATGGTGGTAGTTTGTAGTTATTGGAATGAAAACACAGGTTTTCAGTACTGTAAATCAAAAGAACAACTTCTAAGGAACACGCGGCTGCTTCTCGGGAATTTTTGTGTGCTCCTGGGAATCCACTTTACAAAATACTACAGGTTTGAATGTGAATTTCACCCTGCTTTATGTTAAATTGGTCAATTTGTCATATTTCAAATAGCTTAAATGGTGAAATTTTCGAAAAACGAGAAATTGTGCTTTAGTCATGTTTAGTGACTCGCACTTCACGTAGCTTCTCTCGAAGTGAAAATTGAACATTTGCTTTTCAGGCATGAACACAGGTCTGTCTGAATAAATTTTTCAATTAAGAAAGCTTATTGCCTGTTTACCTGTGTGTCTTAATTCACGGAATTTCTTCACCATGCGATCTTATGTAAACCATATCTATTACTGTCCCCTGTGTATTAAAGTGTAAACAAACCGAAAGCCTCCAGCGCATAGTTTTATTACCAAATTTGCCCATATGACAACACGATCAAATAACGCTGCACAATTTTGGCAGAGCAGTTCATTAACCCCTCTGAATTTTTTACAACATTGCTTCTTTACTGCAATATTGCCCAAAAATAAAGCAGTAGCCACATGCAGTCATAGACTGCCTTTTATTTTATTTCCTTCCTACAGAAGTAGCTACATGTAGTCCTCAACTACCTATTTTTGTTGTTGTTTGCAAATTTCAAATCCAGTAATTACCATAATCTAGAATAATGAAAAAACAAATACAATTTTAAATTGCAACATGTTCATCACTAATTTTCATCTGTGTTTAAACAGTTCCACCCGCAGTAAGACCTCAGCAAATTGTTGCTGCAAGCTCAAACTCACCCTCAGTTGTGAAACAAATCCAAGAACAAGAGAGCAAACCAATAGACAGTCCCTCACAGACCAGTCAGACTGAGCTACAGGATGGCAAGGAAGAAGAGGTGAAGAAGGAGAAAAAGAAAGTCAAGAAACCAAAGATCAAGGTATGATTCCACCTAAAATGAATTAACACATGGCCACACATATCTTATATACAAACAAACCCAGAAAACTAGCAAACTCTAAAATATTCGAAAAACAAGTTATGTTTTTATTCAGTAGTACTGAAGACCACTGATCATTTGTTTGTTTTACTCGCAGAAGGACAAGACGCCATGGACAGAACACAAGGCTCCAGATGGTAGAACATACTACTACAACACTGAAACCAAAGTGTCCACTTGGGCGAAACCAGCCGAGCTTAAAACCCCAGGAGAGGTATCAAGCTACAATTATGTTGTTAGATATAGCATACTGGAAACAAAGAGCTATAATATAATGTACATGTGCACAGAATCCCAAGAATAGGTACTGTAATTCCAAGCTACTTTAAGGTTACGCATTATTAGATTGTATGAAACTGTTACTTACATGTACTTACACATTGTACCTCTGACAAACTGTCTCGAGAAACAACTCAGGTTTAAGGAGAGAATAAAATTGAATAGATCAATGTTATTTGGTAAAACTTCCCTCAGCAACTGAAATGTTATGTTATCATAGAGTGGAAAAGTAGGATGCTTTGCAAGTTGGCTCCTCTTCCTGCAAGATGATAAGCATTTTATTAGCATGTATTCGGAGAGAAGGAGATATGGCTCATTTTCTCAACATGATCTAGATCTTGTGATAAAGAAGACGACATTTATAATATTATTTTCCTTAATTACTTCCACATCTTTGGAATGATCTGAACTCCTAACTAAAAAAAGTTATGTCAATATTATTTTAATTTGCAAAAAAAAAAAATACTGGGGAGAACCTTGTGATCTGAAATTGATAAAAAAGCATTTCAGACCTAGCTAGGGTTTTTAATAATTACTATTTGCCCACATGGATTCCATACAATGTATGCTCTTTGCTCAGTGACAGTCACCAAAAATATAGTTTTGACTTCTGATTCTATTCTTGTGGTTAAACTACTTTAACTGAACTTATTTATCAATAGTCCTCTTCCTTCACAAGTTGACTGATGGGATCCTTTGATTATAAACTTATTCCTCTAAGTAATTGTTATGTCATTCCTCAGATTCAGCTTGATTCATGCCCATGGAAGGAACACAAAGCTGATACTGGCAGAATATATTACCACAACAATGAAACAAAAGAATCAACATGGACAACACCAAAAGAATTGGCTGAACTCAAGGGTGAGTGGCACAGTTAAAGCTTTTCATGGGAGTCAGTTTCATCTCAGAAATTCCAAAGCTTCTCAGTTAGAAATGCCATGGGCGCATTCAATGCTGGTCACTATTATGCTGATGAACAAAAGTGACCCTAGAAACAAACATGTTTGCTTGTCAACAACTATCAACTGGATCCCTCTGATAGAGTCAGTTTTAATGGGCCCTTCGCAGCTAATAGTTGCATGGTACAAAATCCACCATGCTGTAACAGTTACACAACTTACTTAGTGGGACAGCCAAAACAAAGCGACTTCATCCAGTCAAATTTGAATTTTCTTTGTTTTGGATGCCCAGTGCGTAGCTTGCATTCCCGCATGGTGGATTTTGTACCATGTGACCATTAGCCGCAAAGGGCCCATTTGTCGCCCAACATTGATTGAATGTGCTCATGGTGATCTGGCCAAGCCACATGCTTTCAAATTTCTGAAGTGAAGTTGATGTTGAAGAATAGCTTTGCACTGAATGCGATGCAGCTGGATTTGAGTTTGATTGTTTGGCCTTGTGTTTTTCTTATCAGTGGAGACCTCAAAGACGATAATTAGCCAAAAAAGCCTTTTTGCAACAGTTTGTGATGTGACTACTTTTCCATAAACATGCAAGCAATCTGTTTTGGAGAACTGATTTTATCAGGAATAGAAAGAGCATATACAAATTAGCTAGCATGTAAATTTCCAGGCTTACAGTCCTGTATATCTCAAGACGGGGATTTTTATTTTCTGTTTGAATTTAGAAGGATTTGTTTGGCAAGAGGAAGCCTTTCCCTCTTTCCCTTTCCCTCTGCTCCAGTGCTTTTCAATGCAAATCCTTGTAAATTTTAAATTTTCAAAGTACCACAAAATCTGTCCCTTGTGGTTTAATGGCTTGAAATTTGTTTGTACGGTTAACTTCTCACACACTTTTTTTTTTCGTACAGTAAGGTCGCACCCATTTCTTTTTTAAACAATTGATAATGGAAAATTTATTTGAATGGCAAGGCCTTTTTACCACCACAAACAATGTTCTAATTTCGCAAATATTCAAACCATAACCTCGCCTCGAAATTTTCCGGGCTTTCTGACATATTGAAACATCTCTTTCCATTTCTGGAAATCACTTAGCTCCAGCTACAAGTTTTACAGCATATTGATCACGTGACCAATCATTACAAAAGGCCTATTGTTTCAAATTGACCTGACAAGTGGGTGAAAAATGGACCAATGTAACAGGGAACGTTGATTTTATTGAAAAAATATATTTTGTCTTTCAAAACAAATCCATTCTATTCCTATACCAATCTTTCAAACCTCTGTAACACAACATCTCCGCATGCTTGCATATTCTCGTCTTGAGCTTGAACATCCTTTGGTGTAGGGTTTTTAGTATCCTCTGTTAAGCCCCCTGTCTCAAATAAATTTAAGCTCCCTCCGCCCTCTTTCACAACCAAAAGAATAAATGAGAGACAGCATTGCCAGTGTATTTTTACCATAGGAGTCCAGACATGAAATCACAAACCTGTACAGTAGTCGCTAGGCTTTGGAAGATATTTTACTTGCACTACACTTCACAGTTCAAAGTGGAGATATTGTACAAGGTATTTTTGACATTTTTGTTCACGTGTGGAAAACTGATAACCTACTGGCATTATGCTAACATAAATAAGCCCACCCCCTCCCCCCCAAAAAAAAATTGAAGTAAATAAACCCACCAGAGGGCTTTAATAGAGGGTTTATGTCTGTTCATTAAACGTTTTCATTACTGTTTTCTTTTCCTGTATACAGAGCTGATTAAGCAAGAACAAGAAAAAGAAGAGTAAGACAGTTTTATTTTGAATAGTGGTAGTTGTTACTTGTGAGCACAGACTGAAGCATTACATTTCCTTCCCATTTAAAGACTACATGTACTTTCAAAAACACCTACCGGTAAATTAACTAGACAAGTATGAGTTAGAAAGGGAAACCTTATAAAGTTATAAAGGTTTAATTTGTACATGAAACTTACATGTACAAGTGATGATACCAATGTTTATTTAGCTGAAGGGTTTTGCGCAAGATTAATGTGAATGAAATTAATGTGAATGAAATTTTTCTGCTTTAAAATCGAAACCTTGTTGCTTATTTAATTTTTTTAGCAAAATGCTAAATAAACGAGAAATAGCTTATTATTTTTCTTGAAAATCCAAACAGCCTGTACAAGAGAGATACCGTTTCTTTTGTTCACATCCACCAATGCTTTGCTTGACTTAGTTCAGTCTTGTATACAAAAGAAATCAGCCAAACATCAGTATCTCTTTTGTTTATGAGTTTGGTTGCACAGCACCTCATTTAGGAATGACATAGAGGTGTGTGGTAGTGTTACGCACATTTCATGCATTTAATATCATTGCAGTTATGCGCAAGACTGAAAAATTAAGGCTTTTCACAACTGTTTAAGTTGCATCCTTACTGCAATGTAAGTGCCAGCAACTTTTTCATTGTTTGATGAAATTAACCTTTGGGCTGAGAACATACCATACTAAAACAATGGATAGTCCATGGTTCTGTGACTAACAACATGCATGGCTTTTTCATGGAAGAGAACTTCATGATAACTTCATTGCACTTTAGAGACGATGAGGAATCAGAGGAGGAAGAGGAGGAAGAAAACCAAGAAAATGGTGAATCAGATGGCAAAAAAGCTGATGAAGTAGTGTCACAAGATTACCCCATGGCAAGGTATGTGAAGACATCTGCACATGTGTTGTTTGTTATCAGAAGGATGCACAGGCAGGGATTGAGACTAATGATAGCCATCTAGTCACAGACCAGTAAACAGCTTGTTGCAGTTGTGTTTACAAGTCTGGAAAATTTTTCTAACGATGTCTGCTCCCCACCTCCTTGCCCTTAGAAACAAATTAGTGAAGCCAGGCATGTAAAAGTCAGGCCTGTGAAAATTTGCTTTTGACTAGTGGAATCAAACCTGTCACTATCCACTGGACAGGTTAGCTGAAAAGTTAGTCTCAAGCTGTGACAGGGAACCATTTATTTACTGTATCTTGTGGAAGCTAAGAAAACAATACATGCATGCCTTTCAGAGCAGAAAAATGCAAAAAGCATGAGTGAGCATGGGGCACATAAATTAAAAAAAAAAGCATCAATTAAACTTTTTTTATTTTGAAACATTTACTATGCTACCACAGGTATTCCGGTAAGTGCATGTAGCGATAATTTTCCCACAGAGCAAGATAGCTGCAGATGTATCCTTGTTGTGGTTTGATTTTCTTTAGGCTTCTTAAACTTTACAAAAGATTTTAAAATACTCAATGTTTCCACAAAATGCAATTACCATAAACATCTGTATATAAGCTGTACATTTTTTTGGCTACAATTTTCGCTCAAAATAGGGTGTGCGGCTAATCTGGGAGAACCTCTGGTAAAGGTTATGTAAAATAATCTGCAATTTTCAACACTTTTAGAAAAAAGTAAATAACATATAATTAATAAATATATTTTACAATTTTTTCGCTTGGATTTAATTATCATTCTTGGGCGATCATTTGAAAAACCTGTTTTCTTCTTAGTATTGAACAGCCTTATTTTCTTTCTTTCTTTCTTTTTTTTTTTTTTTTTTTCAAATGTTGATCCTATTCTTTAAATATTTTTTTGCAAAGGACGTCTTCATTAAATATTACAGCCTCCAGTTATACTACAGTACATGTGAAAAGGTTTGTTTTTGACACAGTGTGTTTATTGAGGCTCAGGTCAATACACAAGACATGGAGGTCAACTAAATGCGGGGAAAATAAATGTCTTTAGTTAGTGAAAGTTCCCGAATAATCCCAAATTGTCACTGCGCTTAGAGTTTATTTTGAATTTGTTTCGCAAGAAATTGTTAATTTACCTCATAGTGCTGTGAACATAAGCGAGACTCCAACTGTGGCTGTTGTGGAGAAGAAAGAGTATGTTTATGAAACAAAGGAAGAAGCTAAACAAGCTTTCAAAGAACTCCTCAGAGAAAAGGTCAGTCATTGCTTATTTAGCTCTTTCCTTCTTAGACACAAATTTTTGTTGTTGTTTTTTCTCTTTAGATCCAAAAGCTTTATTATTATGTATTAAGAGATACTGTATTTACAAGTACTTTAGGATGGGCATAATTTATTAGTATTGAAATAATGATGTCACATAAATGTAGAAAACAATTAAAAATTAATTTGCCCCTCTAACATTTACATAAGTTAACAACTGCATCGCTTTGTGGAGGTTTGGTACTTGGATTATCCAGGGCGTCCACTTTAGGCAGCCAGCCCCTAGATTGACTAATGCCCAGAGTTTGATTCTGAAAAATATTTGTTATGTGGAGACACTGATTGTCAAGTAACCCTGAAATGTAAATTATGTTGTGCATCCTAAGAGTAAGTTACATGTACTAAATTTAGATTGATGGCTATAGCCTGTGTTTTTTATCTTTGTTAATGGATTACACAGGAGGTTCCTTCTAACTCATCCTGGGACAATGCCATGAGAATGATTGTCAATGATCCCAGATATGGAGCCTTGAAGAAAATGAATGAGAAGAAGCAAGCATTCAATGAGTACAAAACAAAACGTGCCAATGAGGAAAAGGTGGGGATACATTGAGACATAATGTCCTTCCAAAGCAGTGCTGTACTGTTGCTGTTACTGTTGTTGTTGTTTTTTAATTTCTTTGTTTAATTTTATCTACAGTTCAGATAATTTGTATGGCTAAGGCATGCATTTGTTTGGCTTAATTTGGTAACTTGGAAGAATTGCAATTGATCTGTAGAAGTCTTCAACAAATAAACGAGAGCATTTTTCTTGTTTCAATAACACTTGTAGCTAGAGTTTATTTATCTATTCTCTCCAAAAAAGCTACAAATAAACACTGTTCCACATTTTTAGAAAAACAAAATAAAAATTGGGGGCGGGGGACTATTCTGAGTAAGAGCGCATATTTCCCAGCTATTTCTTTAAGCAGGGAGTCAATGAAATGGACTTAATATGCCCAAGGTATAATACAGTACACTGTATACTATTTTAGGGTGGGAAAGAAAGTACGTAATACTTGGATCCATCTTTGAAATACATCCCGTAACCATTGGAAAATTACCATATTTTTGTTGAGGATTTATCCCTGTTTTTTATTATTATTATTATTTCCCTTGAACAGGAGGAACAAAGACAAAAAGCAAAGAAGGCTCGGGAAGATTTACGCAGCTTCCTGGAAAATCACAAGAAGATGCATTCATCAGTTCGGTGGCGCAGAGCAGGAGAGATGTTTGAGGGCGAACCAGTGTGGGAGGCAGTTCATGAAAGAGACAGGAAGGATGTGTTTGATGATGTTGTGTTCTTCTTGGCAAAGAAAGAGAAGGAGGAGGAGAAAGAACAGCGGGCACACAACAGGAAGCTTATGTTACAAGTGTACAATACAATGTCTTCCATTACGTACAGGACAACATGGGCTGAGGCGAGTTGATGAGGTTCTCGTTTTGAATCTTCTGAAGAAGCACTATTCATTCTAGACACTGTTTTATAATACATAGAATGCACACAGGCTCAAAATCAGTGATAGCTGGTTCTTTGGTCAGAATGAGCTACTTGTATCACTTACAAGAATTCAATTCTGAGTTTGATGTCACAGTAACATAGCAAAGATGTCAATTACCCAGCCAGTCTATGGTACATTAAGAGGGTGCCCAAGAGAGTTGTATCATCAGTTTTATTTATTTGAGCACATTTGGCTTTGGCAGATGTTTTGTACTTTTTCAATTAAAATGATCAAAAGAAACATCACAAATTTGTTGAGGGAAGAAACAAGAAGTTTTCATAACTATGAGGAAACCTAATTTCAAAATTTGAAAACCATGATTTTCAGCTTTGTTGTCAACATGTCCTTTGTAAAGATCTGTGTAGGTAGCTGTAGGCAACTGTTGAGTGATGTTTTTTTTTTTTTAAGTTAGTAATTAAGCAACTTTCCAGAGTGAGTACTTAATAGTAATTTGTACTGAAGGTAATGCACTTGGCAGAGTCCCGATTCTGTGGAACGTCAACTCAAACAGTCCTTCTGAGGACTACACCTACTCACCTAGATGATCATACTTATGACATGATTCCTGGGTTCAAACAATTTACAGTATTACAAAAATATCCCACCCTATATAAATAAAGTTTTTCTATCTTCTATTTAGTAACCTCAGTGAATGTTTTTATAAACTCTATTACTCATCAACTTCTTGCTTTGCTGTACAGGCCTTGCAGTTGCTGAAGGAACACCCATCTTATAAAGATGATGAAGAAATAAGAGGTAAACAAATCAAAAGTTTCGTGAGAAAAGGTGAACTGGTGGGGTTTTGGCCAAATGCTCTACGTGTGCCCAGTTTTAACATGCACTTCAGATATTTAGAGGACAACAACTCGATGGACTTCAAAGACAGGGGGGTGTTTTAGCATGCTCCCTAAGAAATATGTGGTTTTTGACAACTTGTATCTGTATATGGGAATTACCAAACAACAAAACGTTGCATTCTCAATATTTTCAGGTTTAAACATAAAAGTAGCTAGTCCATGACAATATCACTGCTTCATACTTTACCAGAAACTCAAATTAATGCATTGTTTTCCATTTGCCTTTTCAGAGTGTGAAAAAGAAGACATGTTGATAGCATTTGAGGAGCACATCAGGGGTTTGGAGCAGGAAGAAGAAGAGGAAAAACAGAGAGAGAAGAATAGAGTTAAACGACAACAGCGCAAGAACAGGGAAGGATTCCTGGTGAGTTTGCTATTGACCTTGCTTTTTGTAGTATGGTCAGTAATGGAGCTATTTCAATAAAAGGAGGCTCAGGGGGAAAATGGCACAAGTGCCAGTAAATTTGGCCTTAAAATCCACATAGTTTGCTCTAAAATACCCGCAATTTGGCATACAGACCAATTACGATGTAAAAAATACATTTCTACATTGTGTGCCTTTATTAAGGTCGGAATTTGATGAATGAGCTTTAAAAGCTCAAGAGACTAAATTAAAGGAGGACCTGATGCTTGGTAATGCTTCCCCCCTTGAATTCGTTGTGTAAGCAAGGCAATGTGTTGTTGCATAGTTATGTTGAGATTTCTGCAGGCCTGTCCAGTACTTATCTCTAGTTGTCAAGCATGGATTTGTGAAGTTAGGGGATGTCTCAAGTAACGAACAGGCTTAGCTCAGTGGAATTAAAAACACGTGTGTGCGTGCTTTGCAGTTAGTGAATTTCAACCCATTTTGATGGTTCTTTTTCAAAGGTGATTGCACTCATGATTGACAGCAGTGTAAAAGGAAGCTATTTTTGTTTACCAGACAATAAACCATCACATTTATTGTTTGCTTGTTTGTTCCTTTTCTGGAGGTTAAAAGAAAACTTCAAATTTCTCTGTTATTGAAAACTATCGCTGTGTTGCTGGGATCCATCCATACACCGTACACTGAAGACACACAATGTCAAGAGAACTGTCTTCTTTAAGCAGGCAGCATATTTGTCTGCTGTCATTAGGGCTTAAATCTGTACTGAAGAAGTGATGATAAACTATTAATTTTTGTTATCAAATGTAAAATATATGTTCCTCTCTCTGTAGGTACTACTGGATGAGTTACACAAGAGAGGCAAGCTTCATTCCATGTCACTGTGGGTTGATTTGTATCCAACCATCAGTGCTGATGTACGCTTCACCAACATGGTTGGACAACCAGGTCAGTGTATGCTAAGAGCTTTGTGAACATGCATAGCCACTTGAGAACTTTTCAAATGGACACCTTTCTTGTGTATGATCAGATGCCTATTTTAGCATGGTCAAACTAACACCATGACTTCATTCCAGCTGCCATTAACCAACAAATACACTGTGATATAACCAGACCAGGTCGTAACACTGGTGATTGTTATGCATTATACTCTTCATAAGCAGCAAATTGGATTTTGCCAGGACATGCAGCTTCTTGTTGCATATCAACTAAGATGAGGTTTTCAGCATAATCAGCTTGATCTTAGCAGGCTCATGTCAACTGAGCTATCCATTTTTTGTTTGTTTTTTGCCTTCTGTAGTATCCTCACTGATCAGTTCTCTTTGTTTGTTCTGCAGAATGAATGTTTGTTTTATTTAAGTATGGAGTTCACACTAAACTAATATAGGCAATAGCCTCCTAAACCATCTAAGCACATGTGCTTTTGAATCACTAAGGTTATTATGTCTGGCTAAATTAGTATTAAGTAGCTATAATAATTTTGTCAACAGGTTCAACTCCACTGGACCTTTTTAAGTTCTATGTAGAAGACTTAAAAGCCAGATTCAGTGAAGAAAAGAAAATAATCAAAGAAATATTAAAGGTAAGAAAGAGCAGTCTCAAGAATTGAAAAGTTCAGCTGGTTGAGCCTCTTAAGGTGGTCTGCTGAAAACTCTATACACTCTTGCTACAGTGCAAAGTAGAAACATCCATATATGCTGGTAAGATACTCTAGCCACTGCGCTACTGGGAGACTACAAGAAATACACTCCAAAGATTGGGGTCAATGAAATACACTCCAGTTTACTGATTTACAGGTGTCAGTCAGTTGACGGTGTTTTAAGGCAAAATGAAGCCGGTGATTCACCCAAAACTATTTTTCAAAGAAGTGAATTCGCTCCATAGTCACAAATGTAAGTTGGTATGTGACGCATGTCCAACATGCTGCTAGGAATATTGTTAGTGTGTTAAATAAAGATGATTGCATTACAGTCAACTTCCTTTATTGCAGACACCCTCCGGATCACGAGTTAGTGTCCTTAATATGGAGAGTCCGTAATAGCGGGAATTTCTGTCAGTCAAACGTCTGTAATTTATTTCTGCTGTGGATTTAGCTGCTGTCCGTATTATCGGGGTGTCCGTAAGGCAAGAGTTGACTGTATTTACCTTAACAGTTACAATCTCTTCTTATTTTGAATTATGGTTTGCTATTAAGCCATTCAATTCTTACACACCGACTTTTAAAAGGCCAGCTTTAAAGAGACTGAAGACGTTGATGCATCATCATTATTTTTTTATCTGCAGGATCGTGACTACACAGTTGATGTGAACACTGGCTTTAGTGAGTTTAACGACCTTGTGAAAAGAGATGACAGAAGTCAAACACTGGATCCTGGCAACATTAAAATGTCATTTAACCATGTAAGTTTAGCCTTTTGAAATAACCAGAAGATTGTGTGAACTTTGAGCTTGAGTTCCCGTACGCTTGAGATTTGTTCTTTTATTATTTGAGAAAATAAGCTGTGAAGAATGTAGAATTGCTAGAAGTAGCTGAATATGACTCCTGGGTTCAAACCGTTTACAACATACAATAAATTTACATGTAGTAAAAAAAGTTATTACTTTTGTAAAAGGTTAGGAGTACAACTAATGCCTTCTCTGATTTGCCTGAAGGATGTCAATGCAATAACCTTCCATACACCAGTTTCATATTCTAACCACTCAAGCACTCTATTTTTATGAGGTACACGACTTGTAAAAGAGCCATAAACTGACATATCTGGTCAGTATTCACAAAATGTTGGTCAAATTTTATTGAACTTTCAGAAATAAATTGATACCAATATTCTCCCTACACAGACCGTACAGGCTAGTTCAATAAACAATGATGATGATGATGATTGTAATTATTATTGTAAATATTATGACCCTTTTACACATGTGGGATATCTCTATAATTTGTGTGGCAAGCACACTCTACAAAGTAAAAAATTGAGTGCAAATATTTTTTCAAAGGTTTTGCCAAATATGTAGGCAAAACACCCGGGAAACGGTTTGAATTCATATAAAATAGTCTTCTTTTGAACTATTTTTAAAAGCAAATGAGAATTCTTGGAAGACTCATCTTAGCAGTTTCTATAGCAGAATTCAGACCATTCAGGAACAGTTCAGAATACTCCTTTTCATCTTGGTGAAAAACTTGAAATCTTATTATTAACTTTCTCACTCTTTTGCAGTTTATCGAAAAAGCTGAAGCAAGGGAGAAGGAACGAATGAAAAAAGAGGAAAGAGAGGTAAAGTCTTAAAATGCTGTTTTAATGGTATTGTTGAGTTTTGTTGATTTGTTGTTCTTTGCCAGTACCATTGTTTACACCTTGTACGCTATGTAGCTATCATAGCTAGAAAGAGCTTCAGTTATGCTATCCTGTTTGGAAAGGTTTTTGTACGATGTTCTCGAAAATTACAGACTGTGCTGGTGTTCTAATGCCATCGGCAACCCTGCCGTCTAGACAACTGTAAAAGTGACATTACGAATAAATTTAACATAACAATATTCACGAAGAAACAGCATAATTATAACATCAAGTTACCCTGCCAAGTCTGAAAGAGAAATAAAAAATAGTGGAAAGCTGTTTTGTATGATAAGTTTTTTTCATAATGTAGAATAACTACACAGTCATACACAGGTCTGTAAATCTGACGGGTTTTTTTTTTTAATGAGTACATGTATCATTCAATAATCAGATGCTCCCATTATCTTAACTAATAATATTATTAAATACCACAGTTGTACAAATTCCTGTGAAATTTACAACAATTATCCCGTATTAACATATCGTATCTTTATATCTGTCGTAAGGTACCTTTGTACGTTTTTGTAGTAACACATGTTTGTCATTGTTTGTTCAGCAAAAAAGAAGAGAGAGTGCCTACAAACAGCTGCTAAAAACCTGTACCCCAGCGATTGAGGAGAACTCGACTTGGGAGGAGGTAAGAAGGCATCAACTCAATCAGATCACTGGTTACTTTAAGTGAGACTGCTGTTGTTTTGTTAATGAATTAAGTTTAAACAGGAAATTCCGGTATAAAAGGGGCCTGGCCAGGCCGTTCTCACCTTCAGTTGTCAATCAACCATTATAGTGTAAAAAAACTGACAAACAGCATTTGTCTTTTTCTACGACCATTACTGATTTGTTGAGCTCCCAAACTGACATTAAAATGCGCAGTAAGTGAAATCAAATTGTTGAGAAAAGTAACGTCTGTTTATTTAGATTGATGCTTTCTGTCTTTACAGGTGAGGGAAAGACTTGAAGATGAGCCCGCATTTACTGCGGTCACTGTGGAGTCTGAGCGCATAAGGCTTTTTAATGACCACATAAGCACACTTGAGGTTAGTATAAACTTTTTACTCGGATTTAGGGTCGCGGATATAAGATGGCCGAATTTGGAGACGTATGACATCATAGTGCCAAGAGAAATCTCTATTTTAAACAAGTGAACATTCAATGGTTCTTTTTTTTTTGTTCAGCTCAGTTACATACGCCGATAATACTGCTACTTTGGAAAACGGAAATTGTAAATTTGCAGTTGAAATCTGGACCTCTAACGCCTTCTTATGACTTTTTCTCAGGCGTGTACACACGTGCATTCCTCCAAATCACACAAGAAAGCAAAAAAGACCAAGAAACACCGAAAACGGTCAAGATCACGCACGCCTAGTGGGGTAAGTCTTTTTAATTCTTTTACAACTCCAAATGTTTTAGTGTGTAATCACCAACCCAGAGTTATCTATTTCTTTTTATCAATGTCACTTGCTTTCTTAATCGTGTACTAATCACCCCGTGCCCCACACAACAGAAATCCTTTTTTACTTCAAGCATTTCGCCACAACAGCAGTTAACTTGGTTCAAGAGAGGATGAAGGTTGTAACTTTGCGGTCGAATAGAAGCTAACAAGCATTGCCTTCCTTTTCAATGTCTTTAAAATGAATGTTTTTGTTCTCAGCTGTTGACCTTGTGCTTTGTTGAGAATGAATTGAAATTACCACAGTTTGTTGATTTGATTTGTTCTCCTTGATCAGGAATCCTCTCAGTCAGATGAAGAATACCCGAAAGAGAAGACCTCTTCACACAAAAAGAAACGACACAAGCGATCACGCTCTAAATCTCCAGAATCATCCGCTTCTGAATCAGGTTTGCGTGACGTAATTTTTTGACCTTTGTTGTGTGACCTCGTAAAAAATTTCGTAATGGAAACTACGTAGATTCTTGGTAACAAGAACCTCACTAAACAAAAGGTTTATGAAACAACATAACAGTTCTGAGTATCCTTTTTACGTCTTCGTGCGTTTCTTGACCGTCGTTTGCAGTTGCGAGAACGTGGGGTAGTTCTGTGAATTTCCCTTGTTTCCCATGCTTATTGATGTCGTGTCAAACTCCCTCTCGTAACTCACAAAATGCCAAGCTGTGAGTTGGGTGAAATTCAGGCTTTCTGTAGCTTTTGAAGTTTCTAAAAATCACTGCGATAAAATCTTATATGCTCTTCACGTATAACATCATTTCTCATACTCGCGTGCACTCATCCTCTGAGATTATTATTCCGCTGCAGTAGTTAGGTTAGTCTCTAGGGTACCACACTACAGGGCACGGTGAAAAATAGCAAAACCTGTATGCATTCTGATTTACCACGACCAACATTATTCTTTGCTGCTTCTTTCAGAGCCAGAAAAAGAGAGCACTTCAACAAAGAAGAAAAAACACAAGAAGGTAAGGTTTGCTTAAGAACTTTCAAGTGCGACAGATTTGTGGTCATTGAATCAATCGATCTTCATCCTCATCATTGTGATGGACAGAGCCAGTGTCAAATCCTTCAATGTTAGGAGTTTTATCATGGAATATCACTGGCTGCAGTTTCAATGTTTTTCGAATCAATATTTGTTGGCTCGTAATCTCTTACCTTTGTTTTGTTTTTTGTGTTTGATCGCAGAAATCGAAGAAGAAGCGCCAACGTTCGGTAAGTGATTCATTGTAGAGCAAAGGAATGCACCATTGTTTTGGTAACACAGTGCTTGTTTTAAACTCAGGAACGATGACTGCCAACGTCACATTCACTGATTCAGCTCAGTCAAATCACAGTTTGAACGTCTGAAGTTAGAAGTTGCACCCAGCAACTCTCCCAAGTAGCAGCGTTAGTTTCTCATTAGCCAGTTACTACGGACTTTTAGCAACCACGACGGCAACACCATCGAAAACGCCACTTGAAAATATAAGTTCGCGTTACTTCCACTACTTCGCGGTTATTCCGATTCGTTCAACTTGTACAATGTGGCCGAACTATCCAGGAACAGAATTGGTAGGAAGGGTGTTTAAGTCGAGACAGAGAAGGAAAAATGTGTTCACGTCCTTCACAAGACCTTAAATTTACTCATTTCACGTTGTTGTTTGGCGGAATGCGGCGCAGAAATGTACCAAAATTTATAACGTACCCGCAGGACATTGTTTTTGCTAATTTATTGCTACTGTTTTAGGACGTTCTCGTTGCCGTCGTCATCGTTTCTGCTTAAACTCCCTTCTGTTTGACGACGGGGACTCAATCGTCTGGCCATACATAGAGAAATGAAGTGTCACGTTTACGGCAAACGCCAAAGGCATAAATGACCACGAATTCATCATTTTCTTGCCTTTTTCCATGTTAGCCATCTGCCGTTTATGTTTCATATTGTGACTCTCTGGCACAATCCCCGTTTCAAGTTTTTACCGAATTCCGTCCTTTTATGTCAAATACTGAACTAGTTTCATACCAGCTTTTACACAAATGTGAAGAAGACATACAAAACTGTGAACTGGTACAGTATGTGCCGGGATGCCACCTTCATAGAGCCTGTCATCTTTTCTGAAAATTGCACTCAAATGATGGAGTAAGGTCCTATTCCAAGAATACTGCATTCAACGGGGAAACTATTTTCTCTTGTTTTTTACTTTTGAGTTTACGTGAAGACGAATTTTTACGTTTTACAAGCAACCGGGATTGACGTTTGCCTTTTGCTGTAGAACGGAATGCATAATATCTCCTATTGTTGAACAGACACATGCTCAGACCAAAACCCAGTGTCTGACTCTAGAAATGAAAGGACTTGCTCGCTAAGTAGAAATGCAGACCGAAATACTGATAGTAAAGCCGCCGTTACACGTTGAAACTTTTAGCTGAAACTTGTGTGCAACGGCGCTGCGAAATAAGTTTCAGCAGGCGTTGCGCCGTGTAACATGGTCGGTTTCGTGAAACTTTTTCAAACTTCCGTTGCGAGACAAGTTTCACGAAAAGTAGAACCGCTTTCTACTTCTGCAACGGCTTGCAACGGTCTCAGTGGCGAAAAAACAAGAGTTTCACCGTGTAACACCACTTCGTGAAACTGGTCTCGTTCGCCGTTGCACACAAGTTTCAGCTAAAAGTTTCAACGTGTAACGGCGGCTTAATGATAATATGACATTCACGAAAAATGATTGTGAACACTGTTATTGGTCAATAATACTCATTGTTAGTGAGACACCTTGTTTATGTAAGAGGTATTTTGTTTTGTAGCATTCTGAAGAATCTGACGGGGAGAGAACTTACAGAGAGAAGGAGGACAGAGATAAGGACAGGGACAGACGGGATCGAGATAAGGAGCGGGGAGACAAGGAGGACCGAACTAGAGAAGCCGATAAAGACAGGGACCGTGAGAGAGAGAAAGAAAGGGACCAAAAAGAGAGGGACCGAGACAGGGATCGGGATAAGGACAGGGACAGAGACAAAGATAAGGACCCTGACAGAGCCAAGGACAAGTCCAAGAAATCCCAGGATAAGGTGCTGACTCGATCTTCCTGAAGATCTTGTCCATAGGTCATATTTCTCAATCTTTGCCCGCACAGGTCGTGTACAAGAAATTTCCCACGTACAGTGAAAGAATCAAGCCATGCAAGAGAGTTTTTCAGGCCTCCCTCCCAGCATGAAGTCGCTGTCACTACCGAAGATTTACAAGGCCACTGTTACTGTACATTTTTGGGGGGCTAACCCATTGCTTTCTAACATCCTAAATTTCAAATTTGATTCTTTCACTTTTTTAAAAGACCAACACTTTTGAAAAAGTGAAATACAAATAGCACACAGCTTCAGTTTGATGGGTACACGTTAGGATTTCATGCACAGATTCAACAACCGTGAACGAGTATTTAAAGCAACTCCACAGGGAAATAGTGCGGAAGAGCTTTCTTTTGGTGACACTTCAGTGTTTTATCCACAAACACAGTTAAATAAACGTTGCCACTTGAACGTACTGCTCAATAGCTTTCATTTGAATGTTCACACTTAAAGATTTCATACACCTTATCAATAGCTAGAAGCACCATACACGACTTGAAAGTACTACTCGATTGCTTTCATTTGAATAATCACACTCCGGAATTTCATGCCTAATAGTATAGAACCACCTTGTACGTCGTAACATTAACAACAACACACAGGAAATTTGTAGTAAATAGCTTTTATTTCGTCATACTCGAGGATCTCATCCACAGACTCGAAAGTTTAGAACCACCCTGGTACAGCGTAATAAATAGCCACGAGGAAAGACCTACCACATGGTCTTACGTTAGGATTTCTTTCGCAAACGTGTGATCTCACGGAAGTTATCTTCAAGTTAGAATATGACTCTTCGAGAGAAGAAATTAATGCAGTCGGGAGAATAAGCACCCTTTTCAGGCGACTTCTCTCTTTACAATGGGTTGGGGGGTGGGCTTTACAAGGTAACCTGATGCATCACCATGGCGACAAGCAGTGACGTCATGCCTTTCGGATTTTTTTTTTTGTTTGTTTTTTTTTTTTTTGTTTCTGATATGACGATACCGATCGAGAAAATATCGGACAAATGACGAGGATTTGTGCAAATGGGTACTTGTTCTCCGACTGTAAAATGCAAGGTGTTCGTATAACAGGGGCCTGGTGAAGAGAGAAAAACCGGGTCGGGACTGGTCAAACCGGTATCATTTACAAAACGGTTATTTATTTGGTCGTGGCCTTTAATTGTGGTTTCGAGCTGACTGAGATAATTTCCTCCATTTAAGTTTTGAAGAAAAATAAATAATTGAGGAAAATATTGGCTAATAATTTCTGGACAAACAAAAATATCAATTTTTGTTTGAATATTGTTGCTCTTTAATGGAAAATAGTTAATATTATTTGAAAAATATTTCAAGAAAGAAATTTATTTTATATTTCATTTTTCAAAGAAGAGATTAACTATCGTTGTATGAAGTGATGGATAATTTGTAATTATTTTTGAATAGTTCGTTGTTGTTCCATTCCAGCTTGTTTGTAACAGCTCTTGGTGGAATTAAAACACTTATAAATTTGTTTCGTCATTTCTCTGTTGGATGTTTGCTCTGGTTTCCATGTGTTCATATGCGGTTACATGACGTGTTAAATTACACCCAAAGCCAACGATGTTGTAAATGTATCTCGTGGAAAACTGAGTAAGCTTTTAAAACGCCGTAGTGCTATTCATCTCAATTACAACACAGTACAGTCGTGCTTACTGGTTTATCTTTTTTCACTGCAGTGGTTGATTACATGTTTGCGTTTTAATTGTATTTCCATTTATGACAAAATTGGCTTTGGTGACATCTTAAACAAGCCTATGTAGTCGATGTAAGTGTACAGGTTTTGTTTTTTCTTTCTTTCTCTCTCCGTCTCCCTCTCTCTTCCTCTCTCTTTCTTTCTTCCATTATTTCTTCCTTCCTTCCTTCTTTCGGTGTTTTCTTTCTATCTTGCTTTCTTTGTTCCTTTCTCTCTTTCTTTTGTTTGTTTTTTTTATAGGGTTACCTGCTACTGGGCTCTTATACCTTAACTTTGACTTCTCATGGTACCCGTCAATATACTTTCACTACCTTGTGGCTGTATTGAACGTGGTCGGTTCACAAATTGTACATAGGCCTTTTGAAGTTGGTTATTCTCTGTTGTTCACAATAGCATTGCTAGGTAGCTTCCCGGTCATGTGTTCGGTGTGGACATACACGTGTACACGCCTGAAAACATGTGTTCTCTCTCACTGCACTGGCTCCAAACAGTGTGACAGAACATTCAAACGCTACTCCTTGGAACAGGTGTCTGTCTACTTGCTTGGTGGAGAGGAACTGATGGTTTGCTGTTTTCTTTTCCAGACCGGATGGGACACGACCTCGAGTGAAAGCGAAAGTGAATTGGAAATCAGACGAAGGGCCCTGCTGAAGCAACTGGGTGCTGCTGGCGACGATCATTAAACGTCTTGCGTTCATGCGTGAAATACACTGAAAACTTCTGGACACTAACACAATCGCTTGCCGGAGAAAAATAGTTTATTAGAACAACTTGTGTGATTGCATGTTTTCCCTCCCATTTTATACCTCGATCACAATTACAGTCAAACCTCGTTATTACGGACACCGTTGGGACCAGGAAAAGTGTCCGTATTACAGTGTCCTTATTAAACGGGTTAATTTTAAGGAAAATGTATGGAAAGAAAACTACCCGTTATAACGAGTGTCCGTATTAAGCGGGTGTCTGTAAAGCGGGGTTTCACTGTAGTTCTATTTAGTCTATTATTACTAGTGTTGTTCTTTATACGGAACGGATAAAAGCTTTCCCGTGATTCCACGGGACTCGTGATAGTGAAACGCCAATCACAAACGTGGCTTTGTTTAAAAAAAAAAAAAGCGTTAACGCGACCGAATTTAAGTCAAGGCGCCATTTTTATCGAATTAGTAATAAACACTTTGAAAATGGGCGAGCCGATTTCTGGCTGTTAGAGAGTCGCTTTGTCGAGATTCGAGCTGAGTGCACGTTTAGAGAAGTCAGTATGGTCGCTAAGGAAGGACCTAGTTACCGTCGTACAACTTTCCGATGATGTTTGGGTGGTCTAAGCACGTTTGGATCTCCTTCTTGTACTATTTCATCACCTAATTAATTCTACGTCTAATTTTGAAATCAAATTCAAATTATTATAAAATAGACGCTGTAAGATATTTTAAACTGAGGTTTCGGCAATGCTGCCTTCTTCGGGGTACAAAAATATACCGTTAAAAAGTTAGTTAAATTTGCTCGCATGCCCAAATTCATAAAAGCGCGCGTGCGCGCAACACACGTGACAGTGCATGCCAGCGTGCGAGCAAATAAAAACCGAACAATAGTTTTGTACTCTGAAGAAGGCAGCATTACCGAAACGTCGGTTTAAAATATCTTACAGGGTCTATTTTATAATATTTTGAATTCACAATCTTTTTTTACACAAGTAGTTTCAAATCGCGCCGTATTCAAGGATTGCATACGTTTTCTTCCATGATCTGTACTTGCCAGTGCTGACGACAAGTTTTCCGTGAGCTTCCAATCTGGAAATAAGCTTCAGCCCATTGGCCCGTCGTCATGGATATACTTCGTGCCGTTAGCAATCTGCAGATATCCGTGGTTATCACTTGACAATGGTGCAATCAATTGCTGTGGCTCACTCAAGATAACCCCAGGTCTAGTGGTCAAAGCAAAACCTTGCTACCCCAGCGCTTCGCTATAGGCCGGTTTTCAAGACTGCTCGGACTCTCAGTATTTGTAAGATAGTTATAAAGTAGTCAGCATGAAAACAATCTATTTTATTTAGGCTCCGGTTGCTTCAGAAGTAAATGACTCAGATACCCATTGGTTTACCCAGAATACCTATATCTACATCCATCCAAATAATATTCGCCAATACCCCCAGTTGTCTTTGAGTACAGATCGTCCAGCATTAGAAACGTGCATAGCGTTTTGCAATGTCCATTGTACAAGATCAGGCAAATACTATAGTGTTCAGAATGTGAGACAGGTGTGTCTGTGCTAATCATTCGTAATTAAATTAATAAATAATAAACGTGCTCATGATTCATAGCTTGTTGTTTCATTATTTTATTTTCTCAGTAAAGCAAGCGCAAAGGAGAGTTAAAGGGGTCTCCTTGGCGCTTTAGTGAAAAACTCTCCGTTGTTTAGTTGTTCCATAGTTCAGGCCTCGTGCATACGCAGTTTCGTTTGCAAACGCATCGTATATACATGGCCAGTCGTACCATTCAAACCATTGGAAGCGGTAATAAAAATAGATAAGGGGGTTAGTTTGTAAAGAATCTGCGGTGCTGCATATGTGGGGAGTCGAAACGAATGTTTGGTTTTATCAAAAGAGTTTATAAGGTAACTTGGCTATCGTAAACGAGATTCAAGCGCTGGCGTTTCGAGAGATGGCCCTTCGTCAGGGAACAGTGGAGCTACGCTATTGGTGGGAGAACGGTAACGTGGGAAACAAGAATAAATTAGTCAAATGAAAAGCGTTCGTTGATTCTGTGTGGATTAAGAGTGCCGATTTGAAAGATGAATTTTTGTTCTAAACTTTTGCGGCTTTCTGTATTACCATGATGTAGAGAAATGCCACAGACTGCCATATGTTTGTAAGAATGGTTAGTGTCGAGCAACTGATTTGGACTGATACATAGATACATACATATTGACTTTATAGACTTTTTCCTAGTTGCCAAAAATCTGACACAACATGTGAAGAAAAGTGAAATTTATTCTTCTATAGCACCGGATCACCGAGCAATTTACATTTCTTTGTCTTGGACAACTGAAAAATCTAGAGGACCCGGACTTTGGAAATTCAACCACACTTTACTGAAAGATGAACATTATGTGTCTAAAATCCGTGAAACGTACTCCCGCACACGCGCTGTTTACTCCGATTTGGCAGACGCACGCCTTCTTTGGGAAATGCTAAAAATGGAAATCAGAGCGGCAACCATTGCTTATAGTAAAAAGAAAGCCAAAGCGACCACTAATAGAGAATTGGAAATTAGGAGACAGCTCGAAATTCTGGACCGCAATATTTACGACAACTTTAACTCTCCCAATATCGCGTACATCCTAAATGAATATGGAGATCTCAAAATGGAACTCCAATCTATTTACGAGGAGAAAGGGAGGGCAGCTATTTTTAGATCGAAATGTCGCTGGGTCGAAAAGGGCGAACGTCCAACAAAGTACTTTTTCAATCTGGAGAAAAGAAACTACAACAGGAAGACCATCACTGAACTGCGAATAGAAAGTGAAACAGTAACAAACAACGAGACTCAGATATTAGAAGCTATCGAAAACTATTATAGCAAATTGTACGCATCAACAAATAATTCGCAGGAAAATAATGTTGATGAATTCAACGAATATTTAAAAATTCCAAAACTATCAGATGCAGACAGGGATAGAATAGAAGGTCCATTATCTTATGAAGAATGCAAAAAAGCTTTAGACACTTTTCAAAACAACAAAGCTCCAGGAGAAGATGGTTTCACGGTTGAATTTTATATGTGTTTTTTCGATCTGCTAGGACACGATCTTGTTGCTAGTTTCAACGCAGCCTACGATGCAAATGAACTCACCATTTCACAACGAAGAGGCGTTATTACTTTAATTCCCAAAGAAGATGGCTCGCTACTAGAACTTTCAATCTGGAGACCAGTAACACTGCTAAATGTTGATTGCAAGATAGCAACTAAGGCAATAGCAAGGAGAATAGAACCATTATTACCAAATCTAGTGCACCCTGATCAAACCGGTTTTATCAAAGGAAGATATATCGGGGAAAGTATTAGGCTAATAATCGACATAATGGAACATACCAAGTCAGAGAGCATACCTGGCATTCTAGTATCTCTAGATTTTCGCAAAGCTTTTGATTCTTTAGAATGGTCGTTCATGATGAAAGCACTGGATATATTCAATTTCGGAACAAGTATTAAACGATGGATCAGTACATTCTATACAAATATTGAGAGCGCGGCGATAAACAATGGTTTCATGACCAACTGGTTTAGACCGTCAAGAGGAGTGCGACAGGGGTGTCCACTTTCTCCGTACCTTTTTGTGCTTTCCACGGAGATATTATCCAGCAAAATCAGACAATAACCAAGTATAACAGGAATCAATATATTCGGGCTCGAAATCAAATTGAGCAAATTCGCGGACAACACAAACCTTTTCTGCGCAGATTTGATCACTGTTGAAAATGCTTTGAAAACGGTGGGAGATTTTGGGAGGCTAGCGGGTCTCAAGTTAAACATAGAGAAATCGAAAGCAATTTGGTTGGGAAAATGGAAAAAAAAACAAAAGTTATCCTTTACAACTAAAATGCTTGCATAGTCCGGTTCGCCTCTTGAGAATTCATGTCTCTTATGATGAGAAGGGTAACAATGAACTGAACTTTAATCTGAAAATACGAAAACTTCAAACAAAACTGGATATGTGGAGATCAAGAGACCTTACACTATTTGGGAAGGTACTGATAATTAAGTCCTTAGGATTGTCACAATTAATTTATTCAGCTTCAATTCTTAATGTTCCCGAAGATATCGCAAGCACAGTGAAAACAAAGCTTTTTAGTTTCTTATGGAAAAACAAAAGGGATAAAATTAAACGAACTGGGCTCTACCAGGATCTGGGAAGAGGCGGAATACGTATGGTAGACATCGACATAATGTGTAAGGCTCTAAAATCAGCCTGGATTCCAAGATTACTGACTCCAGGGAACCAAAATTGGAAAACAGTTCCTGATTATTACCTAAGAAAATTCGGAGGTTTCAACTTTTTACTGAGGTGTAACTACGATGCGAAATACATAAAATCTATTCCATTGTTTTACCGAAGTATTCTAGTATACTTCAGTGAATTAAAAACTCTTTACAGCTTTGATCAAGCACAAAATATAATTCTATTCAACAACAAAGAAATACTTGTTGACAGTAAAACCATTTTTATCAGGGAATGGTTTAAAAAAGGTATCCTGTCAATACAAGATCTCTTAGACAATACCGGTCAACCAATGTCCTACCAGGAATTTACGAATAAGTATTCCTGTAAAACTAACTTTCTCCAATACTATCAAGTTATTAGCGCTATCCCGAAGCACCTATTAGCCAAAGCAAAATCAACGAAGCCAATTAATAAAGAGTTATATTCTGATAATAATCTTGGTCTACAATTAAATGAATCGATAACTCTCTATCTGAACAAAATCAAGACTAGCGACTTCTATAGCTTATAATGCACAAAAATCCACACAACAGGTCATTCTGGGCCACAGAGATGGAGCAAAGATCTTTCCTTGGATGAAGGTAAATGGGAAAAAATATTCACCTCCCTAAAAACCGTCTGTAGAGAGACCAAATTAAAGGAATTTCAATATAAATTAATCCACTGCATTGTAGTCACCAAAAAGGAACTTTACCGTTATCGAATCAAGGAAGATGATGAATGTATATATTGTGGTGAAAAAGACTCTATTGATCATACTTTTAGAGATTGTCATTTCGTCAAGATTTTCATTCAACGGGTTATCAACTGGTTCAATATAGAAAACAAGATCAAGTTCAATCCGTCTAGGTACTAGTAAGGAAATTCAATTATACCATGTTATTTATGAGATACTATAGTTACGCCTACAAACTACACAACAAACCAATTCTCCTGCAAGACTTCGTTGATAAAATGATAATTAAATACAGAATTGAAATGCTATAAAATAGGCATGAAAAATAACTCCTCTGACTTGATCAATGGAACTTATTACGTCTTGCGTTATTTCCTTTTTTTTCGTGTTTACGTGTGTGTGTGTGTGTGTGTGGGTATGTGTGTGTGTGTGTGTGCGTGTGATGTATTAGAATTGTAAGTAGTGTAAGCATTGTAATTATTAGTAGTACGAGCATTGTATGGATGGTATTGATAGTATAGCTAATACTGTAAATAGTGCAAGTATAGTGAATATTGTTAGTAGTATTTAGTATCAGTAGTGTTTAGTACTGTAAAATTTAATATATGTCTGTAAGGCAAATAAAAAAAAATATTGTATTGTCATTTTTTTTCAAGAACTCATTAATAATTCAGAACCCATTGACCTATCAAATGGTCCATAAAACATCACGTGCAGTGGTTTTAAAATCCGATAAATCCTCCTTCTTATTAGTATGCGGTGTTTAATGTTTTTCTCGTATGCTAATTTCCAACGTTCACAAAAGCATCATTGTTATGAACTCTCTTGACAGACGCTTTTCCAGGAATGTTTTTGAAGCCGTTCAAAAAACTCACAGCACGTGTTTTTTCGTGTCTAAAACAACTCAGCTGTGCCTCGTGGTTTTAAATCCCGATAAAACACTGCTGCTCGTGTTTTAAACATTACTTCAACGCCCCGAAGATGTTCGCGAAATCAGTCGCCTAGTCTTCAGTTCCTGTCTCATCATTGTATACCTTTGTGGATAAAGTGCATTTTATACAACAGATAACAGCGGAAGTGCATGTAAAACGATCAGTGATTTTTGTAGAAATCGAAATTTTATCGACGTTTTGAATTAAAGGGCAAGTTTTTCATCGTATGCGTGCGCATATGGAATTGCCAGGTTGATTGAATGGAAATAGTAGATGTCATCTGAAGCAACTTAAAGTTCTTCAAAATAATGCTTTTGACTGCATGGTTATGTGGATGAAGGGTAATTGTTCCCACAGATAGCGTAGCTCCACTGCTCTCTATATAAACCACATACAACCCACAATTCCTTGATTCGCTCTGACGAAGGGCTTACGCTCGAAACGGTGGCTAAATCATCTTTTCAACTCTGCTGAGGGTTGCGTCACAACTGTAAAAATTTCAATTTAACGTTTTAAGGAAACGCGATGCTTTTCAAACGGCAAACATTATTCGGGTGAAACCTCATCCATCAATTATTTTATTTTATTTTATTTTCAACTCCATTCCGATTTCCTCTCTGTTGAAATTTGAGTAAAGAAACAGTAAACCTAAATAAACTCAAATAGTGATCAATTGCCATGGATTAATTAAAAAACTGGAAAAAAAAAAAAAAGAGCTCATAACATTTACCGTGATCAAAAGCTTGGGCGTTGAATATGCGAGCTAAGTGAACCAATCGCTGTATAAATATATGCTTCGTTCTCGAGAGATAAATGTTAAAAAAAAACACAAAGGGATTAAGAATTTTTACCCCAGTGAATAAAGTTACGTGTAACAACATTTACCTTATGAAAATTCAAGGGACGATTAGTTGTTGGTTGATTTAACACGAGAAATGACATTTACCATGTTATGTGTAACCACAACTAATTGAAAAGAGAATAATGTTTTGGGGTGCGCTGGTGGTAGTTTTAATTCTATGGTAAATTTATGACGATGCACCGAAACTAGTTAGCTATGTAGTTGAACCACGACATTCGATCTTAACAGTTCTCTGTGGAATTGACTTCAATCGATCTAAGATGCTTTTTAACACTAAGGATTTGACGCTTCAGCTCCTTGACTGTGTACGCCACTGGTAGCTTACTGCAAAACACACCAAGTTGACGTACAGAGTTCCTCAGACAAGTACTGTTGGGTTCTAGAATATTAAGACTTCTAAAAATCATGGGGAAAAGATTCTCACAGACAACGTGTAAGTCCTGGAACATCATTAGGAATGTGCAGGTGCCATTGTTTGTGTTACAAGTTGAGCAACAGATCTCAGAAATCCCCGTCCAGCAGTCCGCGTCAGATGTACAATTTTTCCGTTCAAGAATCGTCTTCAACAAGACATGAGGGTAAGTCATATCGAGATCAATGATTTTAACGAGTAAGTTCCTGGTGAATCCGACATTTCCCAAGTGTGTATCGCAAGACTGTACCAAGCCGTATGGGTTGTCTGACAGGTCTAATATGGCGTCTAACATTGAATGAGCGAGCTCAAACTTTTCATGTGTACTTGGAACAGGCGTTAGAAGAACGGAACCGAACATTGGGTAATCTGTCAAAGACAGGACATTACGCGAAATGGCGCTAAAATATTGGAGAGAGAAAACAGCGGCGTTTAAAATCTTTCCACCAACAAAGTTAATCATATCCTGCAGTGGTTCAAATGCATCCGGCAGAAATGAAAGATCCACCAACTCCCAGATTTCTTCAAAAAATTTTGAGGCGACATAAGGTACCTTTTCAAGGACATACAATCCACCGCAATATCCATAGAAATCCACAGTGTGCTTGCTTTCATTTAAGGCCATTAACATCATGGGTTCTATGTTTTGCAGTAAAGAGATGAATGTCCTGGCCTCCGAGCCTGTTACTGTCCCATCACTGTTCCCATCACCGAGTGACATTAACACAGATGTAAGCTCACTGCATCGAGCACAATCACCAAACAAAGTTCTTACCCGAGATGAAACATCATCCTTATATGAGGCCACTGCATCATTGTCCGTTATGTTCTGGCGTCTTACAAATTCTTCAAACCAGCACATTTTGGCTTTAAGTATGACTTGTGTTCCTTCCCAGTCCGCATCGTAAATCTTCTTTGTAGGTACTGTCGAGAGACATTGTCCAAGATGGAAGGTGTTTCGTTCACAGAGATCAGAACAAAGTGATCCAGACACATTTCCTGCCTTAAACGCGGAACACTGAAACATTAACAAGATCGACAATAAATAACGGGAAAAGCCTCTTCACACCTAAACAGGACTGACCTGGCAAATTAAGTTTGACTGCCGAGAAGAAATAATATGATTTTTATGACCATGAAGGTTGAATTTGTGATCCGATCACCTTCGTTGGCGGAAGGATAACGCTGAAAGGAAGGATGTCCTATGAAATCCTCTAAAATGTATTGGGGTAAACAAAAACGTACCTACCAGGCTGCGGATGAATTCGACAATTTGGACGGTGGCATTTATGATATCAAATCGCTATTAACATTTAAAAAGAAACTAAGAGAACTGACTCTATAACTTTTTTCGCATATAGTCTTATACAGTTTTTTTTTTTTTTACGTTGTGTACAATATGCTTTAGAGCTTTTATTTCTTACTTAATTGTTGTTATTATTATCATTACTATTATTTTGTTTATTTAATTTTTTTTAGCAGGGCTGTTATCTAAAAGAAGAAAAAAATGACCCAGCAATAAAACAAGGCAGGGTATCTTATATGGGAACGAGAGAGACAGAAAACGGAAAGGACCAAACAGGACTGAAGGTTCAACTGAACATAACAAGAAATCATTTACTAGCTTCATGATAGTGGCTTGGTTTGGTACATTCTACCAAGATGGTGCTGGAAGGACTTGATAGATTGGTGCCTTAAAGATTTTCTTTTTTTACTTACTATCTGGTTGAGGACAGTAGTCATGTCACACTTTGGATGCCTGTGAAATATCACTGGTAGAACAACAGCAACAACTGTTACGATTGAAACTTTCAGTTTCCAACCGACCATCGTGGCACTCGAATTGGTCCTCTGTAGCACTGCAACACCGAGAAACTAAGTTCAGAGATAATATAGAAAGGATATAAATTTTAGCTTTTTACGGCCTTATCATTTAAGTGCTTCATCCATCTTTAATCTAAAAGTGACACAGAGAAGCCTACCGGCGATCCAGTGGAACAACGAGATAGTCAACTTCTAAATTATGCTACATCAATTATTTGCCCCTGGCATTATGCACCTCGTCCCATGGTTTGAATCACGCAACGCTAGTTAGCCGCAAATGGTATCTGTAATTTATCAAACATTTCCGAGTTCGAGGTGAGTTTTAAAAACCGGCCAAATCAGGATTTAGTTTGTAGTGCAAAAACTGTCTCAAATATCATGCCAAGTTCTGTTTTGAGTAATAATGTGGAAACTGTCTTTAATTTCCATGATATATTCTCGACCGGAACGTCCAGATTAGTTTTAAATACTAAACGATATATAACAATAAACTTCAAGGCCAACTGATTTGTGCATCCCATTAGAGTCGTGGCCTACGTTCCCTTACGTTCAAAACAATTCAATAATTTGTTAGTCGACTGACACTCCATTGAGGTCTGCAAGGTAAAGTGTATTATCCTTTGTTAGTGTACGTACGTAGTTACTGACGTTACTGGTTGGACTTACTGTGATTTTGGCAGCTATTTAAGCCTTGAATTGAACTTGGCGGGGCTCATTGAAATCTCATTTATCTAACTAATGCTGGATTTTGGCTGTAAGTAAGCACTTTCAAGTTCGTGGATCCTAGAAAACTTAAGGAAGATTTCCGCACAGTAGCCCCGTACATGAGTTATACAAGCACCACTCTCATCCTTATTCTTTTACACAAACAGGTCCAAACAAGCTGCATGAATAGAGTTTGAGTCGGAAAATTTATACATAATTAATATATGGGGCTGTGTAGAGATCTTACCGAAAGCATAACCTGAAAATGTATAAATATGATGTACATAGGATGTAAGCCACAGTATCTTGCAAAAATATAGCTTACCTGAACTTGCCGTTTGGTTGATGTTGTCGCTTGCTGGATGTGCTTCAGTGATTTATATCACCCAAGCGGGCTGTTAAGAATTATATTAACATGTATTTATTAGCTGTAAAAATAACCTGGGTAAAAGGGGAACAAAAGCCTGACCAGGGAGCCTTAAGCTAGCCTGCGTCGCAGACAGTCTATACAATCCCTGGTATAGTAAGTCTATACCAGGGATTATAGGGATTATAGGGATTATAGGTCTTGAGTGACAAGTCCGGCTGCAACGCAGGCTACCTGGAGCCTGACTTGAGTGCCTTGATTCAACTGAGCCTGCTGTCCCCTGCATCTGAAAATTGTGGCCAATCAAACCACTTTCGGTTTGTCAACATGACCCGAATACGAGGTTCAGTTGCGTACTGTGGGGCTGCTATATTTATTTTCCCGCTTTAAACAATCGAACAAAATACGTTTTTAAAGTGGTTACTTTCTCGTTTTCTCCCTTGCCCAGTAGTGTCAACAGCTTCACAGTTATAACTGGAATGAAACGTATTTTAAATGAAACGTATTTTTACCGGCCAACTCGCTAAATGAAAATTTACGCTGCCCAGCTGCTTAGAGGTTAATTGAGTTACCGCCATGTTGGTGTCAAAACAAAAGAAAATTTGCTCACATAGTTTGCATAAAAATGGAAGTTTACTCCCAGGGGGGGGGGGGGGGGGGAAATCTTATTGTTCCTTACCACCAGCACGGTAGACTGTTCACAGTCCCCCTATTTTTCCGTGGGATTCTCGAGACCGGTAGGCTTCGATGGAGCTGCTGCCATCTTGGTTTGTAAAAGCAAGCGCGATCTGGGGAGCGTGTCTAAACTACCCAGGGGAGGGGAGCGGAGTTGGGAGTTGGGAGTTGAGTTCCAGACCGGATGGGACACGTCCTCGAGTGAAAGCGAAAGTGAATTGGAAATCGGACGAAGGGCCCTGCTGAAGCAACTGGGTGTTGCTGGCGACGATCATTAAAAGTCTTGCGTTCATGCGTGAAATACACTGAAAGCTTCTGGACACTAACACAATCGCTTGCCGGAGAAAATAGTTTCTTTGAGACGCTTGTGTGATTGCATGTTTTCCCTCCCATTTTATACCTCGATCACAATTACAGTCAAACCTCGTTATTACGGACACTGTTGGGACCAGGAAAAGTGTCCGTATTACAGAGTGCCCTTATTAAGCGGGTTAATTTTAAGGAAAATGTATGAAGCGGAACCAAGAAAACTACCCGTTATAACGAGTGTCCGTATTAAGCGGGTGTCTGTAAAGCGGGGTTTCACTGTAGTTCTATTTTGTCTATTATTATTAGTGTTGTTATTTATACGGAACGGATAAAAGCTTTCCCGTGATTCCACCGGACTCGCCAATTACAAACGTGGCTTTGTTTAAAAAAAAAAAGCGTCAACGCGACCGAATTTAAGTGAAGGCGCCATTTGATCGAATAAGTAATAAACACTTTGAAAATGGGCGAGCCGATTTCTGGCTGTTAGAGAGTCGCTTTGTCGAGATTCGAGCTGAGTGCACGTTTAGAGCAGTCAGTATGGTCGCTAAGGAAGGACATAGTTACCGTCGTACAACTTTCTGATGATGTTTGGGTGGTCTAAGCACGTTTGGATCTCCTTCTTGAACTAATTCATCACCTAATTAATTCTACGTCTAATTTCAAATCGAATTCAAGTTATTATAAAATAGACGCTGTAAGATATTTTAAACTGACGTTTCGGCAAATATACCGTTAAAAAGTTCGTTAAATTTGTTCGCATGCCCAAATTCATAAAAGCGCGCGTGCGCGCAACACACGTGACAGTGCATGCCAGCGTGCGAGCAAATAAAAAACGAACAATAGTTTTGTACCCTGAAGAAGGCAGCATTACCCAAACGTTGGTTTCAAATATCTTACAGCGTCTATTTTATAATATTTTGAATTCACAATCTTTTTTACACAAGTAGTTTCAAATCGCGCCATATTGAAGGATTTTATACGTTTTCTTGCATGATCTGTACTTGTCAGTGCTGACGACAAGTTTTCCGTGAGCTTCCAATCTGGAAATATGCTTCAGCCCATTGGCCCCTCGTCATGGATATACTTCGTGCCGTTAGCAACCTGCAGATATCCCTGGTTATCACTTGACAAAGCTCCAACCAATTGCTGTGGCTCACTCAAGATAACCCCAGGTCTAGTGGTCAAAGCAAAACGTTGCTGCCCCAGCGCTTCGCTATAGGCCGGTTTTCAAAACTGCTCGGACTCTAAATATTTGTAAGATAGTTATAAAGTAGTCAGCATGAAAACAATCTATTTTATTTAGGCCCCGGTTGCTTCAGAAGTAAATGACTCAGATACCCATTGGTTTACCCAGAAAACCTATATCTACATCCATCCAAATAATATTCGCCAATGCCCCCAGTTGTCTTTGAATACAGATCGTCCAGCATTAGAAACGTGTATAGCGTTTTGCAATGTCCATTGTACAAGATCAGGCAAATACTATAGTGTTAATACTGTGAGACAGGTGTGTCTGTGTTAATCATTCGTAAATAAATAATAAACGTGCTCATGATTCATAGCTTGTTCTTTCATGATTTTATTTTCTCAGTAGATTAAGCGCAAAGGAGAGTTAAAGGGGTCTCCTTAGTGCTTTAGTGAAAAACTCTCCGTTGTTTAGTTGTTCCATAGTTCAGGCCTCGTGCATACGCAGTTTCGTTTGAAAACGCATCGTATATACAGTCGTACCATTCAAACCATTGGAAGCGGTAATAAAAATAGATAAGGGGGTTAGTTTGTAAAGGAATCTGTGGTGCTGCATATGTGGGGAGTGGAAACGAATGTTTGATTTTATCAAAAGAGTTGATAAGGTAACTTGGCTATCGTAAACAAGATTCAAGCGCTGACATTTCGAGAGATAGCCCTTCGTCAGGGAACAGTGGAGCTACGCTATTGGTGGGAGAACGGTAACGTGGGAAACAAGAATAAATTAGTCAATTGAAAAGCGTTCGTTGATTCTGTGTGGATTAAGAGTGGCGATTTGAAAGATGAATTTTTGTTCTAACCTTTTGCGGCTTTCTGTATTATCATGATGTAGAGAAATGCCACAGACTGCCATATCTTTGTAAGAATGGTTAGAGTGTCGAGCGACTGATTTGGAATGATGCATCTTTGTCATTTCTTTCAAAAGAAACAATAATTTATAAGCCCATTGACCTATCAAATGGTGGATAACACATCACGTGCAGTGGTTTTAAAACCCGATAAATCCTCCTTCTTATTAGTATGCGGTGTTTAATGTTTTTCTCGTATGCTAATTTCCAACATTCACAAAAGCATCATTATTATGAACTCTCTTGACAGACGCTTTTCTAGGAATGTTTTTGAAGCCGTTCAAAAAACTCACAGCACGTGTTTTATCGGGTCTAAAACCACTCAGATGCGCCTCGTGGTTTTAAATACCGATAAAACACTCCTGCTCGTGGTTTAAACATTTAATACTTCAACGTCCCGAAGATGTTCGCGAAATCGGTCGCCTAGTCTTCAGTTCCTGTCTCATCATTGTATACCTTTGTGCATAAAGTGCATTTTATACAACCGATAACAGCGGAAGAGCATGTAAAACGATCAGTGATTTTTGTAGAAATCGAAATTTTATCGACGTTTTGAATTAAAGGACAAGTTTTTCATCGTACGCGTGCGCATATGAAACTGCCAGGTTGATTGAATGGAAATAGTAGAGGTCATTTGAAGCAACAATGCAATGCTTTTGACTGCATGGTTATGTGGATGAAGGGTAATTGTGAATGGTTTACACATTACCATACTCCCACCAATAGCCTAGCTCCACTGCTCACTATATAAACTACAAACCACCCACAATTCCTTGATTCCCTCTGACGGGCTTACGCTCGAACGGGTGGCTAAATCATCTTTTCAACTCTGCTGAGGGTTGCGTCACAACTGTAAAAATTTCAATTTAACGTTTTAAGGAAATGCGATGCTTTTCAAACGGCAAACATTATTCGGGTGAAACCTCATCCATCGTTTATTTTATTTTATTTTATTTTCAACTCCATTCCGATTTCCTCTCTGTTGAAATTTGAGTAAAGAAACAGTAAACCTAAATAAACTCAAATAGTGATCAATTGCCATGGATTAATTAAAAAACTGGAAAAAAAAAAGCGCTCATAACATTTACCGTGATCAAAAGCTTGGGCGTTGAATATACGAGCTAAGTGAGCCAATCGCTGTATAAATATATGCTTCGTTCTCGAGAGATAAATGTTAAAAAAAAAACACACAGAGATTAAGAATTTCTACCCCAGTAAATAAAGTTACGTGTAACAACATTTACCTTATGAAAATTCAAGAGACGATTAGTTGTTGGTTGATTTAACACGAGAAATGACATTTACCATGTTATGTGTAACCACAACTAATTGAAAAGAGAAATAATGTTTTGGGGTGCGCTGGTGGTAGTTTTAATTCTATGGTAAATTTATGACGATGGACCGAAACTAGTTAGCTATGTAGTTGAACCACGACATTCGATCTTAACAGTTCTCTGTGGAATTGATTTCAATCAATTTAAGATGCTTTTTAACACTAAGGATTTGACGCTTCAGCTCCTTGACTGTGTATGCCACTGGTAGCTTACTGCAAAACACACCAAGTTGACGTACAGAGTTCCTCAGACAAGTAGTGTTGGGTTCTAGAATATTAATACTTCTAAAAATCATGGGGAAAAGATTCTCACAGACAACGTGTAAGTCCTGAAACATCATTAGGAATGTGCAGGTGCCATTGTTTGTGTTACAAGTTGAACAACAGATCTCAGAAATCCCCGTCCAGCAGTCCGCGTCAGATGTACAATTTTTCCGTTCAAGAATCGTCTTCAACAAGACATGAGGGTAAGTCATATCGAGATCAATGATTTTAACGAGTAAGTTCCTGGTGAATCCGACATTTCCCAAGTGTGTATCGCAAGACTGTACCAAGCCATATGGGTTGTCTGCCAGGTCTAATATGGCGTCTAACATTGAATGAGCGAGCTCAAACTTTTCATGTGTACTTGGGACAGGCGTTAGAAGAACGGAACCGAACATTGGGTAATCTGTCAAAGACAGGACATTACGCGAAATGGCGCTAAAATATTGGAGAGAGAAAACAGCGGCGTTTAAAATCTTTCCACCAACAAAGTTAATCATATCCTGCAGTGGTTCAAATGCATCCGGCAGAAATGAAAGATCCACCAACTCCCAGATTTCTTCAAAAAATTTTGAGGCGACATAAGGTACCTTTTCAAGGACATACAATCCACCGCAATATCCATAGAAATCCACAGTGTGCTTGCTTTCATTTAAGGCCATTAACATCATGGGTTCTATGTTTTGCAGTAAAGAGATGAATGTCCTGGCCTCCGAGCCTGTTACTGTCCCATCACTGTTCCCATCACCGAGTGACATTAACACAGATGTAAGCTCACTGCATCGAGGACAATCACCAAACAAAGTTCTTACCCGAGATGAAATATCATCCTTATATGAGGCCACTGCATCATTGTCCGTTATGTTCTGGCGTCTTACAAATTCTTCAAACCAGCACATGTTGGCTTTAAGTATGACTTGTGTTCCTTCCCAGTCCCCATCGTAAATCTTCTTTTTAGGTACTGTCGAGAGACATTGTCCAAGATGGAAGGTGTTTCGTTCACAGAGATCAGAACAAAGTGATCCAGACACATTTCCTGCCTTAAACGCGGAACACTGAAACATTAACAAGATTGACAATAAATAACGGGAAAAGCCTCTTCACACCTAAACAGGACTGACCTGGCAAATTAAGTTTGACTGCCCAGAAGAAATAATATGATTTTTATGACCATTAAGGTTGAATTTGTGATCCGATCACCTTCGTTGGCGGAAGGATAACGCTGAAAGAAAGGATGTCCTATGAAATCCTCTAAAATGTATTGGGGTAAACAAAAACGTACCTACCAGGCTGCGGATGAATTCGACAATTTGGACGGTGGCATTTATGATATCAAATCGCTATTAACATTTAAAAAGAAACTAAGAGAACTGACTCTATAACTTCATATAGTCTTATATAGTTGTTTTTTTTTTTTTTCACGTTGTGTACAATATGTTTTAGCGCTTTTATTTCTTACTTAATTGTTAACCTGATTATTATTATCGTAAGTATTATTTTGTCTATTCAACTGATATATTTTTTACGTAGGAGAGATTTTTTAAACAATCCAACTATAAAACACTGATTGTGATAAAATTGAAAAGTTTAAAACCATCTGTACAATATGTTTTAGAGCTTTTATTTCTTACTTAATTGTTGCTATTATTATCATTACTATTATTTTGTTTATTTAATTTTTTTTAGCAGGGCTGTTATTTAAAAGAAGAAAAAAATGACCCAGCAATAAAACAAGGCAGGGTATCTTATATGGGAACGAGAGAGACAGAAAACGGAAAGGACCAAGTTCAACTGAACATAACAAGAAATCATTTACTAGCTTCATGATAGTGGCTTGATTTGATACATTCTGCCAAGATGGTGCTGGAAGGACTTGATAGATTGGTGCCTTAAAGATTTTCTTTTTTTACTTACTATCTGGTTGAGGACAGTAGTCATGTCACACTTTGGATGCCTGTGAAATATCACTGGTAGAACAACAGCAACAACTGTTACCATTGAAACTTTCAATTTCCAACCGACCATCGTGGCACTCGAATTGGTCCTCTGTAGCACTGCAACACCGAGAAACTAAGTTCAGAGATAATATAGAAAGGATATAAATTTTAGCTTTTTACGGCCTTATCATTTAAGTGCTTCATCCATCTTTAATCTAAAAGTGACACAGAGAAGCCTACCGGCGATCCAGTGGAACAACGAGATAGTCAACTCTTAAATTATGCTACATCAATTATTTGCCCCTGGCATTATGCACCTCATTTCACAGGTTTGAATCGCGCAACGCTAGTTAGTTGCAAATGATATCTGTAATGATTTGTCAAACATTTCCGAGTTCGAGGTGAGTTTTAAAAACCGGCCAAATCAGGATTTAGTTTGTAGTGCAAAAACTGTCTCAAATATCATGCCAAGTTCTGTTTTGAGTAATAATGTGAATGCTGAGGATGATGATTATTCAGGAAAGTGACGCAGGCATACTCGAAAAAAAAAAAAATCCGATCTTCCTATCAGGAGTCGAACCTAAGATCTTCCGATTACTAGTTTGAATGCTCTACCACTGAGCTACAGGAGACTCGTGGGAGCTAAGGCCATTAAACTAGGTTCATGGGACAAACATCCTGCATACTGCTAGGATTTGAATGTCGAACGTGTGGTATATGAAAGAAATGTGATGGTTTATTTCCAGCCTGGTGAATGAATGAGAATGATGATTATTCAAGAAAGTGACGCAGGCATACTCGGAAAAAAGAAATCCGAGTGCTCCTATCAGGAGTCGAACCTAAGACTTTCCGATTACTAGTTCGGATCCTCTACCACTGAGCTACAGGAGACTCGTGGGAGCTAAGGCCATTAAACTAGGTTCATGGGACAAACATCCTGCATACTGCTAGGATTTGAATGTCGAACGTGTGGTATATGAAAGAAATGTGATGGTTTATTTCCAGCCTGGTGAATGAATGAGAATGATGATTATTCAAGAAAGTGACGCAGGCATACTCGGAAAAAAGAAATCCGAGTGCTCCTATCAGGAGTCGAACCTAAGACTTTCCGATTACTAGTTCGGATCCTCTACCACTGAGCTACAGGACCGGGCAAATCAGGATTTAGTTTGTAGTGCAAAAACTGTCTCAAATATCATGCCAAGTTCTGTTTTGAGTAATAATGTGAATGTTGTCTTTAATTTCCCTGATATATTCTCGACCGGAACGTCTAGATTAGATTTTAAATAACGATCAGTATAACAATAAACTTCAAGGCCAACTGATTTATGCATCCCATTACAGTCGCGGCCTACGTTCCCCTTACGTTCAAAACATTTCAATTTGTTAGTCGACTGTCACTCCATTGAGGTCTGCAAGGTAAAGTGTATTATCCTTTGTTGGTGTACGTACGTAGTTACTGGGTCGACTTACTGTGATTTTGGCAGTTATTTAAGCCTTGAATTAAACTTGGCGGGGCTCATTGAAATCTAAATTATCTAGCTAATGCTGGATTTTGGCTGTAAGTAAGCACTTTCAAGTTCGTGGATCCTAGAAAACTTGTGAAAGGTTTCTGCACAGCCCCGTACATGAGTTATACGGGCACCACTGTCATCCTTATTCTTTTACACAAACAAGCTGCGTTCACAAACTGATTTTTTCTCTTTATAATGGATTCAAGATGACTCCGAAACGTCGAGCCTTAAATCTCTCTGTAATTTTTGAATAGAGTTTGAGTCGGAAAATTTATACATAACTAATATATGGGGCTGTGCGGAGCCGATCTTGCCGAAAACATAACCTGAAAATGTATAAATATGACGTGCATAAGATGTAAACCACAGTATCTTGCAAAAATATAGCTTACCTGAACTTGCCGTTTGGTTGATGTTGTCGCTTGCTGGATGTGCTTCAGTGATTTATATCACCCAAGGGGGCTGTTAAGAATTATATTAACATGTATGTAAGCTGTGAAATAACCTGGGTAAAAGGGAAAGAAAAGCCTGACCAGGGAGCCTTGAGCCTGACATGAGTGCCTGGATTCAACTGAGCCTGCTGTCCCCCGCATCTGAAAATTGTGGCCAATCAAAACCACTTTCGGTTTGTCAACATAACCCGAATACGGGGTTCAAATGCCTACTATAAGGCTGCTATATTCATTCTCCCCCTTTAGACAATCGAACAAAATACGTTTTTAAAGTGGTTACTTTCTCGTTTTCTCCCTTGCCCAGTAGTGTCAACAGCTTCTCAGTTATAACTGGAATGAAACATATTTTAAATGAAACGTATTTTTACCGGCCAACTCGCTAAATGAAAATTTATACTGCTCAGCTGCTTAGAGGTTAATTGCATTACCGCCATGGTGGTGTCAAAACAAAAGAAAATTTGCTCACATAGTTTGCATAAAAATGGAAATTAACTCCCAGAGGGGGAAAATCTTATTGTTCCTTACCACCAACATGGCCGCCATGACGTAACATGCAATCAACCTATTTAAAAAAATGTTGCGATGGAAGATTAACTTCGAATGTTTGGTTGTTGTTTGACATGTATACGTTGACTCGGCATTAACCTCTAATATACGGTTAAATGTTGTCTGTAAACATTGGGCCGGATCCGACTAAAAAACACACGGTTCAGTTCACGTTTTCAATCATGTCTCTTGAACTTCCAATAACAGTCATAACTGACCTGACGAGCAAAGCTTTCGCAGGCGTTGCTGGGTATTGTTAGTGCATGGTGTCTTCGAATCAGCCTCAGCCAATTAACGGCAACCACTGCATGTCCTCACACTGCTGTATAAAGGATTTCCCCGCAGTTTACGTTATAGTATCACTGAAGCCCGTTGAAGTTACCCAAGCGCGTCGTCCGAAACGTCTTCCACAGCACAGTTCTCGGTCGATCATACATTGAATCCGACGAATGGTCCCAAAGACAAGCTATAGCTCGCAGTCAGACAGTTTCCCACGGTGTTGGATAAAAGGCCTTTGTGTTTCATCCAATCAGTGTAAAAATGTCCGAAACCCGGGCGTTCAACATAACGGGGGAGGAGAAGGCTGACATTTCAGACTAACTCACAAGGCATTGAATTGAATGCATTTGTCAGTGTCAGGCCAATCTAAAAAAAAGAGCAAGGCTGATTTCACGGTCAGGGAAAGGCCGTGCCTTTCGAATATTGGAAAATATACTTCCCTGACCGTGAAATCAGGCTTGCTCTTAGATTATTTGCTTTACAAATACTCAGTATTTGTAAGATAGTTATGAAGTAGTCAGCATGAAAACAATCTATTTTATTTAGGCCCCGGTTGCTTCAGAAGTAAATGACTCAGATACCCATTGGTTTACCCAGAATACCTATATCTACATCCATCCAAATAATATTCGCCAATGCCCCCAGTTGTCTTTGAGTACAGATCGTCCAGCATTAGAAACGTGCATGGTGTTTTGCAATGTCCATTGTACAAGATCAGGCAAATACTATAGTGTTCATAATGTGAGACAGGTGTGTCTGTGCTAATCATTCGTAATTAAATTAATAAATAATAAACGTGCTCATGGTTCATAGCTTGTTCTTTCATAATTTGATTTTCTCAGTAGATTAAGCGCAAAGGAGAGTTAAAGGGGTCTCCTTGGCGCTTTAGTGAAAAAACTCTCCGTTGTTTAGTTGCTCCATAGTTCAGGCCTCGTGCATGCGCAGTTTCGTTTGCAAACGCATTGTATATACATGGCCAGTCGTACCATTCAAACCATTGGAAGCGGTAATAAAAATAGATAAGGGGGTTAGTTTGTAAAGAATCTGTGGTGCTGCATATGTGGGGAGTGGAAACGAATGTTTGACTTTATCAAAAGAGTTTATAAGGTAACTTGGCTATCGTAAACGAGATTCAAGCGCTGACGTTTCGAGAGATAGCCCTTCGTCAGTGAACAGTGGAGCTACGCTATTGGTGGGAGAACGGTAACGTGGGAAACAAGAATAAATTAGTCAAATGAAAAGCGTTCGTTGATTCTGTGGGGATTAAGAGTGCCGATTTGAAAGATGAATTTTTGTTCTAAACTTTTGCGGCTTTCTGTATTACCATGATGTAGAGAAATGCCACAGACTGCCATATGTTTGTAAGAATGGTTAGAGTGTCGAGCAACTGATTTGGACTGATACACATACGTACATATTTTATTGTCATTTTTTTTTTTCAAAAACTCATTAATAATTCATAACCCATTGACCTATTAAATGGTCGATAAAACATCACGTGCAGTGGTTTTAAATCCCTATTGCTCGTGTTTTAAACATCATTTCAACGTCGCGAAGACGTTCGTGAAATCGGTCGTCTAGTCTTCAGTTCCTGTCTCACCAATGTATATCTTTGTGCCTCATGTGCAATTTATACAACAGATAACAGCGGAAGTGCATGTAAAACGATCAGTGATTTTCGCAGAATCTTGCGCGTGCGCCTATAAAACTACCAGGTTGATTAAATAAAAATAGTAGAGGTCATTTGGAGCAACTTAAAGCTCTTCAAAATGATGCTTTTGACTGCATGGTTATGTGGATGAAGGGTAATTGTGAATGTTTTAAATGGTTACCATCCTCCCACCAATAGCGTAGCTCCACTGCTCACTATATAAACCACATACAACCCACAATTCCTTGATTCGCTCTGACAAAGGGCTTACGCTCGAAACGGTGGCTAAATCATCTTTTCAACTCCGTTAACAAAACCAATCATTATTGATACATTTAGTGGACTAAGGATAGCGTCACAAATCTAACATTTCAATTTAACGTTTTGAGGAACCGCGATACTTTTTAAAAAAGCAAACATTTTTCGGGTGAAACGTCATCCATCATTGATTTGATTTTATTTTCAACTCCATTCCGACTTACTCTCTGTAAAAATTCGAGTAAAGAAACAGTAAACCTAAATAAACTCAAATAGTGATCAATTGCCATGGATAAATAAAAAACTGAAAAAAAGCGCTCATAACATTTACCGTGATAAAAAGCTTGGGTGTTGAATATAGGAGGTAAGTGAGCCAATCGCTATGCTCCGTTCTCGAGAGAGACGAGAAATAAATGTTTAAAAACACACACAAAGAGATAAAGAGGGTTTACCTTGACAAATAAAGTTACGTGTAACCAAATTTACTTTTTGAAAATCCAAGAGACGATTAGTCGTCGGTTGATTTGACACGAGAATTAACGTTTAACACGTTATGTGTAACCACAACTAATTGAAAAGAGAAATTATGTTCTGGGTTGCGCTGGTGGTAGTTTTAATTCTATGGTAAATTTATGACAATGTGCCGAAACTAGTTAGCTATGTAGTTTAACCACGACGCTCGATCTTAACAGTTCTCTGTGGAATTGATTTCAATCGATCTAAGATGCTTTTTAACACTAAGGATTTGACGCTTCAGCTCCTTGACTGTGTATGCCACTGGTAGCTTACTGCAAAACACACCAAGTTGACGTACAGAGTTCCTCAGACAAGTACTGTTGGGTTCTAGAATATTAAGACTTCTAAAAATCATAGGGAAAAGACTCTCACAGACAACGTGTAAGTCCTGAAACATCATTAGGAATGTGCAGGTGCCATTGTTTGTGTTACAAGTTGAGCAACAGATCTCAGAAATCCCCGTCCAGCAGTCCGCGTCAGATGTACAATTTTTCCGCTCAAGAATCGTCTTCAACAAGACATGAGGGTAAGTCATATCGAGATCAATGATTTTAACGAGTAAGTTCCTGGTGAATCCGAAATTTCCCAAGTGTGTATCGCAAGACTGTAACAAGCCGTATGGGTTGTCTGACACGTCTAATATTGCGTCTAACATTGAATGAGCGAGTTCAAACTTTTCATGTGTACTTGGGACAGGCGTTAAAAGAATGGAACTGAACATTGGGTAATCTGTCAAAGACGGGACATTACGCGAAATGGTGCTAAAATATTGGAGAGAGAAAACAGCGGCGTTTAAAATCTTTCCACCAACGAAGTTAATCATATCCTGCAGTGGTTCAAATGCATCCGGTAGAAATGAAAGATCCACCAACTCCCAGATCTCTTCAAAAAATTTTGAGGCGACATAAGGTACTTTTTCAAGGACATACAATCCACCGCAATATCCATAGAAATCCACAGTGTGCTTGCTTTCATTTAAGGCCATTAACATCATGGGTTCTATGTGTTGCAGTAAAGAGATGAATGTCCTGGCCTCCGAGCCTGTTACTGTCCCATCACTGTTCCCATCACCGAGTGACATTAACACAGATGTAAGCTCACTGCATCGAGCACAATCACCAAACAAAGTTCTTACCCGAGATGAAACATCATCCTTATATGAGGCCACTGCATCATTGTCCGTTATGTTCTGGCGTCTTACAAACTCCTCAAACCAGCACATGTTGGCTTTAAGTATGACTTGCCTTCCTTCCCAGTCCGCGTCGTAAATCTTCTTTTCAGGTACTGTCGAGAGACATTGTCCAAGATGGAAGGTGTTTCGTTCACAGAGATCAGAACAAAGTGATCCAGACACATTTCCTGCCTTAAACGCGGAACACTGAAACATTAACAAGATTAGCAATAAAGAATGGGAGAAGCCTCTTCACATCTAAACAGGACTGACCTGGCAAATTAAGTTTGACTGCGCAGAAGAAATAATATGATTTTCATGACCATTAAGGTTGAATTTGTGATCCGATCACCTTCGTTGGCGGAAGGATAACGCTGAAAGAAAGGATGTCCTATGAAATCCTCTAAAATGTATTGGGGTAAACAAAAACGTACCTACCAGGCTGCGGATGAATTCGACAATTTGGACGGTGGCATTCATGATATCAAATCGCTATTAACATTTAAAAAGAAACTAAGAGAACTGACTCTATAACTTTTTTCGCATATAGTCTTATATAGTTTTTTTTTTTCACGTTGTGTACAATATGTTTTAGAGCTTTTATTTCTTACTTAATTGTTGTTATTATTATCATTACTATTACTATTTTGTTTATTTAATTTTTTTTAAGCAGGGCCGTTATTTAAAAGAAGAAAAAAAAATTACCCAGCAATAAAACAAGGCAGGGTATCTTATATGGGAACGAGAGAGACAGAAAACGGGAAGGACCAAACAGGACTGGAGGTTCAACTGAACATAACAAGAAATCATTTACTAGCTTCATGATAGTGGCTTGGTTTGATACACATTCTACCAAGATGGTGCTGGAAGGACAGACTTTTCGGATTCTTTCTTCTCTTGATAGATTGGTGCGTTAAAGATTTTTTTTACTTACTATCTGATTGAGGACAGCAGTCATGTCACACTTTGAATGCGTGTGAAATATCACTGGTAGAACAACAGCAACAACTGTTACGATTGAAACTTTCAGTTTCCAACCGACCATCGTGGCACTCGAATTGGTCCTCTGTAGCACTGCAACACCGAGAAACTAAGTTCAGAGATAATATAGAAAGGATATAAATTTTAGCTGTTTACGGCCTTATCATTTAAGTGCTTCATCCATCTTTAATCTAAAAGTGACACAGAGAAGCCTACCGGCGATCCAGTGGAACAACGAGATAGTCAACTCTTAAATTATGCTACATCAATTATTTGCCCCTGGCATTATGCAGCTCATTTCACGGTTTGAATCACGCAACGCTAGTTAGCCGCAAGGATGTAAGTTAAATAAATGATGTTGAATAACAAAAGAAAATGTGTGATTCATGAAATAACGATATATAACAAAGGGGGTCTAACAATAAACTTCAAGGCCAACTGATTTGTGCATCCCATTACAGTCGCGGCCTACGTTCCCCTTACGTTCAAAACAATTCAATTTGTCAGTCGACTGTCACTCCATTGAGGTCTGCAAGGTAAAGTGTATTATCCTTTGTTGGTGTACGTACGTAGTTACTGGGTCGACTTACTGTGATTTTGGCAGTTATTTAAGCCTTGAATTAAACTTGGCGGGGCTCATTGAAATCTAAATTATCTAGCTAATGCTGGATTTTGGCTGTAAGTAAGCACTTTCAAGTTCGTGGATCCTAGAAAACTTGTGAAAGATTTCCGCGCAGCGCCGTACATGAGTTATATGAGCACCACTCAGTCATCCTTATTCTTTTACACAAACAAGCTGCGTTCATAAACTGATTTTTTCTCTTGATAATGGAGTCAAGATGACTCCGAAACGTTGACCCTTAATTTTTGAATAGAGTTTGAGTCGGAAAATTTATACATAATTAATATATGGGGCTGTGCGGAGATCTTGCCGAAAACATAACTTGCAAATGTATAAATATGATGTGCATAGGATGTAAACCACCGTATCTTGCAAAAATATAGCTTACCTGAACGGCTTGCCGTTTGGTTGATGTTGTCGCTTGCTGGATGTGCTTCAGTGATTTATATCACCCAAGGGGGCTGTTAAGAATTATATTAACATATATTTAAAAGCTGTAAAAATAACCTGGGTAAAAGGGAAAGAAAAGCCTGACCAGGGAGCCTTGAGCCTGACATGAGTGCCTGGATTCAACTGAGCCTGCTGTCCCCCGCATCTGAAAATTGTGGCCAATCAAAACCACTTTCGGTTTGTCAACATGACCCGAATACGGGGTTCAGTTGCTTACTGTGGGGCTGCTAGATTTCTTCTTCGAGTTTAGACAATCGAACAAAATACGTTTTTAAAGTGGTTACTTTCTAGTTTTCTCCCTTGCCCAGTAGTGTCAACAGCTTCACAGTTATAACTGGAATGAAACGTATTTTAAATGAAACATATTTTTACTAGACTGTTCACAGTCCCCCTATTTTTTCGTGGGATTCTCGAGACCGGTACGCTTTTATGGAACCGCCGCCATCGACATCTTGGTTTGTAAAAGCGAGCGCGATCTGGGGAGAGTGTCTAAACTACCGAGGGGAGTGGGAGTGGGTGTTAGTATAGTCGGTGAGGGGAAGCGAAAAAATAGAGGGACTGTAACAGCTTCTCACTGTCTCGCGTTCCAAAGGCCCGTTGCACCAGCAACGGCAACACCTCATTGGTCAATTAGACAATAATACTTCCGAAGCGTTGACAGCATGACTGACGTATCTTTCACCGCCAGTTCTAAAACTGGATACGGCTGGCGTGTAATGTTGTGAAGATCGTGGGGAATGTTTTGATTTTTATCGTTTGTCTCGTCGGCTTGGAGGCCTAATAGTATACAAACATCCTCATCGCCGCTCGCATCTTCTAACAAAACGTTCAGTGTAAAATTCGTCTCGGTACGAGTCGATACGGTGGACCGAACTGGCTCAAAACGGTTGAAAATCAGCGGACGTTTGGCAGGCGGAGGACTGCAGTTTTCCGTCTCTTTGGACTGCTTTAAAGTAGATGGCGAACTGTAGGGACGACTTTTTTAACAATTCTCTGGGGCGAAACAACACACACAAAGCGATTGAAACTTTGCTGGTCGTGGCTTTCGTCGCAAGCGCTGTTGCAAACACGTTAGGATTGCCCATTTTGTGGATCAACTTCAACTCCAAGATCGGTTTTAAAAGATCGGCTAAAGGAATGCTGGCAACTACAGCTCTTTTCGGGATCTTAAACAAATTTTGTATGGAAATGTACTTGTTTTGCTTCCCGAAATCGCCGACTGCTATTTGAAAATAAATGTTACAAATGCGGCATGTATCTAAAGAGGTTTCGCTGTTAGCTTCGCTCTATGTGTTCCGCTTGTATAACTATTGAAATTCACTTTGCAAATAGCTTGTGTACTGTACTGTATTTCCTTGCCTATCCTCACTCGAAAGACTTTCGCAACCTTATTTTATTTCACAACTGTACTTTGTTTCGAAATGGTACAGAAACTGTACTGTATTAAACAAGGACTTTCGTATTTCCTTCAATTTGACATGTTTATCTCTGGGGAGTATATTTTTTAGTTGATTCAATTAGTCGAGGCGACAAAGTTTCGGCACGCCCCTCGAACACGAGACAGTGAGAAGCTGTTACAGTCTCCCTATTTTTCCCGCCGCCTCCCAACTCCGCTCCCCTCCCCTCGGTAGTTTAGACACCCTCCCCAGATCGCGCTCGATTTTACAAACCAAGATGGCGGCAGCTCCATCGAACCGTACCGGTCTCGAGAATCCCACGGAAAAATAGGGGGACTGTGAACAGTCTATATTTTTACCGGCCAACTCGCTAAATGAAAATTTACACTGCTCAGCTGCTTAGAGGTTATTGCATTACCGCCATGTTGGTGTCAAAACAAAAGAAAATTTGCTCACATAGTTTGCATAAAAATGGAAGTTAACTCCCAGGGGGGGAAAATCTTATTGTTCCTTACCACCAACATGGCCGCTATGACGTAACATGCAATCAACCTATTTAAAAAATGTTGCGATGGAAGATTAACTTCGAATGTTCGGTTGTTGTTTGACATGTATACGTTGACTCGGCATTAACCTCTAATATACGGTTAAATGTTGTCTGTAAACATTGGGCCGGATCCGACTAAAAAACACACGGTTCATTTGACGTTTTCAATCATGTCTCTTGAACTTCCAATAACAGTCATAACTGATCTGACGAGCAAAGCTTTCGCAGGCGTTGCTGGGTATTGTTAGTGCATGGTGTCTTCGAATCAGCCTCAGCCAACTAACGGCAACCACTGCATGTCTTCACACTGCTGTATGAAGTATTTCCCCGCAGTTTACGTTATAGTATCAGTGAAGCCCGTTGAAGTTACCCAAGCTCGTCGTCCGAAACGTCTTCCACAGCACAGTTCTCGGTCGATCATACATTGAATCCGACGAATTGTCCCAAAGACAAGCTATAGCTCGCAGTCAGGCAGTATCCCACGGTGTTGGATAAAATGCCTTTTTGTTTCATCCAATCAGTGTAAAAATGTTCGAAACCCGGACGTTCAACATAACGGGGGAGGAGACGGCTGGCATTTCAGACTAACTCACAAGGCATTGAATTGAATGCATTTGTCAGTGTCAGGCCTTCCTTCCCTTTCTGCCCCTCCCCCCTCCCCTTAGGAAGTACTGATACCCAGGTTAGTATATAGATGTAGGCTCGGATTGCACTTCTCTGCAATATTTTAGACAGACCTACAAAGCTGTCAGGGACAACTTGTCAATTTTTGTATTTATATTTGCAAGGCAATGTCGGTTCCAAGTCGTATTTATTTAACTTTTGCCGGTCACTGATCCTAAAAACTTGCATGAAACCATTTTTCACATGAACTCACTGGTGTGGTGTATGGAATTGTCTGTTACACGACTGGAAAGGAGAAAATATAGTTTATACAGACCTAATGCATTGTTCGTTTCCCGAACATACCTGGAATGAAGACGCATTTTAAGACTTAATTTCCAATACGGCCTGACGGAAATAAATTTGCTTCGTTAGGTAAACTGAATAAGACAAAGTATTTGCACAAAGTGTTAAGAAGCGTTATCATTGCTAGATGGTACATGGTACAATATTGAAATATGAATGAAAAAGTACTAGCTGTAAAGCGCAATTTTGCCATTCACTTTTACAATTTTTAGGGAAGGACAATGGTTGATTATAAAAGTATTGTTCTTTGGAACCTTCTGGGAGTTGGAATTCCACTAAATGAGCATGTTGTCCGGGGGCAAGATTACAGTTCCTTCTAAGTTTCGCTTACTTTGACAAAACGTTCACGGCTCGCCAAAAGAAGATCGCATTCGTCTTTGCGATGATGTTCAATTAAAAAGAGGAGATGTGTCAAAATAAGATAATAGAATAGCGCGTGCGACATTGGCTAATCAGAGAAGGACGGGTGTCTTTGAGGGTCTCGAAGTATTGTTCTTCAGTAAAACGTGGGAAGTACTTGTGATAGCAAACTTTATGCCTCCACTTATTAAAATCTGTTAAAAAGCTTCTCCATTTAATATATCTCGAGCTCTAATCTGTGGCTTCTACGTTTCAATGGCAATGTCACTACAAGTGAGGGTTACAATTACACTGCAGTGCTCGTAAAGTGTGCAAAATTGGTTAAGAAATGGAAGTGCCTTCAGTTGCTCTCTCCTAAGTAAGCCTAGCCTACACAACTCTCGCGTCAACGATGATTCAGCCGGCCTATAACACTCGTACCTACAATGTTTAGTTTTTCAAAAGATAACAGTTTTTCCCGGGGCGACTAATGAACACCACTAAGACCTCTTAGTTTAAAGCCACAGATAAAAAAAATTCAGTATCAAATAAATGAGTTAATCAATTTAATATCCACGCCTGTCCACGTCTACGATTGGATTTTTTATTTTTGTTTCTTTTTGGCTGTAATTCAGTTATTATTTTTCCCGCCACCTTACTTTTGGTGAAATTTAATTATTTAGAGTTAGTCTTAGCGACGATCTGTTGTGTACTGTGTCATAGAAATCTTATCAGACTATCGAACACTGTGTGAGAAATTGGCATCTGTTGCAATCATAGATCTGCCATCACAAGACTTGTAGCCAAAAGCTGTTCCATCTTGAAGTTTTCAAATGATGCCTTTTATCGCATAAAGTGACTAGTTTTGAAAACTAGTTTGAAAATTGGAGGACATTAATTGCGGAATAGCATCAGATATATGTCCTACCTTAATCACAATTTTTTCTTCCGCGGGAACAGAAAGTCGGTCCGGAAATTTTACCTTTCGAATGTTTTCGATTAGTCAATCAGAGCACTTTACAAAATCCACTGGTCAGGAATCGAACCAATCACACCTAAAAGACTGCACTTTGTTCGAATCTTCCAAGAATATCTTTTCAAACGTCCCAATTTGCAGCTTTTCCAATAATGTGATCCATCTACAACAAAGTTGAAAGATTGATCATCAGATTCTCCTGATGTGGATTGAATGCGGCGATTTGAAAGTAAGAGCCATTTGCACGCCTTCTGGTGTCCGGCATTATCATATGAAGATATACGTCTTGAACTGTTGAGGTTGCTCTCTCTTGTGGTTAAAGAAGACAATGATGGAAACAAAGCAGCATTGAATGAACTATTTTCTTTGAATATACAGTTATTTACAATATAAGCGAATTTCTTTAAAAAAAATTGCCATTTATCCCAATAGAATTCATACTAGGAAGTCGTTTTGTATGTTTAGAGGTATGGATAGATACTTGATCTCGGTCAAAGCAACCGGGTACTGGAATAATAATCCAAAATTCTGCTAATTCTCAGGTCATTATACAGAAAATACATTTATCGTTGAATGCAAACATGTCCTTCAAATTTTCAAGTACGTAGCTTAAATAATATTTAAGAAAGCAAGTAAGAATCAACCCTTTTGTAAACATTACCTTTGTCACTGGCTCCAGCCGAAGGATCCTAAACTTGAGAACCACCAACGCAAGTCAACAAAACCAAGAGAATGTTGTTTGCCGATTGAGAGCCAAAAATTGCTGCGAGAAAGAAGTAGTTCGTCCTCGGGTGTTAATACGAGAGCGCCGGATCACAGCTCCTAATGCTGGTCGATATACATTATACCGTCACATTTGGCCGGAAACGCAGGAGACAATGAATTTGAAGTGAGCTGGAGGCAATACCGGCTGACATGCACCTCGCTGTGATTTCGCGTACAAAAACACTGAATTTTTTTTACGAGATCAGTTCAGTAGAAGTCGTAGAAAACGTACTTGGTTATGGACTGAAATCCTGACCAGTTTTCTCCGAGTGAAAATGTCTCTTTTATAATTTGCGTCAACACGTGGTTCGCTGAGGTTTTCCTACCTCATGTAACTTGCCGTCTTGTTGGCCAGAGGCAATACAGTGTTGCCACAGTCTTGGTGAAAAGAACACTCTAGGATACAGGTGGAAGCCATCTTTATCTGCCACGTTCTACCGTGCGTTTGGAATGAGTAATGAAAAGATCAGTAGAATCTGCAGTTAAGAATATTTTTTATGATCCGACTTTCTAGATTTCAAGTTCACAATTTTCTGATTTCAATCATACTGCACTGAAATTGTTTGATATTAAATGAAAGAACAGAGTATTTTCATTCCAAAAGCATATCACTGCTGGATTTAAGTAGAAAAAGAAAATTCTACCCTTTTCTTTCAATGAGTTAAAAAAGGCATATATAAACTGGGCCTTCTTACGAGACTACTTTTGTTTATATTATCTATACTGCGCATGCACAAAATCCAACTTGACCTTTTGCTCAATCAACCTTAAGTTAGTGAAATGAGAAGTTTTCATATGGTCTTTCAGCTGATTCTCCTGGATATTCGTAAGTAATCGCGTCAAAACAGCGGTGGATGTGACGGTTCGTCAGGCTTCACCGCATAAAATTCAAAAATTACAGTGAAATTACCGCGTATTTCAGTAAAGAAATACATAACATTCGGTCAAAGTTAAGAGGTAAAGGTGATTTTGTTTGCCACTACTATCACCATAATTCTATCGTTACATCATCACCGCTACATAGTGAGGTTAGTAGTGGTGGACGATAATTGTAACGGTCAGTGTTAGAGCTGTGTCGGTGGTCAGTGTGGTGGAACAGCAGAATTGTGCTGGCGCTGACGGTGGTCATGGTATTCGAATAATACAGTTGTAGTGGGGGTGGAATTGTGTCTTTTCGTTTTTGATTAACAACCCAAGGATCAATTTTGTTGACCCAGTTTGTGTCTCATGGCTTCAGCTTGGAGGGCAGGCAACACAGCACAACCAACGACTAAATGTTGTGTCATTGCTGGAGTATTCATTAGATAATTTCCATTTTCACGTTGTCACAAATTTTGAGATAAAATATTAAAGTAGTGACTGAATTTACGGCTAAGGATCTCGTTTCAGGATTATTTAGTTTATATTGTATGTCTCTTTTTTCAGACTGGTTGTAGTTTTTGCAAGCATCCCCGACCCATATACTTGTGCAGCTGAGTCTATGCAGTTCAGTGGTTTTTAATTCAGCAGACGAGCTATACATCATGACTGGTTGGGACATCAAAGCTTTGATAAGCCTGGCTATAACTATCATTGCTGTTCTTGTTCTACCAGTGAATATAATTCACAGGTATTCAAAGTGCGATATGGCTTCTGTCCTTAATCAACTAGTAAGTATCAAGTTGTCACTCTACTGTGTTACCTGTGACCCTCAACTTGAACAAAGCTTATGTCTTAAGGTTACAGAGCTGAGCTGGTAAAAGTAAAAGAAACTGTTGTTTAAGAATGTATCATCCAGAAAGATCAACTGCGACAGGCATTCATATAAATCATGATAACCGTCTTACGAACTCTCCACATTGGCGCATTTGAACTTAACAACGAACCGTGATTAGGGATCTTCCGACCTCTCGAACACGACAAGTCCTACTCGGAAGCCTTGGCACCTCAGCATTGAAACTCTCACGCATGTGACTAAAGAAAAGTTGACAGGTTTAAGCTTGGTTTTATTTTCTTCTTGGCACTAAATTTCATTTAAACATTTTCAGGGTTTAGCGCATTTGGCCTCTCACTGCAATTTCAAATGACATGATGTGCTACTCTGGATATGATCACGAACAGGCAAAGACAAAAAAAAAAAATACTAATAATAATTCTTTAATAATAACTCTTAAAAAGAGCACAGACTAGAATCACAATGGGAGTAAGATGTTAGGGGCTTATATGGCACAGGTGGTCAAGCGAAGAAAGCAAATCAATGTCACAAGATGTGCTGTTACGTTAGTGTAACTGAAGTAAATTTAACTTAATCTTTAACTCTTTCAGTGCCCCGCGTTTAAGGCAGGCCAAGTGTCTGGATCACTGTGCTCTGATATCTGTGAACGAAACACCTTCCATCTTGGACAATGTCTCTCGACAGTACCTGAAAAGAAGATTTACGACGCGGACTGGGAAGGAAGGCAAGTCATACTTAAAGTCAACATGAGTTGGTTTGAGGAGTTTGCAAAACGCCAGAACATAACGGACAATGATGCAGTGGCCTCATATAAGGATGATGTTTCATCTCGGGTGAGAACTTTGTTTGGTGATTGTGCTCGATGCAATGAGGTTACATCTGTGTTAATGTCACTCGGTGATGGGAACAGTGATGGGACAGTAACAGGCTCGGAGGCCAGGACATTCATCTCTTTACTGCAACACATAGAACCCATGATGTTAATGGCCTTAAATGAAAGCAAGCACACTGTGGATTTCTATGGATATTGTGGTGGATTGTATGTACTTGAAAAAGTGCCTTATATAGCCTCAAAAGTGTTCCTAGAGACCTGGGAGTTGCTAGACTTGTGTTTGCCTGATTTTCTATTACCACTACAAGACAAGTTTAATGACTTTGCAGAAAAGGTTTTGCATGCTGCAACTTTTTACGTCCAATATACTGCCACTTTTTTAAGTGACACACTGTCTTGGACAAAGTACCCTATTTTTAATTCTTTCTTTGGGATGCGTGTCTCGAGTAAACATGACAAGTTCAAGTTTGCCTATTCAATGTTAGACGCAACATTGGATGTGTCAGACAAAGCGTATGGCCTGGTGCAATCTTGTGATGGACACTTGGGAAATTATGGAATAACCAACGAGTCAGTGGTTAAAATCATTGACTTTGACTTGATGTACCCTTATGCTTTCATAAAGACTATTCTTGAGCAGAAGAAGTGTGTATCTGATTCCGAATGCTGGGCAGGAAATAATCGCTTTTGTTTGTCGACATGTGACGCAAAGACTGGCAGCTGTATGTCATTTATGCGGTTTCAGGACCTGCACCTTATCTGCGAGGTTCTTTTCCCTGCTATTTTTAGTGATACTAATACCTTCGTACCACCAAGGTATAACAGCACCTATCTAAGGGGAGCTATTAGGAAGCTTGGTGTATTTTGCAGTAAGCTGCCAGTGGTGTACTCAGTTGAAGAGTTGACACGTCACACGGTTATTGTTAAAAAGAAGCTTAGATCGATTGAAATGAAGCTCAAAGAGAAATGGCAAGAGTAATTATTGTGCATTATCCAGCTAGCATCCAAATTATTGTTTGAATAGCAGGTACCTTTCTCCAGTGGAAAAATCGCTTTCCCAGGCTGTGGATAGAGCGGTTTACAATTGAGTGTCGAAAGTAATTTCGCGTTTGTTTTGGTTTTGCTTTACCACTTGCTGTGATTGGTTAACAAAACTCGCACCACTTTTGCAACCATTGAGAAGTAAGACCAAAACCAATCGTGACTTGCTCGCATGCGTTTTCCGCGCTTAGCGCCAGTACATGTATTTGCTTCTAATTCTGATTGCCGGGTTCATATCACTGTTTACGTCTGTTGTGATTGGTCAGAGTAATTGATTTGTTTTTGGTTTTACGACACTTAAATGAAAAACGCTCTAAAATGTACTAGAACGGAACCAACATATTTTGTACCCCGGATAGCGACTTATTCACTTGATAAAGTTATTTGCTCTTTGGACAACTGGAGTCACGAAAACGAATGATGTTGATATCGATTGCCATACATGCCCCATAGAGTTTCCCATTCTCATAGTGCATCAGAAGTAGCATTCAGGAGGATTCTGTTATAAAGAGGTACTGTCCGTATTAATGAGTGACATGATTTAGTGTACTTAGCGCAAAATAAAAATAAATAAATAGTCGAAGTATTTAGCACCATTGTGCTAATTGGGGACACTACAAATCAGTGAAGTACAGTCAAGCCTCCCGTAAACGGACACGCTAGAGGTGTTCCTCTTTAAGAGATTAAAAATGTAGTGTTTGTTGATAGCTGAGAACATGATCGAGTGTCCGCTTAAGAGAGGTGTCCGCCTACGGGAGGTGTCCGTTAGCGGAGGTTTGACTGTAAATATACAAACTGAACATAACATTGTTAAAAATCCCAACTGGTGGGAGGCAAATTAAACCAGTTGTGTATTTACAAAGCGTGGCCTTGCATTTGAAAACGGGTCTACCATGATACAAATCCAAGTGGTCAGAGTGGGACTTGAACCCGGTGCCTCCGGATTACTAGTCTGGCGCACTAACCACTTGGCCACGCCGCCTCCCCACAAAAATGACTGAAACTCGCATTTCAAAAATTATCTCATCCATGCGAATCATAAGTCATAACATACATATTCCAAGAACTTCTCGTAACCTTTTTAGTCATCTGTAGCGTACAATAACCGAAGTAAAGTTTGTTGTAATTAATGCAATCAGCAATGTTTTTCTGAGCAACCTTTTCTATATGCGGCATAACTGAATCAAGTTGCTAACTTTTTACTGCAAAATGTAAAATCCTAATTGGCCATTTCCGAGTTGCTGTGAACCTCATTTTGTAAGCGAGGATAAATGCCAAGTTTTTATTGTGAAAATTAGTTTTCATTCATATGGAAACAAACTAATTTTTATATGCACTTAGCCTCGCCTACAAAATGAGGTTCACAGCAACTTTGTCTACGTAAAGTGGTTTCAAAAACGCAGTCGTGCTATTAAATATAGGGGAAAAATGAATGGCAAAAATCACTTTACGTAGATAGCTCATCAATAGGCCATGAACCCCGAGTTACTGTGAACCTCATTTTGTAAGCGAGGATAAGTGCGAAGTTTTTCATATGAAAATTAGTTTGTTTGCATGTGAATGAAAACTAATTTTCATAATAAAAACTTTGCACTTATCCTCGCTTACAAAATGAGGTTCACAGCAACTCGGGTTCATGGCCTACTGTATTGGGATTTACCCTTTGCAGTAAAAAGGTCCTGCTAAAGGCTCACTGTATCATTTCACCGATGGCAAGTCCTCGGGACTTGCCCTCTTAAATTATGCTGGGTCCCTTCGTGTGAACTGTTCATTTACTGCGTCCCCTGCAACCATTCCGCTGGAGTAAACACTACAAAAGGACTAGTACCATGGTGTGAGCCGCCTTTCCAAGAGGGTTCATATAAAAAGGTTTTTTAATTGAAGAATATGTGGGAATTTTGCAGTGTTGTCCGTCGGTACATCTTTATTAGCCTATTCTGGCCTTTACTTAATATATCCCTTCAAATTTATTTCAGTTCTGTCGGTGAAGTACAAGATATAGAGAGTATAAAACATTTAATTCCTTCTTTTTGCGTCCAATCGGTTCGTGTTTTTTCCCGTATCTTTATTGACATAAAAGCAATTTATATTTTACAGAGTATTGTTATGGACTAAAGCGTTTTTTTTTCTCGGACCGGGCAGGCGAGAATACTTAAACGGCATCGGGCGCGGGTGTTTGGTAGAATTTCAACACGAAAAGGTTTAAAGACCAGTAAACGTTTGTTTTCCCGGCTCCGTTTAAAAGTTCATACAAAGCCTCTTGCAAACATTTATTTAAACCAAATAAACTATCCCTGCAACTTGACAACTAGTTTTCTTGTCATACGTAGAGGTAATAGTCGCTTGCTGTGTTCCCACCGTAAATACTGAACAGTGTAAAATTTCGGCCCCGCGAAGACTTGAACCCGAGAAAGGTACGCGAGGGAACAACGTTTGCAGTAGTGGAGACTGGCCTTGTGTCTCGTTCTCTAATTCTTCTACTTTGGGTGTTTATCATTTGCAAGATGAAACCCGGTGATTACTGAATAATGGCAGCGCGATTCTCTAAGAGACTAGAAATGGGAGAAACAATTTTTTGACGTTCCGTTTCGAATAGGAAAAGCGGAGTACTTCTGGAGGTAACCCAAAAATTCCAAAAGGAATTTCCCAAAAGTTTGCGATCCATTTCACTTCAAAACGAAATTTCCGGATTTTCCTTGCAAATGGTAAGCACCCTATGTTCTGGACTCGTTGCTAGAACTATAAAGTATGTTCATTCGTTTCTGCCAACAGTTTTATGAGAGATCACGTAAAATCTAATTATACCGTTCTTGAGACAAGTTTGCTTGGTAAGTTGACTGATCTTCTTGAACTGTATACATGTAATAGTCAAGTTCTGATCGTTTTTCAATGACACGCGAGAATTTTTTTTTTCTCTAAAACACGTGGCTAAATAAAAACAACTATTTACAAAATTGCTTTTGTGCTATTCAATTGTTCATTGATGTATAAATCTTACAGTCAATCCACGTCACGCGTGACCGGTATTTTTGAAATTTGAAAGGAGTTTTGAAATTTACATGCCAGTTTTGAACATCGCCAATGAGATTTCAGAGTTCCCGTAGAAATTTCCCTAGTTTATTGACGGTATTAATTATGATTTTTCTTTACATTACAGCTTAAAGTATTTCAAGAATAACAATTGTTTCCCAAGTATTTTAAATCTTTTTTTTTTTTCTGTTAATGCGTCTTTTTCGGGAAGATTTCCAGAGAAATGTTCAACATTCCATTCACATGTCGGACATTACAAAGAGAAATTCGAATGTCCGTTTCATTCTTGGAAATACTGGTCACGTGTGACGTGAATTGACTGTAAACGAAACTCTATTTTCTGTTTAAGACAGTCTTTTCTTTCTTCTTGATCATAAAATTAACTAAAATGATACACAGTATGAAAATGAAAGAATGAAAATTGGTCTATGTACAAGTTATCTAATGCTACTCGCCTTGCTTACTCATGTGTTGATGTTGCCATTCAGTTAATGAACACATCTTACTTCAATAACAGTTTACGAAGGTAGAAGAGCCGAAGACTGTGTGGCAAGACAAGAAACAACAACGGTTTTGAGGGAAGACGGAACAACTTAAAGAACTCTGATTTGCTTTATCGCAGAAAATAACCGTTCTGATTGGTCGTACGGCCCATTAACCGGCAGGGCTCGAGACTAACGATAGCTAACTAGCCACAGACTGGTAAAAATTCTGTTCTAGCTAGGTTTTGTACTTTCACTGGCCATTTTGACAAGTAAAAATTGTAAAGCGCTGGACTGTTGGAGAGAAAACAAAGATGAAAATTATTCAACAATCACAAAAGCAAATCAAGGGAACAAGACCTATGTTCGGCCACTGTTTTAGGCTCGATTTCCGCCGCTCTCTCGAGTCCGGTCTTTGTTTAGCGGCTGGAAATCGAGCCTACCACGTTTTATGCTGCATGCCTACAGTTATGAAATTTCAGCATGGGCAATAGGAAACATGGGTTTCGACTAAATAAATGTTACATTTATCTCAAATATAGTTGAATTACTCACAATAAAGTAGTCTTTAGTCTTTTCTGGTCGTTTCTCCCCATTTATTTCTTGTAAAATAGCCCTGATTAGCAAGTAACAACGCGCCGTTTGACTCAAAACAAATTCAGCATTCGTTCGGTCTTGGTAACCGTTCGTCCTATTGAAATCCCAGGCGCGGCCACTGAGCTCGCGAGCGTTAACTCATAATCCCCCCTGGGTAGGAACCAAACTCGATCAATCGTGCGAGGCTCGTAAGAAGAAACTATGCCCATCTCCATATAAGGAAGCAAAGGGTGCCCGCTCCTGGGGGTCTTAAAGGCCGATAGAAGTCTGGTAACGAAGAGGTGTCGGACAATGTTCGGGAGAGAGAAAACTGGAAACAAGAGTCGCTTCAAGTTCAAAATATGTGGTTAGTTGGAAGCTGTTTCACCAGAATATTTCGTTGTTTGTTTTGAATAACTTGCCATGGAACCAAAAACTAACTTCATTCCAGGTTTGGAAAAAAAATACCATCGTTTAAAGTGCGTTTACTCCAGTTCAGCGCTTGAAAGACGTTTTTTAAAATGTTCGATTTGTTTTCTTCTGTATTTTAATATAGCGATTGTTGCATTTTGCCATAAATATCTATATCTCCTTAAGCTTGTTAGAAGTGCAAGTAATTTAACTTTAACAAATTTCATTCGATGTTGAAGCCATCCGAAGAAGCGCTCGCTAAAGCTGGGAAGACCGGACTGCAATACGTCAAGTAATGTTTGTAAAAATCCTGAATAAAATGTTATTACATGTAATGGAACTTTTTCCTTCGTTAATCTACTTCTTGACCTTCTGTTTATCTGACTTAGAAAAATTATCATTGATTTCAATACACAGTTTGGCCAACAGCAATCCAATAAACTAAGCAATTTTCAAAGCCCAAATATATCAGTTCAGTCATATATTTCAAAATTGTGACTCCTTCCATGTGGGGAGAGTAATCTTTTTGTCATATTTTGTAACTAGCAAGGGGTGGAAGGAGTTTGCAGTGCTCTTACCAGGCGCAGACGAATTTGAAAAACAATGCCTATTGTATTTTCGGTTCAGTGATTGGCCAATAGCTCTAATCTCCTAGCAACGGTTAAATCGCTTCCTACCCAGTCACTTTTTAGTGTTAACGCTCACGCGCTTAGCGGCCGCGCCTAGGGTTTCAATAAACACGGCACGGTTACCAAGACTTAATGAAAGCTTTTGCTGGCGATAAAGAATGTTAGGTCTGTTCTACAAGAAATAAATGGGGAGAAACGACCAGAAAAGCCTGAAGACTACTTTATTGTGAGTAATTCAACTATATTTGAGATAAATGTAATATTTATTTAGTCGAAACCCACGTTTCCTATTGCCCATGATTTCAGTCGCAAATAATGCAATTTGTAAACAATAAGAAAACAACAACAACAACAAAAAACAAAACAAACGTGTGTAGGTGTGGGAGAATTTTCTTAATAATTATTACACATGTATCCAATCAAAGATGTCTGACCTTCCTTTTTGTAAAGTGAATTAGTGAAACTGTGGCTAGTGAAAATTTTGTTTTGGTTAGAGAAATCAGACCTGTTACTAGCCTCGGGACTAGTGAGCTAAAAGTCTCGAGCCCTGCCTAACAAGAAAGTATTTTTTTTCTGTGTGAACGAAAATATACTGTGAGAAAGCAAACTATAACAATTCGCGTTTCTCGGGAGTGATTTTTTCCTGTCGCAACAAATCTTACAGGTGTGCTCTTGCAACCTCCTTGGAACAACATTTTCACAATAAAAATCTAGTTGAAACATTTTCTCCGTCTCTGTTGTTATAGATTCGGTGACTTTGGCCAGAGCCGAACTACAAAATAAAAACGATTTGCAACAACACTTTTACAAAGAAAATGTCAGTAGTTGAAGAAACATTTTCTTCGTCTCTGATTAGATTCGATTCGATTCGATGTTTTTGGCCAGAGAACCACACTAGTATACACAGCTAACGAAACAATGGCTTATGCTTTAGTTTCCGTGACATTTTCTACTGCCTTACATTTTTTATCCGTGTGTCTTGAAATCTAAAGAGAAACAGGAAATGCTCTGTTTTTCAACGTTCAATATGATTATAAAAAACTTGCACTAATTTGGCTTATCGTGAAGTGCGAGGTACGCATTTTGTCTCAGTAGTCAAAACGATTTTCCCATGAAAACTATGACGTCCTTGATATTTTTCCCACATTGCGAACTTACAGGGAATTTGAAAAGTGACAAGTGTACATTTGAATCAGCTTCTGACTACTGCTAGACCAAAGTTCCTTTCCTTACTTGTCTATAGGGTGGAGAGTTCCAAATCGCCGAGCTTGTACGGTTATTAAAGCGCTTCTTGTTCCGCGAAAAAACTTCGTCCAGGTTCAGGGGGGGAACTCGGTCAAAAATACTGTCCACGTCGATGTTCGAATACGCCTGCTTAAAAACGGCGGCAGTGAGTGCAGGCTGTCGTGCCCACGCCGGAATTTTCTTTCTCGGGTTATCTTCGTCGTCGGTCGAGTCGTCGCTATGGAGATCTTCAATGTTGTAGTTTTCTTGGGATGCCGGTTTTTTGGTCTTTACGGGAGGCGGGGTCATTTCGTACGAGTCACATGACTTCACGCCTGATCTTGGATTCTCTGCGGCTTGCTGTCGCTCCTTGAGAACGCGTATTTTTTCTTTTTCCATTTCTTCTTGTCTTTTCTTCTCGCGTAGCGCTGCCTCCCTTTCCTCTTTCAGCTTTCTCTCCCGTTCTTGTCGTTCTTTCTCTTCCCTAGCGCGTTGCTCTCTCTCCCGTATCACGGCCTCTTCTTTCTCGCGGATAAGCTGTGCTATTCTCGCTCTCTCCCTCTCTTCCTTTTCGCGCTCAATCCTCTGTTTTTCCTCCCGCGATTTTCTTTCCTTCTCTTCTTTTTCACGGAGCCGTCTTTCTTTATCTTCAATCGCCTTCAGCTTTCTCTGTTTCTCAAGCTCTCTCTCCCTCTCCAACTCTTTCTCTCTGTGTTCTTGCAGGCGTTTGGCTTCTGCAATTTTCCTTTGTCTCTCTTGTTCCTCCAACTCCTGTTTCCTCTGAAGAGCTTCCCGCTGTCGTTTCTCTTCTTCCTCCTGTTCTCGTTTTCGCTGCTGTCTGGCAGCTTCTTCTTGTTTTTTCCTTGCTTCTAACTCTGCTCTTTTCTGCATTCGTTGTTTCTTCTTGTCTTCGTCTTCTTTCTCCTTCAGTTTCCTTGCTTTTTCCTCAATGATCTGTCTCTGGTCATGAACTTGACGTTTCTTCTCCTCAAGCGCGTGAAGTTTTGCTGCTCTCTGCTCGGCCGCCTTCTTGGCTCGCTCTTCTCTTCTCCTAATAAAATGACAAGGCAGAGAAGATATTCAGACATTAGTCAGCCAAATTCAAAATTGAGGCATACTTTTATGGGTTGGTTTTTATTGTCTGAAACCCTCTGGATCTTTTGTTTGCATCAGTTTCCGCCATTAGACTATGTTCCCGTGTGGCCGAGTGAAAAGAGAAAACCTCTTAAGTATCACAGCACAGGCGCACTTATGTTCGAATTGATAAAACAAAATTAACACAATAATTGAGGACACAGTATTAACGTGTTCTTTTCTACCTTTTCCGCTCTTCAATTTCTCGTTGTTTCTGCATCTCAAGCTGTTCTCGCCGTTCTTTCTCCTTCTCTTCTTTCTCTTTCAGCGCAATGCGGAGTTGCTTTTTCTTTTCCTAGAAAACAAGAATTGTTGAAATCACGATACAGCAATTTTAAAATTTCTTAGAAAATATCACGGTCAACGAGACTAAGTTATACTTATACATGATTGTAGCTATTAGAAGGCCGGGGACTATTATGCTTTTCAATGACACACAAACTATGATTCAAAATAGATGAAGGCGTTTAGTTTCTAAACAAACAGTGGCGCTGCGTCACTGGCAAAGTGAAAAACGAAACTTTGGTTGTATCAACTGACAAAACTGAGTTAACAAGGTAAATTGGCCGCCGTATTCGGTACAGAGATCGGGGGTTTCAAAGGCCGACGATTTTAGGACTCCACACTGAAGCCCTTTGTCACAGCCAATCTTCTGGCCCTTTGACACCAACTTTTGAATCTGTTGACCCAACCAATTGTTTTGAAAAAATCCTGATTCTCCTAAGGTCCGCTGTCAACTCTCATCTCACTAGGACCAAGCGAGAATCAATTTGTCCCGCATTTCGCTTGCTCTTCCGCGACTAGAAATGCAAAAGTACGTTTAAGAAAATGGAAACAAGAATCTGAGAAACTTGCCTCTGGGTCCACCTTCTTTGGAGTATTCCTTCTGATAAATGAATGCACAAGAGCAATGTTGTTTGGTTTGACCTGTGAATTGATAAACATTTTTAGACATAAAATGGTTAATGTAAACTATAAAATCCGCTCGATTGAAAAGGGAGAAAACATGCCACAAATACAGTGTTTGTATGAAAACAAACAAACAAACAAACAAACAAACAAACAAACAAACAAACAAACAAACAAACAAAAACAAAACAAACAGTTGTTTAGCCTGTGTAGTAAGCATTTTCAGCAAACTGGCCACACCCTATTCAAGAGCGGCCAGATAACCGGAAATTACATTGTAGTTTTTCGCTCCCTAGAAACGCTAGCTATATACTGTATGCAGGCTAAAAGTTGTCTGGAATTTGTAGTCTGAGAAAATTTCGCACATTTAACTGAATCATACATCTGAACTATAAAAATAATGTATATTCCATTATGACTGTATGGATGGATTAAAACTGCCATGCTGTTTTTGTTACCTTGTGTGATGGATTGACATCCACTTGGGTTTCCTGTGGTGGTGTCCTTGGTTCCTCAGTGGGGATCCCTGCAGTTGGTCCAGAGCCTTCACTGCTACTGCTGCCCTGACTAGCGTGCATGTCAGCCACTGGTGAAGTGGCACACTCCACAGCAGTCGATTTATCACTGTTTCAGAGGAGATATCAAAGTAACAAACTGTATTGAAATACAGTGCAACCTCTCCTTACGGACACCTCTTTAATACAGACACCTCTCTATTACGGACAGTTCACTTGGTCCCTGAGAGACTGAAATCCTAGACTGTTCACAGTCCCCCTATTTTTCCATGGGATTCTTGAGACCGGTATGCTTTGATGGAACCGCCGGCATCTTGGTTTGTAAAAGCGAGCGCGATCTGGGGAGAGTGTCTAAACTACCGAGGGGAGCTGGAGTGGGGGTTAGTATAGTGAGGGAGGGGAAGCGAAAGCCTACTTCTCTAAAACGGACACCTCTAAAATACGGACGCTTATTCTTGTCCCCTTGGTGTTCAACTGTACATACATACATGTCAAAAAAATAATGTAAAGCATGGTTTCATACTCAGGTACTTCTGGCCTTGTTGTAGTGGAACACTGCTTTGAATTAAGGTGAACTGATGATGACCACACTCAAGATGTTTTGTACATTTGCTCGAATAACAGGTAGAGTTTTTAAAAGGGCAGTGCATTGGGAAATAAGTGAATTTGTGCAACACAATGGCAGGGGAAAGAAGACAGCAAAATGTCCTTGTGCTACAAGCATGAAAGCTATGGGTAATTTCTAAGACATTTTGAAGAAGCTTGTTGTTTAACTACCGGTATCCTTCTTCTTGTAATAGATTACATAGTATGTGAAATAGTAGTCAGAATTATTAGTCACGTTTGTCACACAAGGACATTTTACTGTCCTCTTTTCTTTCCTCTGCCCTCCTGTCGCATAAACTCTACTGTACATGTGTATTGACCATTACTAAAGATATAATTTTTAATACCAGCTACATTATTTTGAGCATTGTAACCAGCCATTGTATTAATTTCTAGTTAAATCTAATAAGGTTTTGCCTGCCCGTGAAAACCAATTTAGCATTGAATCCTTAATGACACCCTCTCTAACAAATGTATTACATGTATACAGAACTGGGAAAGGGACAAGTCTCCTTGTTAGTTACAGAATGTATGTACAGTAGATGGCATCCTAGATAAACTATTAGTGGTAAATTGTCAAATTTGGTAAGAAATAATACTATGGTGGGCAGCACATTTGCAGTGGATTACAGTGACTGTGTACCAACCTGTCTGTCTTTGCTTCCTTCGCATCCTCAGACTCATTGTCTGCTTCATTCTCTGATCTACAGTCATGAAACACCTCTTGGGCATCATTCTCAACAACATCTTCTGAAAGCTTCTTCATTGGGGCATCAACCTTGTCTTCAGTACTGCTACAGCTGCTGTGTGAAGTGGCAGAGCTTGCACTGGCACTGCTGGTACTTGTCAAGTCATCAAACAGCCGCACTCGTACACTTTCCAGGTCAGGATCTGCCACTGTCTCATCCCTGTTCTGCCCAGTACCACTCAATGTTAATTCAGGCATGAGCTTAGATTGAGTTAGCTTCAGCTTAACAGCACTTTTTACAAGACTCTTTTTCCCTGGTGCCTTGGACTTGGTAACTGTCTTCTTGAGTGAAAGACGTCTGTTTGCAGGAGACAAGTGACAACTTGACCGTTTGCTCCTCCTTCTCCATCCACTGCTCCTCTTTGTGCTTCTTCTTCCAGGCTTCACCCCAGAACCAGCTTCCTTCATATTTTCTTTCTCAGCGTCACCTTTAGATTCATTGATGATCCCACCTGTTGTATCGCAGATATTTTCACTGGTGATCACATTGTCATTATGATTGACTTTCTCTTGGCCATCAAAGTCTTTCTCAATTTCAGATTCATGTAACTTATTTATGTGAGTCTCAAGTGATTTATCAGGAGGGTTAGACTTGGGAGAAGGTGAACTTGCAGTAGTATCATCACCACTGGCTTTCTCCCCTTCTGCACATTGTGAAATTTTCTCCACTGCAACATGGTGTGATTCACGATCTTGTTCAACAGAGGGACTTGAAGTGTCTATGGGAATCACTCCTTTGTCTTTTCCAATACTAAAGCCTGGTGATTGTAAGACTAAATGGACAGTTGCTTTGCATATCTTGGCCGATGCTGGGGGTGACATGACGTCCTGGCTTACACTGACAGTAGGTGGATCAGGAGTTTCTGGAACATGAGCTACATTTTCGGCTTCCTTCTCTTCCTCCTTTCTTGAATTTGAATTTCTTGTGCTTCTTCTCAGTGTTTGTACTTCTGCAAGAGGTGAGATTCTTTCTTGTTTCACAATCACCACAGGAACAGTCTCTCCAGAATCTTCCACCTTTTTACCCAGGCTTGACTTGCTTTTCTTAATCAAGGGGTGTGAAGGCAGTTCTTCTGTAGATGAAATCTCTCCAGCTTCTTCCAGCAGTTTCTTCCTTGTATTTCTGGTGGATCTTTGGGGTCGTTTGTTCTCATTAGTAGAAGATGAAGCCACTGCTTTTTCTTCCAGGGTCGAATTTTCCAATTCCAAATTCTTCTTTCTTGTATTTCTCGTGGTTCTTCTTGGCTTTTCATCCATAGAAGACGAATCTGTTTGTTCTTCATTTGCAGTTTCTGTGACTGGCATGTTCTTTTTTCTTGATCCTCTCTTTGGTTGTTGTCTTTTGGCCGGCACACCTGCCCTGGTTGCTCGTGTTGGTCTTTTGGTGCCATCTTCCTTGCGTTCTTCATTTACAAGGCTACAGTCTAGAGTTTCACCCTCATTGATCACTGTCAAAGGAGAGTCATATCCGTGCGTTTTGGGAGCTTTTAGTCCTTTCATTGTTTTTATTGCGTTGTCATCACTGCTGTGTTCCTCATCACTTTCTTGGCGCTTTCGTTTCATTGATGGTGTTTTGGGAAGAAGTATGTTGCTGTCACGTCTAAGATGAGAATAAGGTCGTGCATAATTTACAAAAACATGACTTACATGTGTGAACCAAGATTGTGTGTTAGATTTTTCCTCTTACCCACATATTTCAAAATTTAGGGTTGTAATGTGCATTGATTATATTTTATATGGAGATTTGATCATATAAGAAATAAATATAATTATTTTTATCAGTTTTTAAGGTTAGTGGAAAGAGAACAGGCACTGAATCAGTATAATTTGTTTGGTTTTTGTTTTTCCAAAATTTGTTGGTTGATTTGGCAATGGGAAATGCAAACATCTTATAATTTTGCTAGCTGTTTTTTTTATTGATATCTGTGGACCAAAGACCACCTTTATCCACCTCTGCTGAAGACAATAATTTGGTTGTGTGTTATTGGAAACAAATGACTCCTGTGTATCCACAACAACTTGGAGATAGAATTATTTATGTTGCATATATCCAAGTGATTATTTCATATCCTTAGTCAGCTTAATGTGATTATTTCATATCCTTAGCCTGCTTGAGGTTATAAATTTTGATTGAGTTTTAACATGAGATACATGCTACAGAATAACACTGATCGGAATGACTACAGTGTATATAGCCTTATACTTTAGTATGCAATAAACCACGACTATGGAGCACGGCTCCCAGGAAATGTTGATGGAAACGTTCAAACAAAATAGTGTGCACAACACACAATGTATATTAATAAACTTGGGGTAAGTAAGAATTACTCTAAAGCTACTGTCTACTGGTAAAATGAACTACGCTATGTCGAACGTGAAACAGATCGATTAAGAATAATCAGAATCATGGAGATTCACTTGTACGCTTTAAATTCTTATCTTAAGGTTACTTACCGTCCAAAATGTTGTTTGGCTTCAGCTAAGATCTCATTAAGATACTTGAAATCATCCTCAATTTCCTTCCGAAACTTTGCTATCACCTCTTCAGCTCGAAGATGCAAAGAAAACCCGAGTGCCATTCCTTCTGTGACCGCCATCTTGAAATCGAAATTCAACCGATGTCGAGCACGCTGTCAAATAACGACTTCAAAGATCTCTTTTCTAAAAAAAATTTAGTCCTTAAAGAAACACATTCCTTAACTTAACAGTTAGGTTGCTTAAATATCCTAAAAACTTTAAATTCTGACTATTTTAAAGTAAAAAATTTCTTGAAAATAAACCGCACTAGATGAAAGAACCATCGATCGCCCTTCGGAATTTTGAATTTACCGACAAACGCCATCGACCAATCAAATTGTTTCTTTTCAATACTTGAGCCCACGAAGAATTTGCAATTTAAAACCATGCGCAGATTTATGCAAATTAGCATGTTATGATTTATTATTGCTGTGTTATTGTGAGAGTTCCTTGAAAGAAGGATGGTTTTTCTTCACCAGAGAAAAATTCTCCTTTTGTTGATTTTAGAATTAATTACGCTTATTGCCAAAAGCATTAGTTAACCTTCATCGGGAAGAAAGCTGCTGTAAATTACTCCAGACGAAGACTGCAAAAACCGAAACATACTTCAATACTTCACGTGCTTCTAGAACGTCTTAGAAAATATGCCGGGAATTGTTGTTTTCAAACGTCGATGGATGGTTGCCAGTGATGATTTTGTCATTCCTTTTGGAATTGCTTTTGTACTTAGAGGATTGTGGTGAGTGGATGTTTTAAACTGTCTTTCCTAGCGGCAAAAACAATTAAACAAGCTCCTTATAGGGTAATAAACTCCGCGCAAATTTCACTGCTATTAGACGTTCCTTTGTACTAAGCTAGATCAGATGGGATAAGTGTATAATCTTGTCATAAACGATATAATTAAGTTTGTCACTGCTAAAACTACTTACTGCAGCGCAGTTAAAGATATCGAACCCTGGTTGTAATTGAAGGAAAGCCAGACAGGATATCCGTTTCTCGCTTTTGAATATAAAGAAAGCTGTGCTATTGTTCTCTTTTGTACTATATACACTCCGATCCGTTTAACTTTATTGAAAGAGGCTTCTTTTCCGTTATGTTATCTATTCGTTCATCCAAGATGTATCATGTTACTTTCCTGCACCCATACCGATATGTTCTTTAAGTTTCCAAATACGATTTTATTAGACACGAGTGTGAACTTAATATTACAGAGTCGATCGGTCGATCTGTCACAATATTATTTGTACCACATTGCCAAGATGCTGACACAGTTCTGACAAGCTTTTAAATCGAGTTTTTCCCCCAAGCACGTCAAAGCTTGAAGTTTATAAAAGCTTTGCAATTGAGGGTCGTACTGTTTTGTCTTAAAAATAATTAATCCTTGAGAGAAAAAAGAAAGGAGAAAAAGTCGTTTTAGGGCATTTTATATTAACCAGAAAGAGAATTTATTCAGAGAGGCAGAGTTACATGTACATGGATGAATAATCATCTTTGTGCAAGTAAGAATCGCTTTAAAACAGTTTTTCGATGGATTTGTGAATCTGAGTGAGCTAGGGGGCATAAAATTTGCTTTGTAATTATCCTATGAATTTGTCAAAGGCATTTTGTACAAGCCAGAGTGACAGTCAAGTAGCAACATTCACAGAGTTGTGCCATAAGTAATGGTATAAAAGGACATTTATTGACATACAACACAAAATGAATTTTGTGTGACCAGTCAGATTTATCACAGGTTGAATTTGTCATCAATTATTTTATGTTTTGCTTGCTTGCACAGCCAAATATTTTCACTTCATCTGTTTAGAAAACGTTCTATCACATTAACTGTAATAAATTAAGTACTGAATTTCTTCTTAACATGCCATATTTTGGGCTTGAATACAGATGCAAATATATGAGGAGACTACCTATGGATCAGAGGCTCCTTTCTTTGGATATTCACTTGTTTGAAAACTGGAGCTCTTGCATAAACTTTTACATAGGTCTTGTAATCTTCATCATTTCAGTGAAGAAATGTTATGAAGATATGTTCAACACACATTTTTTTTTTTTTTTGTAAGCATTATTGTTTCCAGGATCTACCCTGTACTCTGTCATGTTATTTTGCAGTGCAATTATACATTGTGTGGTGTGGGTTAAGCTTTAACTTCAAATATTTTCTTTGGCTTATATAGTAATTCCATTATTTTGTCCTGAGGCTGTCGTCCTTCTTTGATGTCATAGTTTTGACCATCTAATCTCATTTCTGCGTTGTTTGCAATTTTCAAGGTACATAATGGAAACATCTGCCCTTCTCCAACTAAACAAAATACAAGTGCTTAATTGTTACAAAGTTTAATATATTTTTTAAAATACATGAACCACCATAATACAGTGATAAAAAATTATACTGTGTAATACCCGACAATTTCCATTTTTTTTTATGTGTGGAAAAGAAGGTCAAACTGAACAGATGAATTATGAAATATGCAGTTAATATTTTTACCGCCATCTGGACTCTTGTGGCTTTGCGATCAAACAGCAAGTCAGGTGAAAATGTATTCCAATCTTGAAGATTTGACCAAATGTTTTTAACCACTTGGTTAAATTTTCCAAGCCACATTTTCCCAAGGGGTACAAAATTTTACACGTTGTTGTTATATTTATTGGAATTGGTTTTAAAGCAATTTATTCCACATTAACCTTTGCCAGTCTTGAAGGGATTTTCTTATCTGGGTGTAATTTTTTTTTTTTTTGCAAGATGTGGTTTTGTAGCAATTCTGGGAATTTTATAAACCACTGATGAATTTCCATCTTATGGCATTCTTAAAGTACTTTTGACGTAAACTATTTATTCAGTATATTTGGAAACAGGAATATGTAAACAACATGCACCTACATGTACAAGTACACAGTAAATATTATAAGAAACGTCACTACATGTACACTGTAACTAATTTATAGTCTGTCTTCTCCATAATTTTTGACAGAAACATAAGATGTTTAACACTTGCATTAATTTCCATAAAATTATAAATTACATCATTTTATTAGCACAACATTGTCCGCATTCTTAATTTCTCTAATGAAGGCTGTTTTTCATGTTAATATCTGTTTGATTTTTAAATGAAAAATTTTTAAATTATATAATTTCTTCTTATTACAACAAACTTGTGCAGAGCAAATCTGATTATCTCTTTCTAACTTTTTCGTGTTTTATGGTTTCTTATGGCTTTCATTTTGTTATCTTTATGCAAATATGATTTAATAAGAAAAATGTTGAAAATGTCCCCTGTTTATCAAATGAAACAATTAAAGCTCCATGTATGGAAACAATGTTACTCTCCTAAATTATTTGATCGCATCCAATGCATCCAATATTTTTTATAAAATTATCCTGCTGTTATAAGAGGGAACAATTATAAAATTTTCTCCTTTTGAATTGACTCATTAATAATCTACAAATATTTTTGTTCATTATTTATTTACAACCAAGGGAGTTTTATTGCAAACTGTTACTTTAACCAGAATTTTTGCATTTTCTTTAAATTCAAAAACTTTTTCCTTTATGACTTCACTACATGCACTCATATTCAATCTTTCTAGAGCTGTGCATGGAAACACCAGATGTAAATGACTGTCTTTACACATAAAATGCTTAAAATACATGTATAGTTGATATACCCTGCTGTGTACATTATTTTGTTTGCGTTTTGGTGTGAAATTCATATAATACTACCGTACTGAGCTGGTTTGTGTTAAATTTACTGTCAGATTTGTTTAAACTGTTACAGTAATCTTGATTTTGTGGCTTGGCCAGCTTATTAGAAGGAACATGACCAATTTATTTCATGTGGAATCTTGAGAAAATTCATCTATTAATATGTAATCATTCTAACAAGTAACTTAAAGGTAATTAAAATGGGAAAAATTTTAAGCCATGTTAAGACAAGTTAAGCATCAAACCATATGAAAAGTTGCTGTTGAAAAGCCCAGGTGGCATGAAGTTTGCACCAGACATTATATTTGAAAAATGAAGCACTTACAAGAACAACAAAGAAAGCTCCTTAGATAGGATGTTTTGCTCAGCAAAGGTGGCCATAAATTGCATGAGATGCAAATGTGAGTGAACAGTGCCAGGTTTCTTGTGCAGGAGGCAAATTAAAATAAATTTTATGGTTAAAACATACAGCTGAAACGAAAAACTAAGTTAAACTATTTTTCTTTGTGGCTGATAAATTATAGATGTTGAATGTTTTACAGTTCTCCCAGTGGTCCACCATTTGAATTTTTGTGCTTCTGAAATAAAATGCAAGGAGCTTATGCCCTAGTTTTATAGTGTGCCTTTGTGTTTAATTATAGACTGCTCAATATTTTAAAAGAATGCCTGAATACCAGTAGCACTGCTTGGCATTTATTGGCAAAAGAAAATTGAAGCTTTTGACTATCATTTATGATTTTGCTGTGTCCCTGGCTGGCGTGTTCTAGCCTACATTATTTTATTATACATGTAGGCTTGTACAAAACATAAGTTGTCTTTTTCTGCATTTTTCAGTTAGGTATTCAAACCATTTCTAGGGCCCTGTAGCCTCATTTCATTAATAATTTTATTATTCACCATTCAAACAAGTCAGTCTGCTGTGATTGAAAAATTACATGTATGAGCAAACTTATCTCAAACTTAACTTCAACTGGATGTTGCCACATGTAGCAAAGACATGAAACGGTGATATGTTGCAAGAACAGTTTCCTTACAGGTGCATGTGAGACATCCCCAATTTTTAGAGAAGGGTCTGTTGCAGGGACAAAATTTTGTCACTGCTACAAGCTCCATGAATTTCAGCTGGTTTGAATTTGTGTATCAGGAAGTGGAACAAAGTGCCCCAAATTTTTAATGTTGCATTGTGTGCACTGCTGAACCCCCCCCCCCCCCCTCCCGATCCCAAATTCAACCAATTCATTACCCCTGAAGCAATTACGCATTTTTCCCCTGCAACATGCTTCCAATGCAATGCACACAAAGGGGCCTGTCCCCAGTTTATGTCCTTGCTACATTTTCCCTTGTGTTTCCCAACATGTAACAGTGAATTTCACCTGTTACAGGTTCTTATTGAAACCCAGTGTATATGTTGTGGTTTAAAATTTTTCAAAACAGTTTTTGTTGCCCTTTGTCTCAGATCATGGTAATGAATACTAGACAAAGGAAAATAATAATTAAACTGGTTTGGAAAATTTTTTAACCAGTTTTTTGTTGCCCTTTATCTCAGGTCATGGTAATGAATACTAGACAAAGGAAAATAATAATTAAGCTGGTTTGAAAAATTTTAAACCAAACAAATTTTGAACCACAGCTTATACAACGGTTCAGAGTAGTACAGGTCTATAACTTCCATCCATATATGAAAAAACTGTTTTTAACTGCTTAGCACGATAATAATATGTGATTTCTCCCTTACCTCCCACTCCATATCCTAAAAATTGCTAACTTTTAAATTTTCCTCATTTTCTCACAGGATGGTAACTTTATCACTGGCTGTTGGGATTTATCATGGCTTGCATCATGTCCACCATGTTGATGAACAGGATAAACATGTTTGTGAACAGACGTTAGACTATTTTATGGGTGGTTATATAGCAATTCTTTTTGCAACAAATATCATGGAACTATCAATTGCATGGATGAGTGGAAAAGGTTCCATCACGGATACTGAACCTCGAAATCTCATTCCACAGTTGTTGTATGTCCGTCTTGTCCTTTCTGTTATTGAGCTGCTATGGTTGTCTGTAGGCATTAAATGGATATTTCTTGATGCTACAGTATGCCAATTAACTTCAGAGATTTATATCGCAAGAGCAATTGTGGTATTTAATTGGCTGTTTCTGTTTTCAGTCCTTATTATTGTGTATTGTACATTTGATTCTGCTGGGAGGCATTGGGTTCGTTTCCAAGATGCACGGCTCACAGGAGATAGTGTAGACACATCTACAGGGTTCAGTATGTACATAACTCGCAAGTACGAGGAGCGTTGGGAAGGATGCTTTAAGAAATTTTTCTGCTGTTCAGGAGTTGGACAGGGAGATGAAAATGTTTTTACATTTATTGGAAGGTGGGATGTTATTTTGTTATACACCTTACATGTAACAGGTACCTGTTCCTTAATTGAATGTCAATTACCACTCTCTCATGTACATGTACAGTTAAGTACAGTGTAATTGCCAAAGAAGATTTTGAGGCAGCCTGCCAGTTACATACTGCGTAAGCTTCTGACAGTAACAACCCAGGCTTTAACATACTTTACACATGAAAGTTTGGATTTTAAGTGCCTTTTGCTGTATTGTTATTTTTGGAGGCTTGCACAGTGTACATGTACTTACATGAGCCAATCTATCCATATAAAATCAATCCAAATGTGAAGACATACATGTAGGTGTACAATTTTAACTATAAAATTATCAACAAGTTTTTTTTCCTAATTACTACAGTCAAACCCTGTTATTACGGACACCGCTGGGACCATAAAAAGTGTCCATATTATGGAGTGTCGTTACTAACCGGGTTAATTTTAAGGAAAATGTGTCAGGAGTATAACCAAGAAAACTGTCCGTAATAGGTGTCCGTATTAAGCGGGTGTCTGTAAAGCAGGGTTCCTCAGTAATTGGTTATGTTTAGGCCCCATAAGCCTTGTCAAAAGGAGGTGGCTTAAAATTCAAAGTAGTCAGTTTTTTTTAGCTGGCTGCTAGCACTTAATAAGAACCCTGCTACACTTGCCAAGATGATCATAATTTGGCTACTTATGATGACTCCTCGGTTCAAACCATTCATGATGCTGTGTAACTGTCTCGTAGAGAACGATCTATAAGTACTAGCAGAGTTGTAACGTAGGTGTTTCTGTTTCCCACAATGCCAGTTATGGCTGAATATTCTTGATGAGACCTTGGTGTTGTGGGTGATGTTGGTTGTCATTAGTTCATTTTAGTCACAAAGTTGCAAATTTGTTATTGGTGTGAAGCCAATGCAATGTGTGGCTCAAAACTTGATGACAGCCAAGTAGTTACCGAGCCCAGCAAATTGTATGAGGAGGCCTTTAAATGCTGATAAGCTTTATAATTCCTATTAGGTTTCCTTGCAACTTTTACATTTAATCTAATGCACTTTAATGTACCTTTGTTTACTATGTATATCAGTTTGGCAAATAAGCATTTTTAACATGAGCCCCTGGCTCAGGAGACTGGGTGGCCACTCCCAACGTTTTGATGTTAAATAAAGTTATACCTTATATGTATACCTTATAAGTAAATAAAATAATAAATAAATAAACAAATAAATAAATAAATAAATAAATAAATAAATAAATAAATGGGTAGAATCACAATCACAGGACAAAGAAACTATGACAATCTTTGATTCAATCAATTCCCCTGACAAGTTAGTATAATTTGGTATTTCACTTGACTTCAGGACTCTAGCAGAATATTTTCAAGATATGGATGTTGTACCATCTGACTTTGCCGCTGGACTTGTTTTGCTAAGAAAACAACAGAAACGTCAGGAAAATCTTGCTTTGATGAGGGCAATTGAAGAACAGCAAGTCCTTGATTCTCAGGTTTGTTAACATATCGCTCTAGTCAGAATACAGGTAGCGAGCATTTCCCTCGGGGTACTCATGACTAACTATCACGATAAAGTTCCTACCACAGAATATCTGGACAAGTAGCACACAATAATTATAAGGAATGGGAATGGAGGATATTCTGGACACTTCATGTATACAGGATGTTTGTCCCATGAACCTAGTTTAATGGCCTTAGCTCCCACGAGTCTCCTGTAGCTCAGTGGTAGAGCATCCGAACTAGTAATCAGAAGGTCTTAGGTTCGACTCCTGATAGGAGCACTTGGATTTTCTTTTTCCAAGTAAACCTGTTTCACTGTCTGAAAAATAATACATCACTCAATAATAACAAATAACAAACACTTAGGTAAGAAAATAATTAAATAATAATAATTATAATAGTATAAATTATTGTTTTTAAATATCAATTTTTCCCAGCAAGGTGTTAAGAAATCTTCATTACGCTTTCAAAGGACTAACAGTGCAAAGACACTAAACCTTAAAGATAAGGTGAGTATGTCACGAACAGGTTTAGTTTATGATAATTATTAAAAATGGATCTGTAACCAGGTGGATTCGTGATACAGGCTGTTGTTTATTTATTTTATTTATTTATTTATTTATTATTATTTTTTTTACAGGAGCATCTGATTTAGTTTAAATGTTTCTCTGGTTAAAAGTATATACATGTAAACATATACAAAATCAAATGTTCTAAAAACCCAATGTTTCGGCCAAAACTTCAGCCTTCAGCAGGGGAAAGTGATAAGAATTTACAAATAATGCGAACATATAAAAAAGGGAAAATGCAAATTTTTTGAACTTATTAAGTTTTGTCCTTAAGCGTGATATTTAAATATTCATGTGGTGCATGCCATCATCCCAATAGACCATTTCCGAGTTACTTTGAACCTCATTATGAAAGCGAGGCTAAGTGCAAAGTTTTTGTTATGAAAATTAGTTTTCATTGATATGCAAACAAAACTAATTTTCATATGAAAAGTTTTGCACTTAGCCTCTCTTTCATAGAGAGTTTCTCAGTAACTCGGAAATGGCCAATTGATTGGATTCTTGCAGCAGATATTAATTTCCCATGCCTCTAGTTACTTGTTGTCAGCAGCAGCATCATCTTCATTTTTTATTGCTATTGGTAGTACATGTAGCATATCAACATCTTCATTCATCGCCCTAGTTTTGCCATAACTTTATTCCTCATCGTCATTATGAACATCGCATTCATTCATTGTCAATATTATTATCATCCTCATCATTATCATCATCAGGCCATTCCTTCTTTCCAGTTTTAAGGGATCATTGAGTAGCCTGCGAACGCAGACGTATTTCGGGCTGTTGAGATTCTCTCTGCCGAAAAATAATGTCTGCATGCCCGAGCTGCAAAACAATTTCCATGACATAGAAAATCTAAGCCAATCACCGTTTAGCTCATAAAATCGCAGAACCACCACACGAGATTCGTGCGCAGTGTACACGTTAACTCGTGGAAAAACAACGGTGGGCAGTATGGGAGACGCTTTCAGCAAAGTTTACGAGGTTTTCGGTATTGAAATGTTAAATAAGCACCAGGAGGATTCAATCAAGTATGTTGTAGAAAATGAAAAGGATATTTTTGTCAATTTGCCGACGGGGTTTAGCAAGTTATTGATTTATCAAGCATTGCTCATAATGTTTTCGTTTGTGCAATCCACTTGTGAGAAATCATATATATTGTGGTCGGTGTGCAATTTTGTATGCTAGTTCTGTGGCATTTGTTTAGGTTTATCGGCTCGGATTAACTGCAAGATTTCAGGCAGCGTTTAGTAAATGTTATTTGTGAAGACATATACAGGATCCGTGATTTCGTTACTCGTGAGTTCATGCTTGTGTATCTCCATTGTTTTGTGGCTTAGCGCACATCTGGCGATAACAAATGTTGACGGGCCGGCCCGGCTCCATGTACGACTCCTGCAGTTCAATTGATAGTAAAGCATTTATAGCTTAGCTCTGCCCAGCTCCACGTGTGAATCCTGCAGTTCGTAAATAAATTGATAATAAAGCATTCATAGCTTTGCTTAATGATGTTTATCTTGATCAAGAAGGGAAATACTCAAATAAACGGAATGGAGGTTTTCTTACTGACAATTCTTAGCCATTGGGATCAGTTTTTGAAATGCCATTGTGTATGCTAGCTCTGTGGCGTTTGTTCGTCATGTGGACCACTCGAGTGTCATTCTATCACGTAATCTGATTGGCCAATGAGAAAACAAGAGCTTCTACGTCAGGGAAATCGTTTTGCGGGTCAGGTACACAGACGTTATTTTTTGGCGGAGAGAATCTCGACAGCCGGAAGTGCGTCTGCTTTTGCAGGCTAATCATTGAGTGACAGGTCCTTTTTGTACTTTAAGGTGGCACTGGGAGATTAAGTAGCTGTTCATAAACAGAAAACCTCTCCTTATTCTTCCTCTCATTTCAAATTCTAAGTAGCTGGCTATTATATGTACATGTAGGTGCCACAAGTGATAGCTGGCTGCTAATGACAGCCCTGATTTGTTTTAAACCTGTCTTAAATGTACCTACCTTTTTATTAAAATATACAGGGAACAGTGCTATTGAGATATTCTTCTAGATCCATTACTTCCAACAAACCACAAAAAAACTTGTAAAAATGTAAAATGTAAACCTGTAAAAATGTAAATTTAAAATAATTTTAAAATGTAATGCACAGTCCCAATCAAGTTGACAAGCTGTAATTTTACTAGGTTTATTCTTATGTAATGTAATTACGCAATTCTCTTCATGCACAACGTTTTTATAATAAAATACTCTTATTTTTTCTTATTATACCACAAATTTGTACCTTTTTTAATTTCTATTTTCAGAATGAATTGCTTCTATTCAAGGATGTAGTGTACTACATGAACTATGCATTATCTGCTTATGGTTGGCCAATCTACATGAAGAGCAACATCGCTTGTGGATGTTGTAAGCTTTTGAGGAATGTGAGGTAAATCATAACTGTAGTCTAATACTCAAGAAAAAACTGCATGTTCTTTTAGGTTTATTCTGGAATATGAGCTTGGAATAGATGTTAATCATGTTCTTTTGAGACATATTTTGATTTCAGAATATCACAATTTAGCATTCAGGTCATTCTGATAGCAGAGGTGATTGCTTGGATTTCTCTTATTGATTGATAGCCATTTTTCAATTGAAATATCTGTACATGTTTTCCATAGGGTTACACTGTACATTTATTTCTTTACGGAGTAGAGAGTGTTTACTCTGGGTTTCTATACCAGTGGGAAAACTTGGAATCTCTAGTGTTAACAGCTATTGCAAGCTTTTCAAAGCGTTACCTGAGTGTATAATATCTGTGGCAATGTAGAAAGATAGATTGAAAATGATTTTTTTTAATTCCTGTTACTCAGCAGTGAACCATGCAAACATGATAGACTTTCGGTTATTTGAGGTTGGATTCTGGTCATTGGTGCTATTCAAGTGTTTGTTCTCCAGAGATATGGAATCCAATTTTATTATTTTTAAGCAATCTTTGGTTAAATGTTTGCTTTTATGTGTACTCTAAATTTTTGCAGATGCTGCTATGCTTGTAGACCTCCAGACCGTAGATCATACAAATTTGTTGATGTAGAAAGTGACAACTGCTGCCGCTGTAATTACTCCGCACTTAAGAGGATTTCAGATATTCACAACAGAGATACCATTTATGTCAGTTATCATAACAAAGTAAGTTACATTGCGAGTTAGTTTTGTTCAGTTACCAAAATAATGGCAACAGAAAACCATTGTGGCACATAATTTATATTTATTATAATCACTACCGATTGATGATGTTTCACCTTAAGAAGAAACCCTTACACTGTATGTTCAGGCCAACATATTTTCTGATTAAGCCAACAAAGAAATCAAAATATAAGTAGTATGGATAGCCAATATTGTGCACAAAGGGTTAAGAACTGGTTCATCCTTAGTGTGTGTCTGTGGATTTATGGCACACATGGGAAATTTGGAGAACATGAGAGAAGAGTAAGACTTGCTTGAGGTGATAGCTGAGAGCAACTCTAACTCTAGCTTCTCTAAAGGTGCTCTCCAAACTTCATAACTGTACATAGCTCTCCAGACCTCAGAACAAAAACGTTTCAAAATTGTTCAGTTTTTTGTGCACCAGAGATTTTGTGTGCTAAATATTGGTATGTATTTTTTTGTGGGAATTTCAGCACACCAAACTGACTGTACAAAAACAGTGGTCCCTGTTGCAATGTAAATGAAATTCTTAGAAATTAATAGCCTTGACACAAGAATTTAAAACAGCATTTAACACACAAAATCCACACATCCATGTAAAACCTGGGTATGTTTGGATTGTTTTTTGGATTTTTTGGCCAAAAAAATGCGCCTCTCATGGGGATGGCCTCAATTAAAATTTTATTTAGCTTAACCAGACTTGTCAGGGGCACTACACGTACAACAGCTTATTGTAGTCCCTTTCACTGCATCCCCTCTGCATCTTATACCACTCACTGGTGGCTGTGTCCCTGACCCTTCTCAAACAGTGAGTGGGTTCTTTTACGTTCCCTAGTAATTTAAATAATTATGAGGAGGTGTAGGAAACAGCTTAATATCACCACCTACATGTAATAGCGCAATAATCTCAACCGAGACAATGTTTTATGAACTGTTTTTTGCATGTGTTCCTTCAGTTGTTTCAGACGCCTTTCTTTGTGTGTATGGATCATCACAAGAGAGCAGTTGTGGTGACTATCAGAGGAACATTATCTCTTCAGGTAAAATATCACATAGATATTGCCTTGGATATTCGCTGTAATGATTTATTATATTATTATGTCAATCAGCTACATTACTTTTTATTCCTGTTTCCAGGACATCCTTACAGATTTTTCAGTTGAAGCAGAGAAAATACCGCTGGATGGTGGGGATGCTGACTGGTTTGGACATAAAGTGTGTGAAACTTCCGAAGCTTGTGGTACTTAATTTGGAAAATGTACAGTGTGCATGTACACTCTGGTTTTTTTTTTTATAAGAACGTCTAATTTTGGAGCTGAGGCTGAACGTTCTTATATTTTTTTGCGATTTGAGGCTGAAAACGTTCTTAAGATGTTCTTAAATTACATGGTATACACTACATGTATTGCAGTAAACAGCAATGCAGACGTGACCAGGAAACCTATCAAAGTCTGCGATATGTTATCAAGAACTGCTGATTATGACAAACCGAGATGTGTGTCACCATTGTTAATGTTATACAAAACATGCCTTTCAGTATTTTGGTTAATTTACATTTGTTACCTTGATTTTATATACAGATTAGCAAAATAAAAACGTTCTTAATCGACTCTCAGCCTGAAGAATGTTCTTAATATGTTCTTAAAATTTTGGTTAATCTCAGCCTCGACGTTCTTATAAAAAAGGTTCTTATAAAAAAAAACAGAGTGTATGCACAGATCAGCAATGGAGAGTGAACCATGATGAGCTTTAGAACAGCTGGAAGAATGCATGGACTTTTGAAATTACAAATGCTAACAGCTCAATGTTTTTCTAGTGAATCTACCAGGTTTCAGCTTTCAGATCATACATCCTTAAGGCCCCAGTACATCAACATGTATGCCTTCCACACTGTTCTCTAAATTATATTAATATGATATTTGAAAAAAGTCTTTAAAAATAGTTCCCAGTTTGTTGTGTATATCCTGACCCCTTTCTTTTCAATAATAATCCTGCTGTATTAATAATTTGCTGTATCTTTTACTTCTGCCTATTCTAGGGAATGATTAAAGCTGCTTTATATATTAAGAAGAAGTTGGAGAGTGGAATTCTTACTAAAGCCTTTCACTCAGAGCCGGTAAGATTCAGTGCAGTTAACAAGTACATATAATAAAAATATTGTACTACTGTATATTCCTTTTCCTAGCATTTTACTGATAAGGGCGTTGCTTTATAACGACGGATAAAGCCAAGTCTTGGTTAACATCAGTTGTAAAAAATATTTACATTATAGTTCATTCATGTAGCTCAGTGATGTGTGTTCTTGTTTTTCTTCCATCCAAAATTTTAACTTTGGCTGCTTACAAGTCAAATAATACTGGAGTAAAATGTTCTTCAACAAAAGAAAAAGACACTTGGTTTAACGTTTAACGTTTAGTTAGCATTTACATGCAATTGAGGCTAGAAACGCTAGTGGAAACATTCATTCTAATGTTGTTGTACTTTGTATTCAGGAGAGACACACAGAATCCTATCGTCTTATCCTTGTTGGTCATTCCCTCGGTGCGGGGACGGCGGCTATACTGGCCATACTTCTCCGTCCATATTATCCTGATCTGTTTTGTTATGCCTTCTCACCGCCTGGTGCCACTCTAAGGTATACCTCAAGTTTTTCTTGATAGAGTTTGTGTGGAGTGTTCTTGTTGAGGTCAACGATCTTGACCTATTATCTCTATTAGCACCTGTCTGCAAGTTAATTTATGACTAGACTGTGTTGGGTTTGAGATTTTACGTTAGCCGAGGTAGTCAGAGTTTATAACATTTTTTTGCTAGTTATGTTGGTTTAACGTGTTGAAGTTCTTTTTGCCATGACACAAACGTAATAAAATGGTGTACAACTTCCAGGCACTCGCTAATGCCCGTTTAAAATTTTCATAGTATGCTGTACTGGAATGTTACTTGCCTAAACCATTTATTACTTTAAAGATTCGATATGCCAAGACATATGAAGATAGGGCTGTTGGTTCTTTTTGGTACATTTATGAACATTTGAGAGTGTAAAAATACCTGGCTCGTGAATTGGAGAAACTAAAACAGCAATAGCAACAATAAACAATTTCATAGTTGTGAGTTTCATCTGTAGCTTCAGTTCAATTCCACTTTCTTATAGGGGCGCTATTAACGACTTTTTCACTGCTGGATGGCACTTGAGATAGGGGGCGCTTATTAAAAAACACTCATTTAAAGGCGCGAGGGCTCTGAATCGAATCATTACCGAGGTTATTTAAAGATTTACCCTAGGTACCATCACTAAATCTTTCTGGCAGTGAAGCGAGAAATTTGTAATATCAAAGCGAGAAATTCAAAAGCTGAGTCCAAATTAAAGGGCACAATTAAGGAGCAAGATAAGAACAACAAGTGTGTATTTGCTAGCCCCTTATAACTGCTCATTTCTTCTCATAATCTAATTCTATGTTTAACGTTTTCAATTTCTCTAAACTTTGTAGGCTTACATTAATTTCTTTTTTTCAGGGGCTTAATTAGATGTTTCAACTCATAATGCTTTTGCTCTTTTTTCAGCCTTCCTGCAGCACAGTATGCCCGTGATTTTGTTTTTTCAGTTGTTGTTGGAAAAGACATGATTCCAAGGTAGGTTTTTCATTTGCATAATTGTTTTCATCATGTTTGTGTATTAACTGGTCTGTCAGTTGTATTTTGACATTTTTTTTAGTAGTTTTAGACTATTGAACAAAACTAAATCTTGCAACTAGAGGCATCAACATGACCAGTTAATAAACTTTCTATACTGTACAGGTTAAGTCTCTACACTCTGGAAGATCTCCGCAATAAGATGATGGCTGTAATTTCATATTCTAACACTCCGAAAGTAAGTTGAGCCTACAGTACTTAAGAAAATCCTTAACTAAACCAAGGGCACGTGAATTTTGTACACGGACGCGTTTTGGATCATTGACCAAATTTAATGGATATGCCTTATTGCACCAGCAATTTGGGTTCCGAAAATCGGTAATTCAAACACCTTGCTGGATTTTAGATGGTATAAAATACAAGCTTTCTCTTTGACGATGCCACATCTTGCATAATTTAGACAATTGTCTAAATTGTGGTATTGCCTGAAACGTTTTCCAGCGACATATACATGAAAAGCTAACACACTTCGTATTGCAACACGGTAGCATTTCTTGTTGACAGCGTTACATTTCTTTTACTACCGAAGTTTTCATTCATTGTTTGCTCCGTGAAAAAATACATGCATAGTGTTAGGTGTATCAAGAACAGAAGATTTCGTTTTCCTCTAAGTACCGCAAAATACGTGTAAGTACACTGTACGTGCACACCCAGTGTAGCTTAGTACACGCGGGTTATTCGTGTATCGCCCGCGCGTCAAGACGGCATTTTACACGTATTTTGCGCGCGTGTGGGTGCTGCTGTCCCTGTACGGATCAAAGTTTTACCGTGCAAGTTTTGTACCAGTACGATGTGAATGGAGTTTTTTTTGTTGGCGTTTATTTCTCAAACATTTGGAGTGCAAAATTCGATTTTTTGGAGACTTCATTAAGAAAGATGATGAGACTATTTTGGTGGCAAACGAAAAGCACTAGCGTGATTTACGTAATGTTTAAAAAACGAGCAGGAGTGTTTTATCGGGTTTAAAAGCACGAGGCGCAGCCGAGTGGTTTTAGATCCCATAAAACACGTGCTGCGAGCTTTTTGAACGGCTTCAAAAACATTCCTGGAAAAGCGTGTGTCAATAGAGTTCATAACAATTATGCTTTTGTGAACGTTGGAAATTAGCATACGAGAAAAACACCGCATACTAATTACTAGTAATGAGGAGTGTTTTATCAGCTGATAAAACACCGCATACTAATAAGGAGGAGGTTTATCGATATAAAGTCACTGCACGTGATGTATTATCGACCATTTGATAGGTCAATGGGCTTATGAATTATTAACGAATTTTTGAAAGTTATCCAAAACATGTAAAAACGGTGCCATAGTGTTAATACGAGGGGATGTGGTTGACAAAAGTGCATAGTTTATTCTAGCACAGTTTAATTCTTGGAAGTTAAAAGATGAATGTATAACCTTACATGCTGTAATTATTTGTTAGAAATGTGCTTTTTTGACTACGATAATACTTTGCGTTTTATCTCTGGTTGTGTTAGGTTGGGGGAGGGGGACGGGGTTGATTGTTCATTAGATTGATGGGACAGTTGGACATATTCGAGAAGAACAACATTCAACCGTCCAACGAAAATCAATTGGGGCAGTACACCTGTTAAAAAGGACACGATAGCTCATGACCATTGTTAATAGCTACAAAACTATAACTTTTGAACCCTGTTTTTATTGCAGTGGAAGATTCTGCGTGGTTGTGTGTGTCGTTGTGCATTTGTGTGTTGTTTTGGATGCAAATGCGTCAATTGTGATGCACAAGAACGAGATACCGAGGCAGACTGGGATAATTTTCAGTTGCCTAGCAACAAGAATTCCAAGACGCCTGCCTTTTACCCTCCTGGGAAAGTCATTCATGTCGTGAAAACAGTCTCCGTGCCAACGTGAGTTTTCTCTTGTTACGTTTACCAAGTCAGTTAGGGAGTCAGCCGGCCAGTTGGTCATTCAGTCAGTCAGTTGTTCTGCCAGTTTAAAATAGAGAACTTTAGATTCTAGTACGAGTACGAGTACGACTACGAGTTTCTCCAATAAACAAAGAGCGCGCGCGCGTGAACCAGTGTCATTTTGGCGGGAAAATGCGATAGCTGTCGTCATTTTACTACGAGTTTTTGTGAGAACATCGTAGTGGCGAAAACGAGTCCTCGAAACGTAGGTGATCTCGTCTTTTTGGAAGCACGAAAGGACTTCACTATCATCATTCAAACCAACTGCGTCAAGTTCGTCGTTCGTAAAGAGTGAAATGAAACTTGCTGTGATATATCTGTTCTTAGTACTTCGCTAAAAACTCGAAGTAAAATCTCGTAGTCGTACTCGTACTCGTACTAGAATCTAAAGGTCTCTAATGATGTCTTGTTCAGGCGCCGAACCAAATGCATTTCCTCCCGTATGTTGTATTTTGTGATAACCTCTGCCATACCTTGAGATCGATTTTACCGTACTTAAGTGAATCTGTCTTAAAAAGCGCACGGCACCACCGCTAAGGAACTACGTACGTCGTGGTATGGCGCAAGAGAATTACGGCTTCTGAACTGGGCTTTAGTTGCTCAGTCTGTCAGTCGATCTCAGGTTAGAGCGGTCTGTCTGTCTCTCTATTTGTCAGTATGTTAGTCAAACAGTGTTGAAGGACACGTCATAGCTGTTTAGATCATTTAACTACCGTAGAGCTCGAAAGCTCCCGTTACTTTCGGAGTTAGCAGCCCTTTACTGTTACTAAGTTCTGGGGGTCTCCGCTTTCTGTTTGTATGTACGTTAGGGTTGCTAATAAGTGTAACGGGTATGGGCCGATCTGTATAAATAACACGATTTCTTAACTTTAGTTAAAAAGGTTGTCACAAGATGCTTGTGAAAAACATAAAACGTAGATAAATGAATCGATGTTGTTTCTTGGCCGACTACAATATTGACTTTCTTACACGGTCTTGACTGAGAGTCAGGTGATTTTTCAGATCGTTTCTTTCGGAGAGTCGTTACTTTTTGGTGGGCCTCAACTTTCTGGGGCATGGTAATGTCATAGTAGGCTAGCCAGTTTCCTGTTCGGTTTGTCTGTAGACACTAGTGACATTTTGACATTTAGTAACTTAACCTGTTAAGTTTTAAGTGCATTTATTGTCAGTAGGCTAGACGGATCAGATTTTCTAGGGCGTGTGGTGTGCGTTCCTCAGATAGCCAACCAGACATTAAGTCTATTAGACTGCCGGCCAGTCAGCCCGACGGTCAGTCAACCAACCAGCCAGCCAGTTAGTCAGTCAGTCAGTCAGTCAGTCAGTCAGTCAGTCAGTCAGTCAGTCAGTCAGTCAGTCAGTCAGTCAGTCAGTCAGTCAGTCCGAGTAAGCCATTCCGTCCGCCCACTTTTGATAATATGTTAGTGGCTTAGCTTATTCTGTCGCAGTCGGTCTGTTAGAAATACGCTAATACGTTATTGTGTCTTTCTTTTTGTTGGTCTGTTAGTTGGTTGATTAGTCAAATAGTTTGCCTGTGATTTGCTAGTCTGTCGATTATTCAGTCATTCAATCATTTTGCTAATCAATAAGAATTTTCAGCTGATTTGTTACATGCTAGTTAATTTGGTTGCTTAATCCGTATAACTTGTCACGAGTTTAGTTGGGTCGGAAGTTACTCTAAGTAGTTTATTAACCTGGGCCCAGTTGTTCAAAGCCCGATTAAGCTAATCCTGGGTTAACGTAAACTTTGATTCGGGTATATTAACTAATCCGTAAGGATTAGTACAAAAGATTTTTGGCCCTCAGTTTTGCCTCAAACTGTTCTTTACCATTGGCTAAAAATGAGCCTTTAAAATCATTTTTAATGAGTGAGATGAAAACCTCGGTTAACTTTTAATCGTGGATTAGCGTTAATCGGCTTTCGAGCAACCCGTCCCTGATCCTTAAAAAAGTCATTTTCTTTTTGCAGTCGATGTGGTCGGAAACGGAGAATGTACGAGCCCGTGTGGGCAGACTTGGCAGACTTCCAGAATATTCAGATCTCAAGCCTTATGTGGGAGGACCATATGCCAGACTTTGTACTAGATGCTCTCAATCAGTGCCTCCCCAGCAAGGAGCAAGAGGAGAGTGTCCTTAATGCACCACCCCAACAAAGCCCTAACACTCTGGAGGTCCCTACAGGAGGATTCATGGAATCTAACCACCTTCATGCAGTACACAATCACACAAGTGCGAGATCCTCAAGATCGCTGGATGAAGGTAACGTTGGTTGCTTGATTGAGGGGAAAATTAAAGGGGCTGTGTCATGGAAATGTTTACGTTTTTTGGTTAAAACTGTGCTAAAACTCAAACAAATTGCCAATTCCCGTGCCCCGAGAACACCAAGGGAAAAGTATCAAGTGATTTTCTCAAAGGGAGAACATAACCATAGTCCTAATGACACGATCAATTCCAACCGGAACATCCGCAACCAGAGAAACGTATTTATATGTATAGTTCCAGAAAATTAGTTTGGAAAAATTAACTGGTGATGTTGCAGGTCTTGGAGTCCTTGGAAATCTGTCTATACTTGCATAGTCACTGAAGTTATCCTCGTGTGTCACGCATTCCATTTTTTTTTCTGTCTGGGAATGTTGGAAGTTGAACATTATTTTGGCTTAATTGGAGTCCCGAAAAATCTACACGAATCCTTAAAAATTCTAGGGGAAAAAGTTTTAGAGAATTTTTTTCTGATTTAAGGAAGACACTATGAGTGCCTGTTGTCGTAGGTTAGCAGTTTTCTGATGCTTTTTCTTCCTTCAGCGAAAGTGACCGAAGAAGGAAGAGACGTAGAGCTGGCCTTGGAGCGAGTGACCTCGGCTGACTCTTTAGCTTTAGGTAAGGACTTCTTTGTGTATTGAAATCATTCATGATGCAAGCTCGGATACGGTATCGTCCTTTCTTACAGTTATGTCGTCGGTAAAGGAAAACGTTTAATGAAAATAGTCTTGCTTATTTATACCCCAGACAGTACTAAAAATCGTTGACGTAGTGAATTCATGGAAAAACGTTTCCAAACGAAATCGAATTCTTTTCCAAACAGAGTATTGTTTCATTCCGGTAAACTTTAAACCAAACCTTCACTTATTGTTTTGGTTTTTCCTTCGCGTGTCTGTACAAATGTCGCCTTCTGTTCTGTTATTCTATTTGATTCTCACTACAAAGTTCCTTGTCTTTTTGTTATCGCAACTGTCTAAACACCTTTTTTGCACCACGCTTTTCTTGCCTTTTATTAATCCTTTTTTTTTTCTTTTTCACGCTGCTTTCAAATTCTGTGAATGTGCCTAATACTAATACTAATAAGTTCTTCGAACTTGTAGTGTCATTGCCTTCATCGTTTACTGGTTTACACGTAACGGTTTCATTTGTTAGTAATTCTTACTCGTTCACTTAGATCAAGTTGTGCCCGTCGGCGCCATGTCTTTCTAACTTTTATTTACTTACTTTTATTTTCATATATTTATTTGTTTGTTTGTTTGTCCGGGTTTAAATATAACTTAGACAGCTTCAAGGTCATCTAAAATTTAACAAAAATCACATAACTGCACCATAATCTTAGCTATCGAGATTTTAACTGTTTGTTCTAGGCCTCCATGTTTTCGTTTGTTTGTTTCAATTCTTTCGTTTTGAAGTTTCGTTTGTTAATCCGTTTAACTGAACATACATAACATCTCAGGTTTAAATATAACTTAAACAGTCTGTACGGTGTCTAAAATATATAAACAATCACATGGCTGCACCGTAATCTCAAGCAAGCTATGTAAATGTAAACCGTGTTTTCTGACAATTTAATTCGCGTGTTGTAAAATGTTGTAAACTATAAAAATGTAATATCTTTTTACTCTCTTTTGTACGCTGTTACATTCACCTTTTCGTTGCCTTTGGGGTTTAAAATGAAATGTCTTAAAATGAGGTTAGCAAAAAATAGATCGAGATATTTTGTGCAAAAGCATCACTTAAATGTTTTATTTTGGAAATTTTGAACAAAACATTACAAAATATGGTATACTGGGAAGTTTGATTGGTCATACTTGAGGTGTTCTGTATGAGAATTAGTTCTTGGGTCCTACCCCACCCCACCCCTACTGTTTTTGACGATAGCAAGTCGCGGTATCGTCTCAGAGATCACTTGACTCTAAAACCACATCTGGGCGGTGAAAATAGTGGCGGCCATTTTTTTTTTAGCGAGGTTTGTCCATCTTGTACCTGGGATTGGGAATAAAAGGGTTGCAAATTACAACTGTAAACGTACAAAATTGAATCCTTTTTGTAATCCCAAATGATTTTTGAAATTTTTTCCCTTGAATAAAAGTCTATAAACCGAGCATTACTCTATACATAAACATACTAAAGACAAGTGAACTAAAGTTCATCAGGGTTGGTCAATATAATTGCAATGACGAAGAGAAACATGATAATGTTTATCCCCAAACATCGGTTCACTCACATTTTTTACCGTGCAGTGGCAGAAACCAGATTAAAAGTTTGGGGAAAGAGAAACTGTTTTGAAAAAACAACCTTAAGCAATTGTTTCCACTTCTGTTTGCAGTACCCTCAAACCTCTCTTCGTCTTTCTTTTGTTTTGATACAGACACGTACAAAGTAACATTAACTCAGCGAAGTAAAGGCCTTGTTCATTTTAAAAACTCTTGGACCGGATTAATGCCTATCCCTGTTTTCTGCACCCCCAACTGACTGAACCGCTCTCTTTTACGTTTCCTTTTTCTCTTTATAAACTGTTTTTCGTTTCCTCTTTGACTAAACTTCAGAAGTTGGACTTGACGTTCCTGCTGATATACAAAGCGTCGGGAGCTTTGAAATCAGCGTCACTACAGTTTAGACAAGGTAATGTACATTTCTCAGTCCTTCAGCATGGACCTTACAACGCTCTGTAATTCTGCATGTACTTCACTTTACACAATGCTACACTACACACACCTTCTCGTGGTATTCTCTACAGATTCTTAGTTTTCTTATGTACATACTTGAGTGAACAGTTCCTGTGTTGTGATCCCACGTTCTTTTCGCGCCAAAAAGACGTTTGAGCAACGGGCCGGGAACTTCAATCCCCAGTGATAACATAGGGCCTGAGGTCTATCCATATATCGGCCTTGTTTCCGAATGGTTCTTAGTTTATTCGTAACTATTTGGTTGTGACCAATCAAAATCTTTTGGGTAAAAAAGCCAGGCCCTTTTCCGTTTTCCGTTTTTGGCCCGTTTATAGCTTCGCGTCATAGTTTTTTCAATCTTTACGTCTCGTTGCTCAAACGCTATTTTTCTAAGCTTTATGTCTATATGGGAATAAAATCAAATCTGAATTCTTCCCATTAAGTTATTCTTAATTACGGACAAATCTTCCTTTGACAAGCCTAACTTTCCACAAATCTAGACGTCAATATGTATAAGCTAGTGAACAATTTAATTCAATGAAAAAATAAATGGAAAAAGGTCAATATGTTTGGTAGACTCTTTAATTATTATGCAGGGTTTATTTTTTAATTGTAAAACAAACTAAAGCTAAACTTAGTCAATGATGAACCCTAAGAGTCTATCATAAATGTATCTTTAAATAGCGTCATGTCAGTACAGCATGCCATGTAATTCAATGACTTCAAGTTTGACTTTTGTGTGAGTTGAGAATGAATTGTGTTATGAGAGAACAGGGCTTTTGTCTTTCTCTGTTACCTTCATCTTTTTAGCTCTTTTTAATTTTATGGACTTCTTTCCGCTTCTTTTATTGTATTTCCTCAACATTGTTTGCAAGTCTGGAAAGTTATGATTTTACCGATTAACACTAATCAGTCCTTGGTTAACTGCGAGCAAAACACTGTTTGTTAACCCGTATTAGCGCTAACCTGGCCTCGCTGCCGCTACTTTCCGTGATGCATTTGGTTTGGTTAACTGACGTTTACCTTTACTTGTGTTTGGTTATTATTCAGTTATCAAGTCACGTTGCCGTAATTTTTTTTGTTTTCAGTTCTTTTATTTTGTATATTTCTTGTTTATGCTTGTTATTTTTATGAACAAGTTCTGGTCGTCAAACGAGGGAAACTGTCCCTGAGACATAGCCCACAGTGTGTCCCGATCCATTTATTACCGATACGAATTTTGCGCTCCAAAACAAGGTTGCGATTGGTTATGAAAACAGCTTTTAAAAAACGCCAACCTAACAGTTTAACAGCTAATCGTACTAGTCCCTGTGCATAAAATTGGGAGGGAAGGTGGGGTTAGGGGGGGGGGGGGGGGTGGCTCACTAACTGGAGGATCTTGTGGGGGTTCTGTTTGGAAGTGCTCGGTTGAATTCGGAGGGGCTTATTTTCGGGCCACTGAGGTGTAGGATATATTAGGCCTGACTGTTGTTGAGCTTCTACAAGCAGTGTTATTAATATCTGTCGCGGCACTGTTCTGTTTTTGTGTCAAATCATAAGCGAGCGGATTGCAAATCACCTATGCTGTGTCGAGGCATGCTGGGGCGAATATGCCTTGTAAGAAATTCTCCCCAGCCAAGTTGGCTTCTTGTCCTCCATACTTTGGGTCTCCGAGCAACAACGTTATCTTTCTCGCCGGGATTTTCTGACCATGCTGGTATCTCTGAGCTTAACAAAACAAATCTGAATGAAACTTCCAAAAAGTTACAGTGATATATGATCATTTGAGACCCTTGTATGTACCTCAGTTGGTCTTTGAGACAGTTCAAATCTTTATGAGTGAAGCACGTATTTACTTGAAGGCAGTTATAGCAGTCTTAGACATATCGCGCTGTTGTCTTGCTGTTGTGTTTCTGCGTCCTTTTGGCCTTGCCTTCCTCTCTGTTTTCTCTTTAATCTTGCTCCTTGTTTTATTAAATCTTCTGTTCTAATGAGATTAGGTTCTCCTGGCATGTCAGCGTATTTTCATAAACAATCAAACAGGGAACAACGTTCTGTTTTAGACGAAGCTTTAGTTATAGCGGGTTATTTATGTCAAACAGCTTGTTCAAGAATCAGTAGACTCACTTGTGGGCTTTAAAAGGGAAACCAACCGATTTTATAACAACGGTCAAGCAGACAACCTTGTAAATCAGTCTTTTAATGTTTTAACTTTGTATGAATTAGTACACTATAGTTATTGTATATTTACTGAGGGCTTTGCCGTATTGAAATAAATAAAGTATGTTTATATTTATGTACTAAAATCGTTTTTTCGAAGGTTTCTTCATTCCTTTAATTATGTATCTTATCTGCTTATTCTTCCCACAGAGGTTGGTCACCCATTATGGCGGATAACTGCTCTTGTTTCAGAAGCACGCACAGCACCAATAGCACGCCCCGAAAGTGGCTTTGATGATTCCGACTTTGAAGACAGTGCGCCACCTTCCTCGCGTGTGTCCGCGATCTGGAAAGGCTTCACTCTTCCTTCGGTTCTACAAAGCACCGACAACGTTGTTATAGACATGCACCCGAGACCACGAGCGAACACAGACTTCTCCGATTCACCTGCTTCACAGCGATCCTTAAAAGTACTGGATGACCTAACTAACAAAACTCTCTCTGCTGGCTCAATACCAAATTCCGTTCGTACGCCGCTGCAAAGAAACATAACTCCTCCTCCGAAACCTCCCCGAACATTCGAGACGGAAAGATCCGAAGGTCGAGAGAGCTTCCGATACAAACCACCGCCGAAACCGCCGCGAACGTTCGAGTACGACTCCCAAATTCAAGCGAACTTTTCTTCATCTCTTTACTGGAATTTCCCTCGTCCGCGCGCTCGACAATTTCAGACTCAGATTTCTTCACCAGCTGATCTAGACGGAAGTGCTCTTTCCACAGACCTAGTAGATGGACAAGAATCCGAAGAAGTTCTTCCTCCGTATAGCCCACACCGGCGAAAAATACCGCAATTTAACTCCCCGTCCCAAAACGGCGTAGGAGAAAATCACATCGAATCTACGCACCTGGTGAACGATAGCGATCGGATAACCGTGTTTTCCAAACCATCCTTGCATCATAACGGCGAAGCTGTCCGAAGACCACAACCGCGCTCGGTTGAATCTTCGCGTCCCGAGTCTAGGTTTTCTGTATCAGACTCGGGTCTTAACATTTCGCAGGAAGAAATGTTCCTGCTAGGATCAGTCAAACCGCGTTGCGGGAGGCGAAAGAGAAAAGTTTTAAAACAGTCTACATCCGAGACATTGTATCATGTACGCTCCAACTTTGATTCCGCCGATCAACCGCTGATCACTTCACCAAAAGATCGGAATTTTCTGGAGACCACGTTATAACGGGTTAGTTCTCATCATAGAATATTTAGATCCATGCGAGACTCTGGGGAATAATTTGTATAGTTGGGTTTATTTCTACGGTTTCGTGTATGTTCTATTGTGTCAAAAACGAATGCAGTTATGCTATCCAAACCTCTCAATGATGAGCATTAAACGAGGCAAAACACAGCGCTGTTTGCGGCACCTATGAAATGTTCTTTCAATTATCGAATTGCTAACATAATCGTTTACTGAGGTAGAGGTAGAAACATGAACGATATGATTAACACTGAAACCACAAGGATGAGGAACGGTTGAGACGAATTACAAACGATGAACTTTGCCGGATATTTGGGCTTTTCTTTCAAGATTCACAAACTCGTGCTGCAGCTCGTTTAATGATACATTTTGGGAAGTTTTGCCTTCCTATGCAGTCGTAATTTTGATCGTCAAACAACGCTTCTGAAAAGCGGCTCAGTGCATCGGAAACAAGGGCCTCATAGATTTTTTTCGTTGAACTTGAGAAAAAACATACTTGGGGGCATCCAAACTTGGTTAGGCTCGATTTCGCCCGTGAAATCTTCGCCACGTCCGGACTATCTGCCTCAGAGTCTCGCAGGATGACATGGGAGGGGTTGACCAAGTTATTGGGGAGAATCTCTTTCCTCGAGGGCATTATTAGGAAGTTTAGGGTATTTTAAAGATAAAGTAATTAGTGCTTTACTACTCTTAGAGATCAGTAGAATATTTTAAGATTATGTAGCATTTTAGGATGGATACATATTTGCGTTTTAACATGCTTATGCTTACGAACTTATCTTTGCAGTTTATATATGTATATGGGCGTAATTCGATTGGCAAATTTACCTCCAAGCATGAAAAAGAAAGATAAGCTATAATACTGCTTTGGACACTTTTTACAGCTAATTATTGATAAAAAATAGTTTTTCTGTGGCCGTTTGTTGTTTTGGTTGGACGCAAATGAACCCTGGGCTATCGTGCTAACGTAACACACCCCCTCTAGTCAATACCTTAATTTCAATGCCCAGATTTTACATTTAATTCGGCTGAGCCAGAGAGCACAAACACTGAATCTTGCTCAGACTAAATGCCCGTCCTAACAAGACCCGAATTACGTCTCAGAGACACTACAGAACCGTAATATACTCTTGCTATAAAACAACAACACAATGAATAGATTTGACAATAGAAGACTAAAACAGACTTTGTTTTTCGAGCATAAACTGGCACAGTACTTTGTTACCCTGTTATTCTTTCCATTGGTGTTGAGAAAATCAACTATTTTGTTGAGGTTTGTATATCGATTTTGTTAACTATGAGCCTGGTCATTAGGCATGACTAAACTTCGAGAGGTCATCAAGGGTGACCGCGCCCGGGAGCCCTATCCGAGTAGTACCCATACCAAGCTACAGTTAGCTCACAATGTATCGTTCTTTACATACACCGTGTAACCTTGCTTTAAGATGAAGATTAATATTAAACTTTCTGTTGCACCAATTCTTAACGGGTCAGTGTTGGTGGGTGCTTATCATTCAGCAAAAAATGCGGGAATTTGGAATCAAATGGGAAAATTTCTGTTGTAAATTGTGCGGTACCTTAAGAGGTAATTTATCTTTATCTTTTGGAACGAACCAACGGAAAGCTTGAACCTTTTGATTTTTTTCTCCATTTTACAGTTTCGTACGAAGGTATTACCAACCTCTTTCCTCGTGGTCTTCTCGACGAATAGAGGTCGTGTGACTCTATTTGGAAACTGAGCTAGATTTCAATTATGTCAAAATGGCGAAATGCTCCTTAAGGAGAGGTGACCTCCTATTTGTTGTTGTCTACTCTTGTCGCCATTTTGAATAGCGAGATGGCCCTACAGAAATCGTAAAAATAATTGCAAATGGTAAGCTCCATCGCCTCTGATGCAGAAACAAATCCAATCGTTCTTTTTATTGGCGGTATCTTTAACAGCTATTCTATAAGCGCGCGCGTTGGACACAAGGTGATAAAACTTGCTATAATCATCTCGTATTCAACAAGCTCAAGTGGAATAGTAGTTTTATTGAAAACAACCACGAAAAATCGATAAATATCACTGATTTAGTTATATTTTGACCCTTACTATATTTGTGGGGAATGGTATTATGGCTTGTATATCATGCCCGCTAAACCAATCAACAATCTAGAACTGAGTTTTTAATAATTATATATAGTTTAATAGGCACTCTTTTTAGTCACAGTGCCAGGTAGATTAATGTATAAAGATATAAAGAGAAACTCCTCTGTAACGAAAACATCAAAGAAGTGGTAGAGCCGTTATCTAATGACCACCATTCAAGTAAAACTTGAGGAATAGTACTAAGCATCTTGGCAATGGATTGTTATAAACTGAGGAAATCATGCATGTAAATGGCACGTGGTTTGTAATGGAAACCATAAGTTGTCTCACTGAAATCTTGTTTTCCAGCCAAGCCTCTTAAATAGACACTTATCACTCGGCGGCCATGTTGAGTTTCAGGAGAATAAAAAGCTTTGTTTTCGCACGGGAAGCCTCGGCGAGGTGCAGGTTCAGTGCGAGGCTTACCGTGCAAAACCAAAGCTTTTTATTCTCCTGAGAGTCAACATGGCCGCCGTGTGATAAACGTTCGAACGACTGTCAAGTGTTGACGAAAGAGAGGTGTCCTCTTCTGCAGTGTTTTGTAAGGGGCTGGTGTCATGTCTTAGTGTCCGCTTTGGACAAACGGAGGCTAATTGAGTAGTACCGTTCCTGTGGTTAGCCCTCACTGTACTACACAAAGTGGTTCTTTCTTTTGAGACCCGATAAATTACTAAAGGTGGCCATTCGAGCGAAAAGTGTCGAGCATTTTACTTTTTGTGATGTAACAATAAACATTTGCAAGGTTCATTGAACTTTTCCCCCTTTTTCTCTCATTCAACTGTCATTAGATAACGGCTGGAACTTCACATGCGGATACATTTTATAGATACGAACATGGCTGCAAGCCTTTATTTATTTCATAGGATTACAGTTTTATTTATTACAAAAAATTTCTTATATGAGTTAAAATGGATGGAAGAAAGTAATATATAACTTAAAAAAGAAATTTAAGATTGAAGTTATTAAGATACTAATAGTGATTGTTTTTAATTAATTTAGTTAACAAATAATCGCCTTCTTTTTGTTAAGCAATGTTTATACTTTCCTGGTAATTTTTTTCCTGCAGCTGTCATTCGTTTGTTTTGTTTTTCAAAATGCTGTACTCTGTAAATATTTCAGCGTCGCTTGCAGAATTGTATATGAAGCTAAAGCTCTTTTTATGGCGATTCAGTAGCATGAATTAAAGATTGTTTTATCAAATAAATTAATTAAAATTCTGGAACCTTTGAGTGTGTTGTCAAACTCGTTCCCAGCCCTCGTTATATCAGTATAGGGGCAGGGACCTTTCGTGGAAGCCCTGCAAAGGTACTGCAAATACCCCAAACAAGGTTAGACACCTTGTGATGTTTACACAATAGAGTATTCTTAATCCTCATAGTCCTAACGTATTATAACGAGAACAGAAGCCCATTTATTAGGCCGAAAACTGGGATAACAGAGCCGCTCCATTTAGGCAGGGAACAGCGTTTTGGCTAAGCGCTGATTTGAAAACGGTTAGCCAGCATTTGTTATTATGGACTACTCTCTGAAATAAGTTGAAAAACACTATATTCGCCGTAAAGCTGGATAATTTGGGAACACACTTACCTGTCAGAATTCCAAGAAGAAACAATTTTGAGCCAGCATTTTAGCTCCCTTTTCGTAGTTTTGCTAGGTGTAGTTTTTCGCAACAGCTGCGGCTAGTTACCTTGGCGCAGACGTCACAGATCACGAGCGAAATGTCACCTCTTTCTACCTCCCAAAGACGCTTTTGCGCGAGAGCCATGGACAGTCACCACTCCCTGTTCAGTCACAAATTGCTCGAGACCGGAAATAAATTTTCAGCCGACTTGTCGCGCAAACCTAAATTTTGTAAATAAAACCAAAGTAGAATTTCAGTTCGCGCAATTTCGCGCAATTTGTGACTGAACAGGGAGCGGTGACTGTCCATGGCTCTCGCGCAAAAGCATCTTTGGGAGGTAGAGAGAGGTGACATTTCGCTCGTGATGGCGCATAAATCTGTGACGTCTGCGCCAAGGTAACTAGCCGCAGCTGTTGCGAAAAACTACACCTAGCAAAACTACGAAAAGGGAGCTAAAATGCTGGCTCAAAATTGTTTCTTCTTGGGATTCTGACAGGTAAGTGTGTTCCCAAATTATCCAGCTTTAGGTTGATACGAATTTGGTTGCAAAGAGGCGAACAAGTTGAACGTTCAAAGCTATTTTGCTGAGTGTGTTCAAATTGTTTCGCGAAAAAGTTGCCTCCCTTGTCAATATTTATATATAGTAAAGTCAGCAGAGCTCAGATCCGCTCGCGCACAACTCAGTACACGACATTAGTGCTGTCGCGTAAATTGTATGCAAATGAGCACTATAGAAAACCACAAGAAACGAACAACGTAAGTCGATAATTTATTGATTTTTTTCTTTTTCACAACTTTTGTGGACTCCCTGTGGTGTTCAAACATTTGGCGCAAAATCACAACTCTGCAAAGGCTTTAAGGCTGTTAAGGAACGGCAACCATTAGACAACACGTTTTTTCAGTTATCAAGCCCAAACACGATCTAGCCACTGTAAACACACCTCTGCAACCCACCTGGAATACCAGGAAATTTTTCCGAGAGCCGCCATTTTGTTTTTGTGCCCGCGGGATTTCCTCAGCAAGCTCGTGTGATTTTCCTCACGCGTGATGCTTTCTCGTGCTTTGGGCAGCGCGCAGTAAAATCAAAGAATCGCACAGTACAAAAACTGTAGTAAGCCACCTTAAATTGTGGATTTCTACTCCAATGTTAGTCAGCGGTTGTCTTCTAGAGGTAAACATGGCGGTTGGTTCTTAACCAGTTGATGTTCATCGTGGAAAAACATCCCCGCCGGACTAATTTGGGAAGGAAAACATTGCAGAAATACCCATAGGGGGCCCACACAATGTGTCTATGTAGCCGATTGTTATTATATAGTAAATGCACTGGATTTACCATTTGCTTCACCTATAGCGATATATCGCTAACTATGTATATAAATCAATGATAAATAAACGTTGAATTACCTTATCTGTGGTATATAGTCGTCCTTTTACCTCAAAAGCGGTTTTTTTAAGCGATTTTGAAGGAGTTTGAGTTCGCCGTTGACTGTTCCATATATAAGAAGGATATATGGAACAGTCAACGGCGAACTCAAACTCCTTCAAAATCGCTAAAAACAAACCGCTTTTGAGGTAAAAGGACGACTATATACCACAGATAAGGTAATTCAACGTTTATTTATCATTGATTTATATACATAGGTAGCGATATATCGCTATAGGTGAAGCAAATGGTAAATCCAGTGCATTTACTATATAATAACAATCGGCTACACAGACACATTGTGTGGGCCCCCTATGAAATACCCTAACCTGGTTAGTACGCTTCCTCGAGCAAAATCTTTGGCGGCAGAGACTGTTTCTTCTCGAGCAATCATCGATCGAAATTGAAACACCAAATAGGCATGTGTCCGTGAGAAATGGATACAAGGTAAATTATTTTACCATTTATTCGTTTTCAATTGGACTGCGACACATTAAATTGCTTTTTCCTTTATTTCTGATGGTTTTAGATCTATCTGCGAGATAGGTTGCGGCAACGCTTCTTGTTGACGCGTCTCTCAAAATGGAGGTAAAGCTTGAAGATCGTCGAAATTAGGCAAGTCCACGTACAGCTACAGCTATAAAAATTCCACGCAAGGTTTCTTTCTTTAGTAACAATTTCTATGTTTCCTTTGTTACAGCTTCCTTGGTTTGGTTGAAAATCACTGCCTCACTTTTTAGAAAGATTAATTTCAAGTTGATCTATTTTCCGGCGATTGTTTGATCATTCGGTTCGATAGTGGTGTCAGTCTTGCTGTTGATTCAAACTCAATGTTCATAAAAGTCGCTTGGATGAATGAAAAAGGTGTAATAAAAATGAATGAGGTGTTTGTTTGTTTGTTTGTTTGTTATAGACCTTGTAAGTTCTTGTTAAATTGGTCTTTAAAGTAGTGCTAATTTAAGCCTCGACATAAGCACTCACGATGATTCTCAGGGTTGAAGTAAAAAATCCCTTGAAACTTGCAATAGTTAAAGGATCCAATCAAACGAATTCTAGTTTTGGGTTAAGTACATGAAAGTCTCTCAACAGACAAGAAATAACGAAAATCTATTTTTCAAGTCCGAGCGGCCAGAACGTTTTAACGGAGACCGCCTCTTAAGGAGTCTACATCTATTAAAATCATATTTTTAGTCATAGGCTATAGGAAAAATACAATTCGACTAAATTAAGTTAAATTTCTCTCAAATAAAGTGAAATGACACTCACAGTGTGAAGTAGTGTTTTGTCTTTTCTCGTTTGTTTCTACCCCTACATTTCGTAGACACTTCTTCCATCATAGTCGTGCGAGTGTTTCCAGTAACCGAGCGTTTTCTTCGAAGCCGAGGTGCGGCGGCTAAGCGCCTGCTGCGACTGAGCGCTGCTTAACCGTTGCTCGGAGATTTGAGCTACTGGCCAATCACAGGGCCGAAAAGACAATAAGCATTGATTTTCAAATTCGTCTGCAGCTGGTAAGAGCAATAAACTCCTTCCACCCTTTTCTAATTGCAAAATGTGTCAAGAAGATAACTCTCCCCACATGGAAGGAGTCGAAACCAGATTGAAATATTGAAGCTTCAATGATAATTTTGAAATAACATAGTTATAATCGCAAAAAAGTGTGGGACGTTTGGCAAGATCTGGAAGTCATAAATCAAATTTAGTTCGGATTCCTCGAGGGCAAGTCAACTCTTACCCAGTTACTAACTAGTTACAACGACTGGACCTCGTCCAGAAACGAATCAACACCTACGAATGTCATGTTTCTTGATTTTCCTAAAGCTTTCGAATCGGGTCCCCACGAACGCCTGGTCCTCAAATTGAAAGGTTATGGACGGCCTGCTGCAATAATTCGGAAACTTGACAAATCGTCAACAACGCGTGGTGGTGGGACGCCCTTGCCTCGGGGACAATTCTAGGCCTCATGCTATTTCTATTTAAAGATAAATCATTCAACATATCTCCCTCTATCAGAATGTTTACCGAGTACACAAAAGTGTACAGAGAACTCTGCAACCTCGAAAATGACACCAGGGCTCTTCAATACGATATCGATCGTTTGGCTAACTAGGCAACTGCTCAGTGGCAGCTTAGGTTTAACCCAGAGATAATGCGAAAAAATGCGCATAACCCACAATAGCGACAAGTCGGTTTCCTCCTATACGATGGGAGCAAACTTAAATATGTTGAAGAGTGCGATCGACCTACCTGGGCCCGGTTATTCGAAGGCCGATTAACGCTAATCCGCGATTAAAAATTAACCTAGGATTTCATCTCGCTCATTAAAAATGTTTTCAAAAGCTGCTTTTAAGCTTAACGTAAAGAAAAGTCTAAATAAAAACTGAAGGGGAAAAATCCCTTGGAAAAATGCTTATTGGTTAGTAATTGAACTCGAATTAAACTTCACGTCAACCCAGGATTTGCTTAATCTGGCTTTGAACAATCGAACCCTGATTTTTTCTGTCTTATCGTAGAACGCCCACGTTGACGATGTACATTAAACAAGGCAAAAAACCTGGGTGTAGTCCACAGAACGCTTGGGCCCTCAAATCTAGGAGCTTTTTCTATCCTGTATAAGAGTTTATTGCGTCCTATCTGATATGCCGCTCCGGTCAATTTAGCTTTTTGCGTACATTTACTGTATAGTAAGCTTACTTTTTCTACAGACAGGGAGCTGAAAGGAAAGAAGAAAAATAGAGAAATCCTGGCACCAGGAATTCAACACCGGCTGTCCTTAACCTTTGGTTAGATTTTAATCAGGAAGGCACCGAATAGACTGTCTTGCCAAAAAACACCGCGAAACTAATCTTGATACATGGAGATTGAAAAGAATGCTTGGAAGCAGAAATTAAACTGGAGGCATTGGTCTCAAAGTGTCTAGGTGGGTTGTATAAGATATACGTTCATACTAACCAAAGTGCAATTTCCTACCAGAGTGCATCAGAATGAAACTGGGTGTCGGCCGCTTCATGCAATAAACCTCAATAATAATAATAATAATAATAATAATAATAATAATAATAATAATAATAATAATAATAATAATAATAATAATAATAATAATAATAATAATAATAATAATAATAATATTCAACTTATCCACCAAATCGTTCACACCGCTCTAGAAATTAGAACGTCTGTGTCATCGTTACTTCTTTCACGGTCCCACACGCAGTGCGACATTTAAAGTCCTCGCTTATCCTTACTTTGGTACTTTGCCAAATTTTTCGGATTTCTCGAGGTGATGAGCTTGACACACAGACTGAAAAACAGCCCACAACGCGTGGTGGTGGGACGCCCTTGCCTCGGGGACAATTCTAGGCCTCATGCTATTTCTATTTAAAGATAAATCATTCAACATATCTCCCTCTATCAGAATGTTTACCGAGTACACAAAAGTGTACAGAGAACTCTGCAACCTCGAAAATGACACCAGAGCTCTTCAATACGATATCGATCGTTTGGCTAACTAGGCAACTGCTCAGTGGCAGCTTAGGTTTAACCCAGAGATAATGCGAAAAAATGCGCATAACCCACAATAGCGACAAGTCGGTTTCCTCCTATACGATGGGAGCAAACTTAAATATGTTGAAGAGTGCGATCGACCTACCTGGGCCCGGTTATTCGAAGGCCGATTAACGCTAATCCGCGATTAAAAATTAACCTAGGATTTCATCTCGCTCATTAAAAATGTTTTCAAAAGCTGCTTTTAAGCTTAACGTAAAGAAAAGTCTAAATAAAAACTGAAGGGGAAAAATCCCTTGGAAAAATGCTTATTGGTTAGTAATTGAACTCGAATTAAACTTCACGTCAACCCAGGATTTGCTTAATCTGGCTTTGAACAACCGAACCCTGATTTTTTCTGTCTTATCGTAGAACGCCCACGTTGACGATGTACATTAAACAAGGCAAAAAACCTGGGTGTAGTCCACAGAACGCTTGGGCCCTCAAATCTAGGAGCTTTTTCTATCCTGTATAAGAGTTTATTGCGTCCTATCTGATATGCCGCTCCGGTCAATTTAGCTTTTTGCGTACATTTACTGTATAGTAAGCTTACTTTTTCTACAGACAGGGAGCTGAAAGGAAAGAAGAAAAATAGAGAAATCCTGGCACCAGGTATTCAACACCGGCTGTCCTTAACCTTTGGTAAGATTTTAATCAGGAAGGCACCGAATAGACTGTCTTGCCAAAAAACACCGCGAAACTAATCTTGATACATGGAGATTGAAAAGAATGCTTGGAAGCAGAAATTAAACTGGAGGCATTGGTCTCAAAGTGTCTAGGTGGGTTGTATAAGATATACGTTCATACTAACCAAAGTGCAATTTCCTACCAGAGTGCATCAGAATGAAACTGGGTGTCGGCCGCTTCATGCAATAAACCTCAATAATAATAATAATAATAATAATAATAATAATAATAATAATAATAATAATAATAATAATAATAATAATAATAATAATAATAATATTCAACTTATCCACCAAATCGTTCACACCGCTCTAGAAATTAGAACGTCTGTGTCATCGTTACTTCTTTCACGGTCCCACACGCAGTGCGACATTTAAAGTCCTCGCTTATCCTTACTTTGGTACTTTGCCAAATTTTTCGGATTTCTCGAGGTGATGAGCTTGACACACAGACTGAAAAACAGCCCATTTTATATTACCTAAATTTATCCGGCATTCTTCGTTTTCTGTGGATTATTAGTCAATATTTCCTCTTTTTGTACATCATTTCAAAGCGTTGTTGGTGACTCGGCACAAAATGACTCAATTTAGTCTAGAGACACCGACGCCCCCTCGACCGCTATAAAATGAGATGTCAATGTGCATCGAATTTATTTCAACGGAATTTTAGCGAGGTCGACTCATTCGCCTGTGCTGAGCGATAATAGAGGTTAAACGCATACTTCACTTCACTTTTATTTCAGACGCTACCTTGTAAAGGTATACATGCACCGCGACGGACAGAGGTCTGCAGTGATATTGAAACCTCAGGGAACTTGTTGTCCCCGGCAATGTCCACGACTCTTTCCAATGGGCAGTGTCCTCAACTTTTCCTTTTGTGTCTTCGTCATTCTCAAGTTAGTAATGTTCGCATTTGGATCAAAGGAAAAGTTATCCCAACCAATTTCGTCTCCTGCTTACATCGCATATTGCAATGTTTCTTTTTTTTTTTTTTTTTTTCTTTTTTTTACATAACTCCACTAGATTTAAGAGGGGAAAGATAACGTTTCAAAATTATGATGGACGAAATGAAAGCATTTCCTTTTGTGTTGTACTTGCCATAATTGAGCCCCACCTGCTAACAAGAAAAGTAACATGTCATTTACATTATGGCGTCACTTGACTACAGTCACCAGAATTATTTCGTTTTCCTCTTCCCATTCAAAATAGTTTGTATGCTGTTTATCCATGATCATTCGAGAAACACATTACATAAACCTCTATTTCGTCTGGACTGCAGCTTTATTGATGTCCTCACAGGGAATGCAGAAGACGTGTTTAATCAGACACAAATAAAGTTGTCCAAGTTCGTACAGACCAATTGAATGCGTCCAATAAAAATAAAAGTTTCTATAACGGGGCAATTGCAACGTTTTCAATGTTACTTTGTGTTTTGGTATTCGACAGTGAACTAAGTTTTCCACGGGTGAGTCTCGCTGGTACCGAAGTCCCGCGAAGACGAAGGAAAAACACGCGTTGAAAACCATGATGGCGTTCTTTCCGTGCCAAACGACAACAAACCAGATCACTCAAAAGTTTGCTGCCAAAGATAAAGGGATTAAACAGAGAGTTGGCATACCTAACAACTTTACTAAAGGTTAAAACCTTGTGAAACTGCTCTTTGTTCGTGGAACCCTGGCCAAAATCGTGCCACAACCAAGACACATGTGTTGGTAACATACATAGAGCAAACACTGTTACTGCTGCAACGAAAACTTTGACGATTTTGACATTTCTGTGCAGTCGTAGACTGATAGATGCCTTCGACAGCGAAATTTTTGTTCTGAGTTTCACAGCATTGCTATCTTTGAATAAAACACGAATCATAGAAACGTAGAAAACCGTCATAACGAGCAATGGTGTTACATAGAGGAGTATGAAAATGGTAAAAGTGAAGACTTTTCCGCTGCAGGCATATGACCACTCTTCTATGCAGTCTCCATTTTGTGTAAACTTTAGGGCAAATGAATATGGCAGCACGATCAAACAAGATGAAACCCACATCACAGTGATGGTTATTAATGCTGTTTTGGCTCGTATTGTTGGCTTCATCGGTGTGACTATCAATCTATAGCGTTCTGCGCTCATGAATAAAAGCGTCAAGACAGAGACATAAACAAGAGCGGACTGGAATGGGTAAATAACGCGGCACAGAGCAGCTCCGTATGGAAATCTACCAATCAGCTGCTCAGTGATGTCCAAAGGAATACTGACAAGGCATGTCCCTGCATTAGTAGCAGCCAGGTTTAAAAGGAGATATTCGTGCACCTTTCTCCTTTTCAAGCTGAATATTGCTTTTAAAACGAGTAGGTTCGCAATCGCTCCCAGGAACGCAACCAGACCGAGAAGGGAGACCGCAATGAATTTTGTATGTTCTTGTTGTTCGCTGTTTTGCTCCATATTTGAAGACCTTTAGTTTCAATTGAGCTTAAGACAAGAGTGTGTGGATATTAATCACACCTAACGACAGCACTTAAAGCACGTCTTCGTTGATCGCATTTAAACTGAACACGAACTATGTTCGTGAAAAGATTTGAGCTCTGATAGAGGGATTTGTGACGGGGTTAAGCATTACACGTCGAATGACAAGCCAAGTTAATGGAACCTTGCACTGTAACCTTTTGTGAACATTTATTATTGCATTAGTTATGGGTGAAACAATTTACGTCACGGGTTTTTGTACCTGTCTCAGAACAACGACACTTCAGCTGTCATGGTATATTTCAAGTTGGGGGCATAAAAAGGAGAAATATTCATTCGATGTTTCTCAAGACTACAACTGAAGTAGAATGAGTTTGATTCAACTGAAACTTTGAAAAACCAGATTCTGGTTTCTTTCCCCCAGCCCCTTCAGCCCAGGATATAGACGTTTTTTTTTATTTCCTTTGCTTAAAGAAGTAGGAGACGCCTGTATCGGGATCAACCATGATTTTGCTTTTCTGTAATTGTTCGACCTATACACGGGAGCACACTTAAGTATCTCGACCCGCGCGCGTACGTACTTTTATTTGCATACGACTGCAAATATTAAACAGGGACACCCAACGGATCGTTTTGGTAAATTATCTGTTCGGAAGGCCCTTAATCCCCTACAATTTTCTCAAGGGAATTTTCACCAAGAACTTTCGTGATATGGGAAATTTAAGGCCTTGTGTTTTCGGATTGATTAAAATATCGTTTCGAGTACCAAAAAAAGGTCAGCTTAGATTTTCGGAAAGGAAATAAGACGTAAGGTTTTCGGGAAATAGACAAAGATGCCCTAGTAATTTCGAAAAGACTCAAGTTCCCCTAGAATGACCGAACAGATAAAGGTATTATAGCGCACCCAGAGCTTTAGAGGCAATCCAGGTAGCCTAAAACAGCGTTTTAAAAGATCTGAGAGTAAACTGTTGTTGGGTGCTCCTATCGCTGAACTTATCTGTGCTAGTTTTTTTGTACTCAGTAATGTCGAAACGTCGGGGTTTTTTTTTTCGCCTTACAGCGCTATTTTTGTCAATTGCTACTTATCCCTAAAGGGCTTACTGAACAGTAAAAAAACTTAACATCTCTTTTTTTCGCTCGTCGTCACCCCGGCAAGCTATCGTGAGAAGGGAACAGAGGTGCAAAGCGTAGCAAGGACAGATCCCTGCATTTCGTCCAACGAACTGTCAGATAATTACGGAATTTTGCAGGAGATGATCAGCCAGTAAAAGGCTATTAGTGAATCGTTGTTCGTCATTTTGTCTCTTATCAATGACAACACATGGTTATCAGTTGTCCATTCTTCATTTCTTAATTCCACAAATCATGACCTTTTCGAGTTGAAAACTAATCTACTTTAGATATAAATCACCCAGCGACACACTTCTAACCCGGAGGGTGGCAATTGTCTTATTTTCATGTTTATTAAGGAAATGATAAAATGCTGGCAGGTTAATAAAGATTTACTGCGGGGCTAAACTTAGATAAAGTTCTTTCGCGAAGAGTTAACTTTTGCAGGATTTTAAATCCAGATGGATCATGAAATAAACGCAATGAATACAATGTTTAATACAAGAAAAACAGTTTATGTCATAGTAAAACCGCTCAGTGCATGCTCTTCTACAACTTGGACTGCTCATTAGCACACTTAAGTTTTAGGAGCTTAAAGCGCCTTTATTAGAGAGGGGGTACTTGTTCTTCTTTACCCAAAAGTCTGAAAGAGTAAGAACACATCAAGGAAAACGATAGAAGCTAAATCAGCACGAAGTAACAACTTGGTCCTTTGGGGTCACTTATCGGACAGAAAGTTCTGCAGTTGGCACGTTCTTTAGATGAGGTCGGTTTTGACGTACATACGTACATACATATACGTGAGCTTTATTTAAACGCGGTATCAATTCATAAAAACGTGCTCTTCCATCGAGCCGTGCATTTAAATTTGAATTACAATAAAAAAGAAAAACTTAATCCAAAAACAAGCTAGCTATTTATTAGAACGTAGGATTGATTATTAGGAATGGAGCACTTAATAACAAACACTCATTCATAGCGTGACGCAAATTAAAAATGGTTTGCTGAATCGTATCAAACGAATCGAATCGAATCATATAACAAGGGACTCGTTTCTCGAATCTCCTGATGAATTACTGGGTCGGAAAACTTAATAATATCAACACTATTTTTGACAACAGCGATTCGACTTTACTGGTTTTGAAAGCTTGATTTCAAAATCTGTATAATTTTGTGGAATACATTGGGCATGTTCGTTACCACCAATCGTGCGTTTCGGCACGAACAACTATTTTCGTGCACAATACTCATTACCAGAAATTTCATTTTTATTGATTCCTTACACTTGAAATGACTTATTATCGTCCTCGGGGGAAAGACTATTTCCACGAGTCCAAGAACGTCCGAATGACAAGCTTGTGGCTTTTTTATCAGGTCATATTTTGTTAATCTTTTATGAAGACGGTGCGGCCGAGTGGTCAGACACGTACACATACTCTTAATATATATATTTAACCAAGCCTAAAAGTGGAGCTCAACAATTCCTTTTTTTAATAGCATTTATTTAAATGATAAAAGAAGCAGAGACCGATACAACGTAGAATTACGGTTTAAAGGTTACTATATTTCGGCTGGCCAAACCAGCCTTCTTCAGGTATAATGAAAATTTACATTGGGACACACGCTTATATAGCTGACAAATATTTGCGCAATAGCGGAACTACGTAAAACTAAATTGATTGACAGTAAATATGAAGCAAATGAAATAATAGTAACAAAAAATAAAAAATGATAAAAGGAAAAAGCTGGTACATTTGGCCAGCCGAAATATAGTAACCTTTAAACCGTAATTCTACGTTGTATCGGTCTCTGCTTCTTTTATCATTTGTATTTTTTAAAGCCGATCAGATCTACAATTGATCCAACGTATACCAGCAGGATTATCGTCCACGGTTGTTGCTTGGACTTGACTCATTTATTTAAGTCTGCTTATGGTTACCGTATGAACGTAATAACTTTAAAAATTCCTCATCCTTATGCAGTCCTTATGAGTTATGCAGTATCTTGTTAGTGCATATACAGTTAACTTGTTACACAGGGGACCAAGGTATGCTCTTTTAAAAACACCCCCTCTCCACCCCCCACCTTCCAAAAAAAAGACAATTTCAATAGCACTGACATTCCTAGCTACATGATTATTGTTGAGCTGGGAGGTCTAAAAAATATCAACTTACTTTCTCACTTACTAACTTACTTACTTTGTAACTTACTTTCAAAACCAAATTATGATCGGCTGTTTATCGAGTGGCGCCAGTGGTTTCCTTGACGCTCAACTTGGTGATATTTCTATAGAGTTCACTGGATTCCAGCTGATCGACTGGTGCATAGTCAATACATTGGGCAAATGTGAACAAGGCTTGAAATTGTGCCTTCACAGCAAACATAAAATGTTATATCTCCGGTTCAATAAGTCGAGCAGAGACGATTGAAATGGTAAAATATTCTGTGAATTTCCCTACAAATTTATGATGCGCCATTTACTGCTGAGCAATTTGCTTGCTTGCAAAGTTCATGAGTTTGTGGCGCACGCCAAATACAAAAAGGTACTATCTCCGCTCCACACGATGCACAGAAGACGATTGAAACGGCAAAACATTCTGTCTTTACGGCTAGTATTCACTATAAATCTGTTTATGATGTGCCATCTATTAAAGAGTACTTTTGTCGTGCTCTGTCGTTTTGACTCTCCCGCTGCTGGTCCCTATAATTTAGTCTCGTTCTCTGCCTTGCTCTTTATTTCGCTACTCTCCAGTATAGTTTCGTCTCCGCCCTGTTTTCTCGTGCTGTCTTGCTTTTTCACGTGTTGCTCTCTCTCTCTCTCTCTCTCTCTCTCTCTCTCTCTCTCTCTCTCTCTCTCTCTCTCTCTCTCTCTCTCTCTCTCTCTCTCTCTCTCTCTCTCTCTCTTCTTTCCTCATTTGTCGACATATATTTATTACACCCATTTTGAAATCACTGATGATCCTTGCAATCTGATTGGCTCTCAACAGTATGATTTATTCACGAACCGCACCATTTTTTGCTCTAAAACGCATCCTTTTTCAGCCGTTCAAAATGAATATGAAATAATACTAACCAATCAAATTTCATGGCTTACCTGTACTAGCCAATCAGATTGCAGAAAAATATAGGGCAAAAAAAATTGTCATTTGGGAGATATTTTTCAACTTCTATTCCCCAAATTTCCCCTTTGCCTTAAAAAAAAACAGGTTTCCTGAAGTGGATAAATAAATATTAATATTGACAAAAAAAAAAAAAAAAACTGTCAGATTTCAAAATGGGTGTAACAAAGTGGTAATTGAACTTTGTCTCGTGCAATTTTGGTCTGAAATCATACTAGTGATTTCAAATCCAAATCGCGCTGCGCGCTCGCCCCGCGTTTAATTTTGCACTCCACTCAGTTTAATTACCATTATAAATTAGCTTTCTTCAAAATACCCGTTTGTTTTTCTCAAAAGCAGTTGGCACAAGCAGGGGTGAACTTGAGTGCGCAATTCGCATTGGTTTTACCCAGATGCTGCTTACGGACGTACGGTCGAAGGACAGTGACGTCATTACCAAAACCAATATTTCTCACATCGATAGGTTGCCATATTCCCTTACCCATGGTGCTCTGCGTGCGCGACTTCGGTGCGTGGAGTTTTTCTTTGGTGGACCCGCATTAAAATCCTAGGGCACACTTTGTGAATAGCAAATTGTGGATTATAGTGTTCCGAAGCAAACACTCTCCAGTGCCAAATATACCAATGTCACATTTTCTTTCTTTTTTAATTTAAAACCAGACAGCTTGAAAACTCTGAAGAATGGCTGTGGGCCGGGGTGATGTTTAAGATGAAACTGAGCGGCTAACCGATAAAATTACGAACCATTCGTGGTGATGGGTTATTAAACAAACCACGTAAACAATTCCGTATTTCAAAGTGATTCTTCAGCGCCGACTGAGATGTACGGGATAACAACAATTGTGATGCCACTGAAGGTCGTTTTCTCTGCAATGAAATAATAAAAAGCAATTTGCTAATGTTAATTCTCTAATGTTAAATGATTTCATATAATCAATTACAATAGTGAGACAATATGTGTAATTAGTGATAAAAGCTTGTAACCGACGTCGTGTTTTCTTCACAAATGATTGCCAAAATGACAAACCTCTTTCCTTGAATGCGTAAGACTTTTTAATATAGTTGCAAACAAAAAAAATAAGAGAAGGTTCATCGAAAAACAAATCCAAATCAACGCAAAAATGCCTTGAAGGAACCTAAAATGAAACAAAATGTATAGAAAACTTACCAGCTCGCCCAAAATGTATAACTATTTTTCATTTTATTTGCGAATGATAAGTAAAAACAGTAATTTAACACTCAAATCTGTGATGAATCTTACCGGCTGCAAAGCACTGTTTGCTGCTTTTCACTCAAGCGCTAGTCTATTATGAGAGAATATGTTTGACATTGATTAGTCTATCATAAAGGCGTTGTTTAATAGTGTTTCTTTGATTTTCAGATATCATAAGACGCTACAAATAATCATCTCCTCGGTTCATTCACTTATGTACTCACACTCCCACAACGAAAAGGAAACACTTAACAAAAAGACAGGGAAAGTAATAATAATAATAATAATAATAATAATAATAATAATAATAATAATAATAATAATAATAATAATAATAATAATAATGGTTTATTAACAGATCCACTGGGTGGCTCTTCCCTGTTAAATTATAATTACAATTACAAAATAAATCAAATTTAATTAAATTAAGTTATTTACAAATTATACAGCAGAAAACAGGATTGACGGGAAACAATTACAGTAAAACTAACTAATGGCTTTGTACTGTGTTTCTTAAAAAATTCCTTGAGAGTCTTAAAAAGGTTCTGTAATCTTTACAGTTTCTAATAGTTTCGACGCATTATCTTGGAGAGTGCCATTTTCGGTCGGGACCACTAATCTAATTGAATTGCTTGAGCGCAGTTCCTTGGGGCATTCCTGTTTTAGATAATCTGGCCAGATCTTGGCGTTATGCAAAGCTTTAAAACATGATTTCAGGAGGTTCAGATCTCTTCTCTCATTGATTGGAAGCCATCCGATTTTAAGTACATCCCGAAAGTTCTTAACATAGTGAGCAGCGAATTGAACCCGTTGCAAACGGTGAAGTAAGAATTGACATTGGAAAGTTGGAATGAAAGACATGACTCGCACTTCAAAAACTCATTAATAATTCGTAAGCCCATTGACCTATCAAATGGTCGATAAAACATCACGTGCAGTGGTTTTAGAACCTGATAAAACCTCCTCTTTATTAGTATGCGGTGTTTAATGTTTTTCTCGTATGCTAATTTCCAACATTCACAAAAGCATCGTTGTTATGAACTCTCTTGGTACACGCTTTTCCACGAATGTTTTTGAAGCCGTTCAAAAAACTTGCAGCACGTGTTTTATCGGGTCTAAAACCACTTGGCTGCGTAAAATCCCGATAAAACACTGTTGCTCGTGCTTTAAACATTACATTAAAACGGGTCGCCGTGTCGCCACAGCCGAATGAATTACAAAGTTTACACTTTACAGACATTTAAGTGCAGCAATTTCTTTCTAAGTTGCTTTCTGTCACATTTATGTGAAATGGTTTAAATAATCCTAATATTCAATTACCGCGGTAGCTAGAACTTCGAGAAAAGTCTTTTGGAGTGTTTTGACGCTGCAAAATTGTTGTTCGCGGGCGGTCGGCATGTCGACCTCTACTTTTGAGCTCGTATTGATCTGGCAAAAGAGATTTTTGCTGCTTGACATGCAAGCTTTTAGGCTTTTAAAAAAGATTTAAACTTTTAATTTTTAAAAGATTAAAAGCTTTACTAAAAGCTTGCTAGTTTCATTTAATCTGTTCAGTGTTTGTTATTTAAGTTGTTAGGTTAACTGAAAAAATTTATCCTGTGAACTGAAAAAGAAGACAAAAGGACAAAATCTTATTTGCAGCTTCACTGTCCATTAGATGATCAGAAAAATCAGCAACTACACGCATGAATATTAAAAGCTCCAGCTTACAAATCAAGTACTTCTTGAATCAGTAAGATAACATTTAGAAGGCATTTTAGAAAGAATTAAGAAGTCATTGACAAAAACTTGGTAAAACGCAGCTCTAGAAAATGGTTTTGAATCGGCCTCCACCAGGACTAAGTCTTGTGGTGTGCGGCACAACCCACTTTGAAATAAACGGTCAAAGAAAATTAAGTATATCAGCATTGTGGAATATATCTTCTGTTGTAGTATTTTCTGGCCAGGAGAATTTCCTGGAGTTGTTTCCAGTACTGTGGTTTAAAGTAAGTGCGGAGGGAGTAACTAAAACAAGTACGTGGTGCTGAATATCTATCATGACTCTGGTGTACAGTTTCTTGTTTACAGTTGCATAATTTTGATAGCTTTGACTGCACTGTTATTCGAAGCGAAGAAGCGTTTGCAATCACTAAGCTGAAGTCCATACATGGTAACAGCCCCAGGTAAATTTGATTGTATTAGTGTGGGTTTATAATGTAAAGTGTGGCAAGGAAGTGGATCTGAATTCAGTCCAGGCTTACGGTCTCCCTGACTGTGGTTCTTGATAAAAGACATGACTCAGTTATAACCGGAATAGGCCATTTTGATGATGGCGTCATTTGCCTATTACTAACAGAATTCACTTCGTTTTCACTTTCAAATTCAAATTTTGTAGTCCTAATGGTAAGAACAGTAGCTCTCATTAGCGCGAAAAACAACAACAACCAGAAAACTGAGGGATAGACTTAGTTGTGCATGGTCAATTGACGCCATCATAAAAATGTCCTTTTGGTTTATTAAAGATGTTAAAGGGACACAGTCAGCTTTGTGATCGAGCTGACCTGGACACTAGTTTTGTCAGTTTGAAAAGCGTCTACCTCAACCTGAAATCAAAAGGTACGCGTCGAATACATCCAGAAATCCGCTTCAATCTTCCAAGTGTTTTATTCGATTTTCAATCGTTTACTAAAAACCTGTTTCTGAGTATGCTTTTGCTCATCCTATGATACTATTTTATCATATTTGGTTGAAAACACTATGGATCGCGTCTCCAACGGAACATGAAAAGAAGACGTGGGAAACGTGAAGGCGCCGGGCGGAAGAAATGCCTGCGTTGACTAAAATAACGAAAGAAATCAATCTAAAACTTTGCAGAGCAAATCACCATGATATATATTTGGAAAATCGCATTTTCTCAACCTGGCGAAAGGTTCGTGCGGAGGGAATCTTCGTAAACAATTCGAACTTTGCGTCATGGCTGCTTGGATTGGAGCTCAGACGAAGACAAGCTTCGTTACACAGTCGATTATCTCCTTGACAAGGAACACCTCTAGTAGAACCTTGTTTTCTACGGGTCGAGCAAGCCTTCTTACAATGACATGGGTTTTGTCCCTAAAATTAGATAGTGGAGAAGTTGTAGAAACGAAATTATAAAAGCAAAATATATGATTGAAAGCAGAAATAAAGCTTATCGGTCGTTTCGCTACATTGCAGTTCAGTTGATTTGCTACGTTTTAAAATTGACATATTCACTAATATTTGAACTCAATTTGCTTCTCTTGCGAACACTGTGAAACGTAGAAACAGCTAAGATAATTTTTCACACGACCGGATACCGAAATAAACGATTAAATGATTCTTCGACTTCAGAGGTATTGGTTGACGTTTGGCTTTCCTTGGACAAGTCCATCGTGTCAGTAAATCCTTCATGGTATAAAAAAAAAAATGAGTTTTCTAATATGACATTAGGTCTAGAACTACTATAATAATTTTTAATGGTAAAAACTTCGACTCGACAAGGTTTGTTTAGATTTTTCAAAGGATGCGCTTCTCAGCGCGAGACTTGTGATGAAGTGTGATATGCAAATCAGCTTAGAAATGATATCTAATGCGCATGTGCACCAGCTGACTGTGTCCTTTAAGTGGCTACGTCCACGGATGAAAGCACAAAAACTCTGAGAACGAGATCAGCTATTGTAAAGTTATCAGTTTCACCGAGCATTTGGCAAATGTTCTTGTGGCCCTTTGTACACAATAGGCCATTTTACAGTTGCGTGCTTAGTGACCTGGCCTTGGATTGGAAGCGAGGCTGAGGGTGGCCTTGTTTTGATACAAACCTCGCTGCTTTTCATATGTAGATCATGCTGTTCTTATGCTAACTAGTTTGCATTTACATATGAAAAGCAGTGAGGTTTGTATCAAAACAAGGTCACCTCCAGGCTCGCTTCCAATCCAAGGCCAATTAAGCAGGATAAAAGGTTGGTTGGTAACTGTCGCAATGAACTGGAAGCAGTCTTTCTCTAAAAGGAACATGGTTCAAACGTTTTGATTCTACATTTTTATTTCAAGCTATGGTTTCAAAATGTTGGGAACTTTTATCTCGTTTGTTTAAATAAAATGTTTGCTGTGCAAGGGACCAAGTAGTAGTAGCAACATTGATGATGCATCTATTACACGGGATACGTTTCGCGTTAATTCTAAACAGCCCGCCTTCAAGGTTGATAATGCAAATTACTATTTTTTGTAGAGTCAGCTGCTGGCATGACGGAAATTAAGAGATTTTGGTAAACCCATGAATGCGAAAAATTTTAGTTTGGGTTATGACGTCACTGTCCGACCCTCTGTCCCTACGTACGTGCGCCCCTCTATGTAAGCCAATGTGAAATGCCCATTCAATTTAACCCCGCGTGTTTTCAGCGGGAAGTGGGATGACCAACTTCTTTTAGAAGGACAAACGAGAATTCTAAAGAAACTAATTCTTGTGTCCGTTGAATATGTCGACAAACTACATATGTTGACAAAGCAGGCGACTAATAATCAAATTTGAAACCCGAGAGCGACTGAGACTGATGACGAACAAACAGGCGAAATATCAGTTGAAAACAAACGTGGTGAGTAGGCAACTCGCAAGTCACTTAGAATTCTAATTGACTTGTGCATTTTTACAGGAAACTGTCGGTAATTTTCCATATTTAACATACTTCAAATAAAATTATACACAAATACTTAAATCGTTGCCATACGTCAAACTTTCGTCGATAAATTAATTTTGAACATTCACAGAGCTATTCACCGAGTTATGAATTGTTTTGAACAGTTTGTGTTGGACTTGGGTAATTCATTCGCCATTCGCAGCGCACATTTGTAAATACGCTCTAATTTTAAGCGCTCACTGAAATATTTCGGGCCACAACCAAACATTATTTTTTTCTATATTCTCCTTTTGTTAAAGTTTACTTAGAGACTATAATTATTTCTTTAGGAGAAATATTCCCAGAGTTATGAATTGTTTTGAACATTTTGTGTTGGACTTGTGCAATTCATTCGTAGCGAATATTTGTAACTGAACACGCCCTAAGTTTAAAGTAAACGCTCAAATATTTCGAACCATAACCAAACATTATTTTTCTTTTATTTCTTCTTTTTTTAACGTTTGTTATGAGACTATAAATATTTCTGTACGAGGTATATTTACAGAGTAATGAGTTTTCAAACATTGTTTTCGAGCTCCAAATTGCACGCGTGAAAAACATCACGCGGAAGTCAACTTGCAAGCCGTTTACAAATTAAATGCTTTCTTTCTGGCAACAATAGATAAATTTTCCTTATTGTACGCATTTCAAGCTTTACACAGATACATTAATAGCTTCCACGGGACAAACATTTGCGGAGAGCTTAATGTTTTCATCCACAATTATTTTATGCTCTTGAACGTCATCGGAATTCAGGCACTGTTATCTCGGACGATCAAGAAGAATAGCTGGTTCAAAACATTTTCCGCTGACATATAAACAGTTGCTTTATATGCACTTAAGATACATATATATATATATATATTAAACTCCAGAACGGATGAGAAATTTTTAACGTTATTACGTGTTATTACGTTCATACAATAAGCAGACTTGCATCCATATAAATGCTATTAAAAAGGAATTGCAGAGCTTCGCTTTTAGGCTTGGCTAAATATACATATTATGAAGGTTACGACATTTTTTAAAGTAAACAAATTTCGAATGAAACTTCATCCATCTTCAGTCGTTAGTGAGTGTGAAATAATACAAGAAGTATACAATATAGCTAATTACACTGACGTGACAATAAATATAGAACAACCAACCAATTACAACGTTACAAGAAAAGTAAAAATATAGCTAATTACGGCGCGATGATAACAATGGAACAGAACAGAAAATACATACTGAGTAGACAAACATTACTAAACAGCTAGCGGAAGAATTACCTGAAATTACATTTGAGTCTAAAAAAATTACACTTCAAAGCATCGCAAAAACAATTCTTTATCACCGAAACCTCAATCTCGTGTATGTTGTTTTTGCTCAGGTTAATCAGTATTTTCACTTCTGTTGCGAGTGCGTGTTGGCAAAATAATAAGGATTTCATTTTGAAACTTTATGTTGACTCTCCCAGTCGCGTTATATAGTGTAACTTTTGGCAAGTCTTTTTCCTCATATTCAGGTCTTCTTAGGCCATCATTGAAGGAATGACACAATAATGTATGTAAGCCTGTACCAAGATTTCTGCTTTAAAACACTGTGGTATTTTGCGAACTAGAGTTTTGTTTCTGTCACCCCTTCAGTCCTAGCTACTCTTGACAAATTGTTGCCGATACGTTCGTATCCATTATTGGCAACTGGCAGATCGAGGCTCAAACGCCGTTTTTCTCTTTTACAGGGAAGATGCGCTAACAAAGCATTTCTTAAGCTAGGAATCTGCCATGCATAGAGGAAAGGGTTCAGACTTGAGTTGATCAAAATGAAAACGAACTGAAGATCTCTAAGCCAGTGAATTGTTATGCAACTGCAACTTCGGCAGAAGTTCAAAATGTAGATTATAACGCATGACGGCGCGTAACAAATGAGGTACGCCGTCAGTATGAGAACAAATGTCTTCACTATACGCTTCTCGTGTTCCAGTGCTCGCCTTTGCGCACTTTGAGATTGTATTTGCGATGACGTTTCAAACTGCGCGTGGAGCTTCCGATAAATGGAGATGTACGAAAAGAAAAATATCACCAACGTCGCAACGATAGCTGTATTGGCAAAAATGAAAGCGTATTTAATGACACCAACTTGGAAATAAGCAGCTAACGGCAACGCGATGGATACAGACCAAATAAAGACAGAAGATGCGAGAGCGTGTCGTTGCTTTATCCTGTTTCTGTAGATGACGGGATGGACGACAGCGATGTAGCGTTCGGCTGCCATTGCTGTCAGACTGAGCGTTGAGGCAGTACAGCAAATAAAAAAAGAGACGTGGATCACTGGAATAACTGGTAAATTAGGATGGTTTGTTGTTGCTTCTAAGATGTGAATGTAGGTAGAAATCGTCATCACTACACCTCCAACAACGAGGTCGGCGAATGCTAAGTTGACCACCAGGCAGTTGAATGCGTTTCGAAGAAGTATTTTTCGCTCTTTAAACACCGCTAGGCAGATTAAAAAGTTGGTTGGCACTGTAAAGAAGATCAGGACGATAGAAATGATTGTCGTGAAGAACGAAAGGGACATCGGAGGAGGAACATCGGAGCAGTCTTTCTCGAACAGTAACATGGCAAAGTAGGTGGGGTATTTTCGACTTCCTCTCTTGGAATCACAAACTTTTCCCCACCGTCATTTGCTTGCTTTTACACGGATGAAACGTGTGTTTGAATCAGGGAAATATCGGTGCCAACTGAGTATCCTTTTTCGGAGACTGACACTTAATAAAAAGCGGTCTCAGTTTTACGCTGTTTTAAGACTGTCAGCTTTATTACTAATGTATATAATGCCAGCTGGAAAAAGTCCATATATTTAAATATTGCCTGAAAACGGAGCATATAGTGAAGTCAAAACAATTTTTAATTGCAAGCGGAAACGTGAAGTAAATTTTGAACACATACATACATACATGCACATTTTATTGAACTTCCCCAATGGGGCTTTTAACGAACAATAAGAAAATATAGGCTATCTGTGAGTGCATGTGGCTACCGTAAGTTGAAGCAGAAATATTGAAAGATAGGAAGAAGTGACCATAATTTCATGTTAAATTATATTATTACGAGTCAAAATGGAGACATGTTAAATTTACTTATATCTATTAACAGACGTTTAAATATCATGCGAGTCGAAGAATTGACTACGCAAATTTGCCCCTATAATTTGCCAATATAATTTAACATGAAATGATGGCCACTTCTTCCTATCTTTCAATATTTCTGAAGTAATCAAAAGCTTGTAAATTTGTAACAATCCCTTAACTTCTATCAATATAGCTTGCGAATCCTTTTTTGTTCTGTATATTCACTTATTTGTTTACTACTTATTTAAGTCTTATTTCAGTTGCTGCTGCTGCTTTGCAAACTTTGTTAATGTCAATTTGTAAACACCAAAACTTAGTTTTAGCATTTAGTTTAATATGGTCATACCTACCCGCCTTGACTAGCTTTAGCTATTTTCAGGTAGGTATATACCTAGCTTGTACCTCTCTGTTTTTAATCTGATTATTGTTGTTGTTGCCGCTCAGTCACAAGAATTAAATAAAAAACGTAGAAAGCCCGTTCGAAATTGTGGTTTAAGCTAAAATAGACCAGTTTTCAAAAAGGAAACTCTTTACTTCCTGCAAACGTTTTTTAGACACTTTTTTTTATCAGACACTCAGATCGCGCAACAACTTTCAGTGAAATTGACAACCCTGGGTTGACAACATACCCGCCCGCTGCTTCAAAAATTCAAAATAAGAAAAAAACCTTTTTCGCAACTACAAGATACATTCTGTTTAATACAGATTTATTAATAAAGAATACCTATCTCTTATCCAATCCTAAAGACTACATAACAGAGTTATCAGAAGTGGTCGAGTGCCCCAGAGATACTGAGAATCATAGTAAGAAAATAACTGCAATTGTTATACCTCCCAACTCAAATACGTTTTCCGATTGGAGGAGAACGTGCCACGTTCCATGGATCAAAACTCCCTAAGGCGAACAAAACTCACTCATGCCCAAGGGAACAAAAACAACAGCTTGAACTTTCGACTCGCACGTGATCAGGTCGTGCACCTTGAAAAAGCAGCAAATTTGTTTGCCAGCCCACGTCAAGAAAATAATTTTTTGCGGTCATGGCAGCTAAACGCTTTCAAACAAGAACTGAAGAAGAAATTCAACAGCTTCTTCGGGACAAAACTCGAAATCTACTGACAAGGCCACCCACCATGCAGTGAAAATGTCGAGAGACTTTTGCAAAGAGCAAAATTTAGACGAAAGCTTTCAAGATTTTGCAATAAAGTCGTAAGGTGACACCCGTATGTAATATGTTCTATTTTTGAGTTTTGAGGTATAACAAAACACTTAATGACTGGCCCCACGGGAAACAGTGAGCTTTGTTTCCCCTTGACCCTCAATGTTCCCCTGAGGGTCTCGGGTAAACAAACCTCACTGTTTCCCTTGGGGCCAGTCATTAAGTGCTTACCGTAAATGATGTAAAACGATCAACAGGAAGTTTTCAATCTACTTTCAAGGTCCAAACTGTTATAATTCGCTAAATTCTGACATAACTAGTTCTCCCTCCTCCGCTTCTTTTAAAAGAAAGCTTAAAGAATTTCTTCTCTCTAGGTATTAACTTCTGTAAGGCTGTAATTCTTAAATAACTTATTTCATATGTGTGTGTGTGTGTGTGTGTGTGTGTACGTGTACGCAGTCAAAGTTAATTACCATAAGTCCATATTGTAATTCTAATATAAGATTAGTTATTTTAAGTGAGGAAGCCTGACTTGTCATAAGCCTCGTGGTTTCTTTCAGGTTTTCTCGCCATTTATTTTCTTACATCAATTTTCTTCATTTTTTTCCATCTGTAAATGTTGTATATGGCAAAATAAATATTGTATTGTATTGTATGTAATAAACGCTGTGGGCGTTTATTGAATTTCAAGGGTTCGAGGGTGGTGTTTAAAAGATAACAGAGGCGTTTAAAAGAGAGAGAGGCGTTTATTCTAATAACTGTAACATGGTAACGTAAATACGGTATTATAATAACCTAAATGACAGAGCTTGAGGAGACTATCAAGTCCGTCCGCTGCTAAGTCTAAACCGTCTACAAATCCATAAAGGTATATGGTACATACAAAGCGGCGGAAAAGGGTACTGGTAGTCCTTATAGCTCAATGTCAAGACGCAACTCGCATACCGGTGTTAATTAAGCAAGAACACAAATAAATTGATTGATTGTATTGTACATCTGTTTCTAGTTTATGTGTGGTTTTCAAGGAAGGGGGGCGTTTATTAGACAGGGGGCGTTTGTTAGGGAGGGGCGTTTAATACAAACTTGACAGTTTAGGGCGGCGTTAATTACAAAGGAGGCGTTCATAAGAGAGGGGACGTTTATCAGATCATTTACGGTAATGGTGAAGTTTATATTCAACAATTATTTACTAAAGCCGGCGAAACACCTGGCGATTTTATACGTCGATCGCGGCGAATTTGAGCGCCCTTGCGATTTTCGCCACCGATTGATGCGGAACCGGTAACTGGCGATTTTTATCGCCGATCGCGCCGATGTGGCACTTCAACCTTGTTCCCAGGCTTCACCAAGGGGCATTTTGAAAAGTCATGTTATAAAATCGTCCAATCTGATTGGTTGACTTAACTGGCGATTCTCAGCGATAAGCGTAGAAAATCGCGGGAAAGGGCACACTTGGCGAATACCGAGGAATTTTAATCGCCGATATCTAACATGCCAGATACGATCGACGAAAATCGCAATCGCTGCACCGGGCACTTTCTCGACTCCAGAGCTCTTCCCTTTTGCGCATGACTGATGACGTAGTCAAAGCCGAACGGCTGTGGGGTCGAGAATGCAGCCGTCACACCTGGCGATTTTCGTCGATCGCGGCGATCGGCGTACAAAATCGCCAGGTGTGTCGCCGGCTTTACGAGCTGATAACGGTCTTTGAACGGGTTGCGTTCTGGAATAAGAATTGGTTGGTAGTAATAACCGCCATTTCTGTATTCTTTATGCTGCCCTCATTTTTTCTTGAAGAAAGAATTCTAGCCGATTTGAGGCTCATTTGCTGGAATCCGAAAAACACTTCCAAGCTGGAGAATGCTAATCGTTATACTAGATTATGCAAATTTGTCGCTCAATCAGAAAAAGCAAAAACTAATATCTCGCGTTCTATTAAACGTAGAAAACCCATTCGAAATTGTGCTTAAAGCTAAAATCGACCACTTTACAAACCAAGTATATTTTCTACGCGCAAGCTTAACGTTTGGGGACAATCTTATCAAAGCTCAGGAGTACCTAATGGGACCGCTCGACTAAGAAAACGCTGTGCAAGCTGGAATAGAGCTGGCTGGCAACTGAATACATTAGACGGTTAACTGGCTGGAACGTTTTTAAATTTTAAATAGCTAGCTTGCTGAGAATTTTTATTAAAACGCTGGTTCTAACTGGGTGAAAGATGTCTCATTTGTTTTTCCTGCTGACCCCTGTCAGGCTCGTAGAAAATCTTATTTGACTTTTCGCTCTAACACCGTCTTTACCAAAGACATTTGAAGGCAAATAGCGCGTCAGAAAATAACGGAGGCTCCACTGTTTTCCATCATGTGTTGTTCTTTCTATCTCTATATCACGCTGTGTATGTCAGCTGTCAATATAAACGCGGTAATACAGAACTATTTCATATCATAACAACTCGTCGGCGTGATCGAAAACAGCCGGAAATCCGTCTACATTCGCAGACTAAAAGTCCACAAGTGATAACGTACATGTCTCTTTTGTTTGAAGTCGTCGACAAATCGACCTCTGAAATCCCCGCGAGTCAGGAGTTACTTACATAAGGATTAGGGGTTTGTGGTCGCCCCTGTGTCAGATTAGTTTTTTTAATAGTTGGAGGTAAAAAGGGTTCTCTGAGCTCGGCGGACTCATGGCGGACTGTGAGTGGTGGGAACTGCAGTCAGCCTGAAGGCAACGAAAGTACCAGGAAGAAATCACTGAAATCGTCTCTGAAGTCAATGAAAAGGTGAGAAAAATGTAGTCAGCTAGTTTACCATTGGTGAAATGCATCTCATTAAGGAGACTTAGGATATTTCCCAAGAGATCAGGATGAGAACGGTGGCCAGGTCACTCTATTGGTACCAATCGTACCAATGGAGCGATTAGTCAGTCCATTGGTACACCATTGGTGAAATGCATCTCATTAAGGGGACTTAGACTATTCTCCTAATGGATTGGGTTGAGCACGGTGGTATTCCGGTCGTCCATTGGTACTAATCGTACCATTGGTACCAGTGGAGTGACATTGCATTCCATTGGTACACCATTGGTGAAACGCATCTCATTAGGGGGACTTAGACTATTTTCCTGATGGATCGGGTTGAGTACGGTGGTATTCCGGTCGTCCATTGGTACCAATGGTACGATTGGTACCATTGGAATGACTTGGCATTCCATTGGTACACCATTGGTGAAAGCCTTATGGATCAGGCTGAGTTCGATGGGATTCCGGTCCTCCATTGGTACCAATAGTACGATTGGTACCAACGGAGTCACATGGCATTCCATTGGTACATCATTGGTGAAATGCATCTCATTTAGGAGCCTTAGACTATTTTCCTTGTGGATCAGGTTGAGTACGGTGGGACTCGGGTTGTCCATTGGTACCAATGGTACGATTGGTACCAATGGAGTGACATGGCATTCCATTGGTACACCATTGGTGAAATGTATCTCATTTAGGAACCTCAGACTATTTTCCTTATGGATCAGGTTGAGTACGGTGGGATTCCGGTTGTCCATTGGTACCAATGGAGTGACATGGCATTCCATTGGTACACCATTGGTGAAATGCATCTCATTTAGGAGCTTTAGACTATTTTCCTTATGGAACGGGTTGAGTACAGTGGGATTCCGGTCGTGCATTGGTACCAATGGAGTGACTTGGCTTCCATTGGTACACCATTGGTGAAATGCATCTCATTTAGGGGACTTAGATTATTTTGTTAATGGATTGGGTTGAGTACGGTGGTATTCCGGTCGTCCATTGGTACCAATGTAGTGCCTTGGTATTCCATTGGTACACCATTGGTAAAGGGCATCTCATTAAGGGGACTTAGACTAATTTCCTAATAGATCGGCTTGAGTACTGTGGTATTCCGGTCGTTCATTGGTAGCAATGTTACGATTGGTACCAATGGAGTGAGTTGGCATTCCATTGGTACACCATTGGTGAAAGCCTAATGGATCAGGTTGAGCACAGTGGGATTCCGGTCGTCCATTGGTACCAATGGTACGATTGGTAGCAATGGAGTGACTTGGCATTCCATTAGTACACCATTGGTGCAATGCATCTCATTAGGGGGACTTGGACCATTTTTGTAATGGATCGGTTTGAGTATGGTGGTATTCCGGTCGTCCGTTGATACCAATGGTACGATTGGTACCAATGGAGTGACTTGGCATTCCATTGGAACACCATTGGTGAAATGCATCTCATTAGGGGACTTAGACTATTTTCGTAATAGATCGGGTTGAGTACGGCGGTATTCCTGTCGTCCATTAATACTAATGGAGTAACATGGCATTCCATTGGTACAACATTGGTGAAATGCATCTCATTAACACATGTAAGCCGTTTGAAACTTGAGCGAATGATCGACTAGTACCATTGGTACCACTGGTCCAAAGGAAAAGTAGTCAGTCGATTGGTTAACCATTGGAATTTGCATCTCAAAACAAACGTCATGACTTGAATATATGTCGATCTATAAGCAAAATACCTTGATTCTTCATGCCATGAGCCGAAAGAAGCGCGCTACACATGAATATACCTCGTTCTTTAATCCATGAACCTGAACAAGCGCGCTACACATGAATATAACTCGCTCTCTAATCCATGAACCGAAACAAGCGCGCTATGCATGAATATAACTCGTTCTTTAATACATGAACCCAACAAGCGCTACTCATAAATATAACTCGTTCTTTAAACCATGAACCGAAACAAGCGCGCTACGCATGAATATAACTGGTTCGGTAATCCATGAACCGAAACAAGCGCGCTACGTATGAGTATAACTCGTTCTTTAATCCATGAACCGAAACAAGCGCGCTATTACGGTTCTTATATTTCTCGCTGCGACTATTCCACAAACTTTCCCTATCTCGCAATGCCTCTAGTAATAAAGAAACAAGCGCATCTGTTCATCTAGAAGATGTACTCGAGGAAGCCGCCATGCTGGATGCGCAAATGTTAGGGACTGTAGGGACTGGGTTCTACGGATGACGTTGAACAAATTGTTACATTTTATGTGGCATCTCGTCTACACGGACAATTTTTTTATGTGGCAATTTTTATTTGTTACATAAAAACTAACACGCCAGCTTTTCAGCAAATGCAGTTGTCACATAAAAATTGGTCATTTTTCATCATCTACGCGGGCACGTAAAAATTGCCACATAAAAATTACTCGTGTAGACGGGGCTTAAGTTTTGAGATAGCCTGGGTACTAAAGTGTGACGTTTCCGTTTGAATAAAACGTCGTGTTCAAGTAATGTCGCGAGCGTTAGATCAACAAACTTAACTGTTTAAATCAAAGGAGCCAGTTTAAACACTCAGTTATAGCTGTAAAAGTTTCAAAGTTTAGCTGTTAATTTGCCGTTCTTCAGTTCCATGTTTCAACAATTTACATTTCCGAGCTGTTTTACCTACGAAGTGCGACGAGGAAACTTAATCAAACCGGCTGTATGTCATGCAAAATAAGAACTCTCCTTCTGCAGACGCCGGACGCTCGGGTACAAGGTAACATAAGTTTTATAATTTGCTAAAACTGTATAGAATGCTACATGTCTGCTCAGGCACGTAGGGCCAGCTGTCGTGCCGCAGTTTGAAACGTGTGGTAGAGAGATTCACCCTGAATTTATTCATAATTTACCCCCTCGTTAAGACGTTTACATATTTCCTTCGTGTTTTTCGTTGTTTGGCGCTTTTTTAAACTCTCTACCGGGTCTGTTCACTGTGCCCCTGACGAGATTGACAGACCCTCTGAGCAGACGGAGCTTTATTTTGCTTTTGTCACTCTATGCTGTTTCTTAATTATCTTTTTGGTGAGCTCACTAAAATACGTGCGTAAGATTTTCAATAATTACTTAACATTAAATAATAAGAACGAAAGCTCGTCGCTTCTCACTCGTTCCGAAAAGATAAGCGATTTTAAGTTTGCACTAGAATATCAGACAATCGATTCCTATAAACGCACACAACTGCAAACAAAAAGAGCTGTCCACTCAGTCGTTCAGTTGTTCATCTAGCGTGACCGTGCGATTGCAGCGTAAGTTGATCATGCCGATCAAAAAATATATATACCTATCATTATATAAAAGGTACGCGTCGGCAAAATGACGCTTTGTTTGGCCACGTACTTTGTTTTGTAATGAATCAACAAGATCGATTTTCGCGAATTTCGCTGCAATTGCAATTGCAATTGCAATATTAGCCTGAATTTCGTCAGATTTGACTTCTCTGCGTCCTGTGCACAAAGCTTGCAAACTAATCGCCATCCTTTAGATCTACTAGTTGTACATTCACCTCTGGAACAAAGCTTTCGCACCTAATGTTTTCTATTGTTTTTGATTACCCGCTGTCTATTCGAATTTGGATAATAAGTATCACGGTGTCGAAACGCGGGCACATATACAAGTATCTTGAACCGCGATCGCGGAATTATATTGCGGTACTGTTTAGCGGGAACGAGAGGAAAGCGCGCCCTTCCGAAATTGTGATCGATCATGCCACGAAAGTCGCGTGAAAGTTCATTAGAGGAAAAGAAGAAAGATCCGCAAAGCAAGAAACAAAAAGAAGCGATTCCTAAAGGCCGCTAATGAAAGGGACGCCAGACAAATGCGACGACAAAAGAATGAGAGACGTATTCTTCTGCTAAGGAATTGGCGCGTGTTAATTATGTGAAATGGCAGGCATAACCAAGACAGAACCAAGGTAAGGCTCGCTTAGCCAAGAGGACATAAGCTACCACACCAGACGAAAACCATAACAAGGGGACTATATAGAACACTTTTATCAGTAAGGTCAGTAACAAACAAGCAATAAAAAACTCGAAAATATACAGCTGGTGAAGTAATGAAGGAAGTGACTATGAAGCAAACTCGTAAAAATAATTAAATGCAAAAAACAAAAATGCACAGCCATACCATGGTTGATGTCGGTGCCATGGTCTCGTGTAACATAAAAAAAATAACGCTAATAAAGAAACTCAGCGCTTTATAATTTCTATCTATCAGAACGGCGGGTGATACACCTTATACGGTCTGATGTAACATAAAAAACGCTAATACAGCAACTCAGCCTTTAATTTTTTATCCATCAGAACGGCGGGTGTCACACCTCACACGGTCTGATGTAACATTAAAAAACACTATTAATGCGGCTACTTATATGTTTATATATCAGGATGGTTGGAATCTACCTTAAATGGTATGATGTAACAATGTAGTGACCAGTGCAGCCAGCCATCAGTCAATTTGTATCGATCAGAGCGGTGAATAACACCCCGTTACAGACACGCTCTAAAATAACATGAAATAAAATTTTCCACAAGACTGAAGGTTGTCCCTTCCTTATACAGTTTGCTGTAGCATCGTTAATACGATGGAACAAATTAGAAGTATGTATATACATGTATATTCTTTTCTTCTAATCACTCCTGTCGCGCGTGACTCGTAGTGCGCGTTCACCTCGCCTTTTGTGCTCGCCCGTGAAACACATACAAAAAATAAGCCTTGTTCTGCGGGGCCAGTCTGGTGTTTCTTCTATGGAAAAGTGCGTGTGAATTTTGCTTTAGTCTAGAAGTTGACTTGTTTTTTCTGGTGCAAATGTTGTATTCAATTTTCAGGTTCTTTTAGCCTCTTCGGAAAACCGCGAAACAATTAGTGTATCTGGTATCGCAGACAATAGGTGAAAAGATACAATTAGTCACAACAGGACCGCCCGCCAAATGCCACGGGATCTGACGCTTGACTTATGTCTGCCCTCTAGACTACAGTCCGAGAAAATATTGTACTTTATTTCAGAAAACGTATAATTTGCTCGATGATTTAAGTTAGATCATATTCTTTTGGTAGACATTAAAACAGATTATGACAACTTTGTGGTCTCAAAACGGAATAATCCCCGTGTGTCCTCAAAAAGGGTATGTTAGGGATGCTAGTAAATTCTGCTCCACATTACTAACAGCAGAGGGCGCTAGCGTCCTCTTATGCGCGTGATTGTGTCATAATCCAAAATGTACATTTACACTGTCAAATTCTTCAACAGCGGAATACAATTTTCTTTACCACAATAGTTTTTGTGTGTAAAGGAAAATTCAGATGAGTCAATTACAACTAATCGCCTAATTACTAATTATTAAGTCGGCCCTTGAGTCCGTACAGCTCTGGTCTACTTTCGCTCACACTTGGTACACCCCTAGTCGCTCTCTCACATCATTTGCGGGATTACTTGCTTTATCGGCGTTCACGTCCTGTCGCGTTGTAGTTACAGCATTACTTGCCCTTTCTTCCATTCTTTTTGCTGCTTAAGTCTCTCTTCACGCCTGTTTGGACAAGAAATAACTATCACAATGAACTGAAAGCAGTATTTCTCTAAAAGGAACGTGGCACAAACGTTTTGATTCTACATTTTTATTTCAAACTATGGTTTCAAAATGTCGGGAACTTCTATCTCGTTTGTTTAATAATAAAATAAACAAAATAGTAGTAGCAACATTGATGATGCATCTTATTACACAGGATACGTTTCACGTTAATTCTAAACAGCCCTCCGTCAAGCGATATTCTTCTTGATAATGAAAATTACTATTTTCGTAGAGTCAGCTGGCATGACTGAAATAATTTTTATGAAGGTTACGACATTTCTTAGAGTAAAAAAGTGTCGAACAAAACTTCATCCATCTTCAGTTGTTAGTGGGTGTGAAATAAATACAAGAAGTATACAATATAGCTAATTACACTGACATGACAATAAATATGACAACCAACCAATTACAACGTTACAAGAAAAGTAAAAATTTCGCTAATTACGGCGTGAGGATAACAAAGGAACCGTCAGAACAGAAAATTACTGAGTAGACAAAAATTACTAAATAGCTAGCGAAAGATTTACATGAAATTACAATTGCCTGTTAAGTATGGGTTTCTCCCAATAAATATGTAACACTTCCTCGATTTTGAGCTGGAAGCAGGTGGAGGAGGAATCTAAGATGGAAAAACAATCCTCAGGCATTGCCGAAGATTGCTTTTCCATCTTTGACTTCGCCTCCACCCACTTCTAGCTCAAAATCAAGGAGGTGTTACATAGATATCGTTTGGTGAACTGCTTTACGTCCTCATCGCAATACAGGCATGAACATTGTCAACAACAGAGAGAAGAGAGTTTTTTTTCCACTTAGACAGGAACACTTCATTAATCTACTCCAGGCCTCTCCGTTTGATATCAATGGTTTTCCGGTCTAATGACGAAGAGCCACCCTGAAGCTTTTAGAACAACTTTTCTGCGCTCCAGTTTTCGTGGTGACATAACTGAGTTTAAAAAATTAAACTTCAAAGTATCGCAAAAACAATTTTTTATCACCCAAAGCTCAATCTCGTGTATGTTCCTTGTTGTGCAAACACGGCTGCGTTTTTTGCTCAGGTTAATATTTTCACTTCTGTTGCGAGTACGTGTTGGCAAAATAATAAGGATTTCATTTTGCAACTGTAAGTTGACCTGCCCAGTCGCGTTATACAGTGTAACTTTTGGCAATTAAGTCTTTGTCCTCATAGTTCAGGTCTTCTTGGCATTTTTAGCTTAAGTATTTTCTTTTGTTTTCCGATTAGGCAATCATCGAAGGAATGAGACAATTATGTATGTAAGTTTGTGTCAAGATTCCTACTTTAAAACATGTAGTATTTTGCAAACTAGAGTTTTGTTTCTGTCACCCCTTCAGTCCTAGCTACTCCTGACAAATTGTTCATGCGTTCGCATCCATCACTGACAACCGGCCGATCGGGGGACACCTGGCTCAAACGTCTGTTTTCTCTTTTGCAGGGAAGATGTGCTAACAAAGCATTTCTGAAGCTAGGAATCTGCCAGGCATAAAGAAAAGGGTTCAGACTTGAGTTGATCAAAATAAAAACGAACTGAAGATCTCTAAGCCAGTGAATTGTTATGCAGCTGCAACTTCGGCAGAAGTTCAAAATGTAGATTATAACACTTGACGGCGCGTAACAAATGAGGTACGCCGTCAGTATGAGAACAAATGTCTTCACGATGCGCTTCTCGTGTTCCAATGCTCGCCTTTGCCCGCTTTCCGATTGCAGTTGTGATGACGTTTCAAACTGCGCGTGGAGCTTGCGATAAATGGAGATATACGAAAAGAAGAATATCACCAACGTCGCAACGATAGCTGTATTGGCAAAAATGAAAGCGTATTTAATGAAACCGACTTGGAAATAAAGAGCTAACGGCAACGCGATGGATGCAGACCAAATAAAGACAGAAGATACGAGAGCGTGTCGTTGCTTTATCCTGTTTCTGTAGATGATGGGATGGACGACAGCGATGTAGCGTTCAGCTGCCATTGCTGTCAGACTGAGCGTTGAGGCAGTACAGCAAATAAAATAAGATATGGGGCCCACTGGAAGAACTGGTAAATGAGGATGGTTTGTTGTTGCTTCTAAGATGTGAACGTAGGTAGAAATCGTCATCACTACAACTCCAACAACGAGGTCGGCGAATGCTAAGTTGACCACCAGGCAGTTGAACGCGTTTCGAAGAAGTATTTTTCGCTCTTTAAACACCACTAGGCAGATTAAAAAGTTGGTTGGCACTGTACAGAAGGTCAGGACGATAGAAATGATTGCCGTGAAGAACGAAAGGAACATCGGAGGAGGAACATCGGAGCAGTCTTTCTCGAACAGTAACATGGCAAAGTAGATGGAGAATTTTCGACTTCCTCTCTTGGAATCACAAACTTTTCCCCACCTTCATTTGCTTGTTCTTACAGGGATGAAACGTGTTTGAATCAGGGAAATATCGGTGCCAACTGAGTATCCATTTTCGGAGACTGATACTTAATAAAAAGCGGTATCAGATTTAGGTTGTTTTAAAACTGTCAGCCTTATTACTAATGTATATAATGCCAGCTGGAAAAAGTCCATATATTTAAATATTGCTTTAAGACGGAAGAGATATTGAAGTCAAAACAAGTTTTAATTGCAAGCGGAAACGAGAAGTAAATTTTGAACAGATACATACATACATACATACATACATACATACATACATACATACATACATACATACATACATACATACATACATACATACATACATACATACATACATACATACATACATACATACATACATACATACATACATGCATGCACACTTTATTGAACTTCCCCAATGAGGCTTTTCACGAACAATAAGAAAATATAGGCTATCTGTGAGTGCATGTGGATACCGTAAGTTGAAGCAGAAATATTGAAAGATAGGAGGAAGTAGCCATAATTTCATGTTAAATGATATTGTTACGAGTCAAAATGGAGACATGTTAAAATTACTTAATATAGTCATTAACGGACAGTTAAATATCATGCGAGTCGAAGAATTGACTATGCAAATTTGCCGCCCAGTCACAAAAAGGAAATAAATAAATGTAGAAAGCCCGTTCGACATTGTGGTTATAGCTAAAATAGGCCAGTTTACGAAAAGTAAACTCTTTACTTCCTGCAACCTTTTTTTAGCCTTTAGGAAAAAAAGCTTATCAGAAACTCAGATCGCGTTGCTCGTTTCTTTTCACTCAAGCGCTATCATATTAGGAGAGAATATGTTTAACATTTGGTTAGTCTATCATGAAAGCTTTGTTTAATGGTGTTTAAATGTGTGCTACACCGAGTTAAAACATTTGGATTGGTTTTATATGTTTGTTCTTGTCAAGACACTTCAACATAGGCAAAAATATATTTTGCATTAACTGTTTTCAGCCGGACATCCAAGCTGTTTTAAAAGCTTTTAAAAAAGACAACGATCAACGCCTTGAACGCTTGCCGTTTGCTTGCTAGATTCATTTCATTTGTTCAGTGTTCATTATTAAAGTTTTTAGGTTGGTATTAACTGAAAAAAAAAATTATCCTGTGAAACTGAAAATAAAGATAAAAGGATAAAAACTTTTTTGCAGCTTTATTGTCCATTTAAAAGCTCCAGCTTACAAATCAAATACTTCTTAAATCAGTAAACTGACATTTAGAAAGCATTTTAGAAAGAATTAAAAAGTCGTTGACAAAAACTTTGGTGAAACGCAGCTTGTGAAAATGGTCTTGAATCGGCCTCCACCAGGACTTGTGGTGCGCCGCACAACCCACTTTGAAATAAACGGTCAAAGAAAATTAAGTATATCAGCATTGTGGAAAACATCTTATGTTGTAGCATTTTCTGGCCAGGAGAATTTCCTGGAGTTGTTTCCAATACTTTGGTTTAAAGCAAGTGCGGAGGGAGTAACTAAAACAAGTACGTGGTGCTGAATGTCTGTCATAACTCTTGTGTACAGTTTCTTGTTTTCAATTGCATAATTTTTATAGCCTTGACCGCACTGTGAATCGAAGCGTTTGCAATCACTAAGCTGAAGTCCATACATGGTAGCAGCCCCACGCAAACAAGAAGCTGATAGCAGCTTAAAATCAGGCCATATTTGACTAAACGCTGTGTAAGCTCACGATCAAAGCGACAACAACAACAACAACTTTATTTCACATTTACTTCTATTTTCAAAAATTTTCAAATTGTTAAAAATTACAGACTGAACACGTAGAACATACAATTGTATTTCACTCTCAATATATGTCATATATAAGGAAATACCTAGCAGCTAGAAAACCCCTTTCCTTTAAATAGATCGAGGTCCCTCTACTCAAATATAAATCCAGACATTTATCCGAAGGAAGAAGCAAGGTTTCGAAATATAAATAACATTTCATTGCATTTTAGATATGTGCTTACGCAATAACACAGTCACGCGGTACAGATTATACTTAACTCGTACCTTGATCTGTCGCTTGTATACTGCAGCTGACGATATCGATCGCTTTCTTTGCCTCCCGACATGCTATCATTGGTATCATCTTTTTGTTGTAACAGCTCCAGAACCCTCAATGCGCTAAAAGCAAACCGTTCGCGAACGCTTCACAACCGACGCCATTTTGGACAACAACAACAACAACCACCAGGAAACTGAGGGATAGTTTTAGTTGTGCATGGTGCCATCATGTCTTTTTTTTTTTTTTCATAATAAAAATGTACTTTTGGTTTATTAAAAATGTTTAGTGGCTACGTCCACGGATAAAAGCACAAAAACTCTGAGAACGATCTCAGCCATTGCAAAGTTGTCAGTTTCACCGAGCATTTGGGAAATGCTCTTGTGGCCCTTTGTACACAATTAAGCAGGATTAAAAGTTGGTTGGTATTCCGCCCGAGGGACAAATGATCAGAAAGACAAGAAATAATTGTTGCATTGAACTGTAAGCAGTCTTTCTCTAAAAGGAACATGGCACAAACGTTTTGATTCTACATTTTTAATTCAAACTATGGTTTCAAAATGTGAGAACTTCTATAATAAAATGTTTGCTGTGCAAGGGACCAAATAGTAGAAGCAACTTTTATGATGCATCTTATTACATAGGATACGTTTCACGTTAATTCTAAACAGCTCTCCGTCAAACAATATTCTTCTTGATAATCAAATTGCTATTTTCGTAGAGTCAGCTGGCATGACTGAAATAATTTTTAATTTATTTTCTTAAAGAAAAAAAGTTTCGAATTTAAACTTCATTTATCTTCAGTCGTTAGTGAGTGTGAAATAAATACAAGAAGTATACAATATAGCTAATTACACTGACATGACAAGAAATATAGAACAACCAACCAATTACAACGTTACAAGAAAAGTAAAAATACAGCTAATTACGGGGTGACGATCACAAAGGAACGGAACAGAAAATACATACTGAGTAGACAAACATTATTAAATAGCTAGCGAAAGATTTACATGAAATTACATTTGCCTGTTAAGTGTGGGTTTCTCCCAATAAATATGTAACACCTCCATGATTTTGAACTGAAAGCAGGTGGAGGAGGAATCTAAGATGGAAAAACAATCCTCAGGCATTGCCGAAGATTGCTTTTCCATCTTTGACTTCGCCTCCACCCACTTCTAGCTCAAAATCAAGGAGGTGTTACATAGATATAGTTTGGTGAACTGCTTTACGTCCTCATCGCAATACAGGCATGAACATTGTCAACAACAGAAAGAAGAGAGTTTTTTTTTTCACTTAGACAGGAACACTTCATTGATCTACTCCAGGCCTCTCCGTTTGATCACAATGTTTTTCGGGTCTAATGACGAAGAGCCGCCCTGAAGCTTTTAGAACAACTTTTCTGCGCTCCACTTTCGTGGTGACATAACTGAGTTTAAAAAATTAAACTTCAAAGCATCGCAAAAACAATTCTTTATTACCGAAACCTCGATCTCGTGAATGTTCCTTGTTGTATAAACATGGCTGCTTTTTTCTCAGGTTAATATTTTCACTTCTGTTGCGAGTGCGTGTTGGCAAAAAAAAGCATTTCATTTTGAAACTTTATGTTGACCTTCCCAGTCGCGCTATACAGTGTAACGTTTGGCAATTAAGTCTTTTTCCTCATATTCAGGACTTCTTGGCATTGTTAGCTTGAGCATTTTCTTTTGTTTTCCGATTAGCCTAATAAGTTTGTGTCAAGATTCCTACTTTAAAACATGTAGTATTTTGCAAACTAGAGTTTTGTTTCTGTCACCCCTTCAGTCCTAGCTACTCCTGACAAATTGTTTATGCGTTCGCATCCATTATTGGCAACTGGCCGATCGGGGGACACCCGGCTCAAACGTCTGTTTTCTCTTTTGCAAGGAAGATGCGCTAACAAAGCATTTCTGATGCTAGGAATCTGCCAGGCATGAAAGAAAGGGTTCAGACTTGAGTTGATCAAAATTAAGACGAACTGAAGATCTCTAAGCCAGTGAATTGTTATGCAGCTGCAACTTCGGCAGAAGTTCAAAATGTAGATCATAACGCATGACGGCGCGTTGCAAATGAGGTACGCCGTCAGTATGAGAACAAACGTCTTCATGATGCGCTTCTCGTGTTCCAATGCTCGCCTTTGCGCGCTTTCCGATTGTATTTGCGATAACGTTTTAAACTGCTCGTGGAGCTTGCGATAAATGGAGATGTACGAAAAGAAAAGTATCACCAACGTCACAACGATAGTTGTATTGGCAAAAATGAAAGCGTATTTAATGAAACCGACTTGGAAATAAAGAGCTAACGGCAACGCGATGGATACAGACCAAATTAAGACAGAAGATACGAGAGCGTGTCGTTGCTTTATCATGTTTCTGTAGATAGCGGGATGGACAACAGCGATGTATCGTTCAGCTGCCATTGCTGTCAGACTGAGCGTTGAGGCAGTACAGCAAATTAAATAAGAAATGTGGAGCACTGAAAGAACTGGTAAATTAGGATGGTTTGTTGTTGCTTCTAACATGTGAACGTAGGTAGAAATCGTCAACACTACAACTCCAACAACGAGGTCGGCGAATGTTAAGTTGACCACCAGGCAGTTGAACGCGTTTCGAAGAATGATTTTACGCTCTTTAAACACCGCTAGGCATATTAAAAAGTTGGTTGGCACTGTAAAGAAGATCAGGACGATAGAAATGATCGTCGTGAGGAACGAGAGGGACATCGGAGGAGGAATATCGGAGCAGTTCTTTTCGAACAGTAACATGGCAAAGTAGGTCGAGTATTTTCGACTTCCTCTCTTTGGATCACTAACTTTTCCCCACTGCCATTTGCTTGCTTTTACGCGGATGAAGCGTGTGTTTGAATCAGGGAAATATCGGTGCCAACTAAGTATCCATTTTCGGAGACTGACACTTAATAAAAAGCGGTATCAGTTTTACGTTGTTTTAAAACTGTCAGCCTTATTACTAATGTATATAATGCCAGCTGGAAAAATTCGTTATATTTAAATATTGCCTTAAAACGGAGCAAATTGCAAGCGGAAACGACAAGTAAATTTTGAATACATACGATACATACATGCACACTTTAATGAACTTCCCCAACGAGGCTTTTCGCGAACGATAAGAAAATATATGCACTCTGTGAGCGCATGTGGATACCGTAAGTTGAAGCAGAAATTTTAAAAGATAGGAAGAAGTGGCCATAATTTCATGTTAAATTATATTGTTGCGAGTCAAAATGGAGAGATGTTAAATTTACTTACAGTCATTTAATAACAGACGGTTAAATATCACGCGAGTCAAAGAATTAACTATGCAAATTGGCCGCTCAGTCACAAAAAGGAAATAAATAAACGTATAAAGCCCGTTCGAAATTGTGGTTAAAACTAAAATAGACCATTTTACGAAAAGTAAACTCTTTACTTCCTGCAAACTTTTTTTTACCCTTTAGGAAAAAAGCTTATTAGACAGTTAGATCGCGCAACAACTTTCAGTGAAATTGAAAACCCTGGGTTGACAACATACCGCCTGCTGCTTCCAAAATTCAAAATAAGAAAAAACCTTTTTCGCAACTACAATATACATTCTGTTTAATAGAGATTTATTTATAAAGAATACCTATCTCTTATCCAGTCCTAAGGACTACATAACAGAGTTATCAGAAGCGGCCGAGTGCCCCAGAGATACAGAGAATCATAGCAAGTAAATAACTGCAATTGTTATACCTCCCAAATCAAATACGTTTTCCCATTGGGGCAGAGCATGTCACGTGCCGCGGATCTGTAGCGTTTGCGGATCAAACAAAGACAGGTAAACAACACAACGTTTTTAATTCCCCGTTCAAGATGGCGTCCTCTTACAAAAACACATGTTCATTTCCAAATAAGGAAATACCATATATGGGCATACACTACATCCCTCTCCAACTTAATAAAGATTCCCATAAAGTCTAATAAAATAAGACGAACTAATCTGGGCTCTAACAGTCTAATGTCTCAAAGCGATTGAATAAAAATGTCAGCAATAGATACATGATAAACAGTCTTGAAGAGTTCAGTCGCTATTTGCAAACAAAGTCCTTCATCCACTTGGGGGTTTCTCTTTTCCTAACCAGACGACTCTGTGGCTGTTCTGGAGCTGGACTCAGCAAAGGAGGTACAGTTTGTGGTTGGGAATTTTGCTGAAATCCACCTACTGGATCTTGCTTGAAAGTAACACCTTCCTTAGGCGTATCAGTTGCTATTGATGGAGCGGGGAACTTGGTTTCTGTAGCACCCCTCTCAGTTCCTCGGTCTACAAATTTCTTCATGTTACCAGCATTTCTCATTTTGCTCTGGCCGGCGGAATTCTCAATGACAACGGCATTTCCATTCTTCTCCACGACCCGATATGGCTCCGGTTCCAACTTTGGAGACAACTTGTTTTCTCGGTTCTGACGTAGCAGGATCAGGTTGCCCTCTGCTATGTCATTTGTCGTTGCATGTCTCTTTGAATTAGCATACACTTTCTCTGTTAGCTTTCTGCGGGCATACCTTTCTCTGAGAAGAATTTGCCACTCTGCTCCAGTAGCTTGTTCACGAGGAGGTTGAACCTGAGGCAACTTATCTCTTAGTTTCCTTCCCATAAGAAGCTCAGCTGGAGACAGTGAAGTGACAGTATGGGAAGTGCTACGATACTGGAAAAGAAAGACTTGGACTTATCTTTTCCAATCCTTGCCTTGTAGCTGTGCTATTCTGATTGCCTTCATGAGGGTTTTGTTGAGCCTCTCTACTTCACCATCACTTTGAGGTCAATATGGGATGTCTTTCTTGTCATCCATTGCTAAGTACTCAAAGAATCCTTCAAATTCTCGGGCCGCAAACGGTGGACCATTATAATTATCACTCCTGAATGTTTCAGGCAAACTATGAGTGCGAAACATGCTCTCCATACATTTGATAACAGTCTTGGTCAGACAAGCTATTTCTGGCCACTTTGAATAATAATCAACCTCTCTAGTAAGTCGATAGTAATTTCACTCCACGGTCCTTGGGGTAGTGGTGCAGACCTTATCGGCTCTGGTTTTGGTCTGGGTCCAACCAGTTGGCATGGGTAGCAGGCTCTGATTAACTTTTCAACTTGTTTGTCAAGCTCTGGCTGTAATTGACACTGAGACGGCAATACAACTAATCAGTGAACTTTATTGGTCTTGCGCTGGAATTCGAACGCATCTACTCTTGAAATTGAAGTTATGGCGAAGGCCAAGAACGGTAAATTGTTGAAGAGTTAAGTAAATGATGATGATCGTGATGGTACGACTACAGCAAGAAATAACATAAATAATTAGAAGGGGAAAAGACAAGAAATAACAACTGACAAACTGCGCACTTACAAATGTTTTCCGGGACACAACCAAAAAATGAATCGGGCGTAGAAGGATGAGAAGTCTCGTGAAAATCGATCTGACAAAGAGCGTTGACAACGAGAAAATTATAATGAGTGGTTGAGGCCCCAAAAACCTAAAGTACAAGCAAAGGTGACTAAAATATGCAGCGCCGGGGGAATGCGTGGTAAGCATAATAAGCATAATGAGCAAGAAAAATCTGGAGTAAAAGGAATTTTTTTTTACGTTTAAATCCTACATTCCGACCCCTAAATGCGAAGTTTAAGCATTTACACAGTTGAGAAGAGAGGGCGGATTAAAAAAACTATAGACTAAGCAGATGCTGGTTGCAATAGTCATACAGTTCCTAATTTCAAGTTCATCTTTGGACAAATTATTCATTGAACGTCCTGCTCCGGTGATTTATCCTCTTGAGACACTGCTGCTTCCAACAGGACTAACTTGTCAAAAGGGTGTTCTAGTATCGTAGGTCTGGTCTTCAGCATGACGCTTCTTACGAATCCGTCGTTCCTGTTTGTTTTCACATTGACATTGCGACCAAGAGGCCATAGCCCTCTTGGAGTCTTCTCGTCAGCAATGAGTACAATGTCCCCAACTTGAAAATTTCGTTGCGGCTTGGTCCACCTTTGCCTCTCCTGTAAACCGGGAAGATATTCTTTCGTCCACCTGCGCCAAAACACATCAGACAGGTACTGAACCTGGCACCATCGACGACGGGAATAAAGATCCTCAAGTGCAAAGACCCCAGGTGGTAGCGATGGGCCAGCCCGTAGAAAGAGAAGGTGGTTATGCGTGAGAGGCTCGAGGTCGCGGGAATCGTCAGAAACCTTAGCCAAGGACCTACCGTTAACAATCGACTCCACTTCACACATAAGCGTTGACAACGATTCGTCGTCAAGCAATTGCCCTCGAACCAAAGGGTTTAACACCTTCCGAACACTTCTGATGCAACGTTCCCATACTCCTCCATGGTGTGCGCCACCCGGGGGGTTGGACGCCATTCCACATTCCTTTGAAGAAGGAAATTCCTTATCTTATCTTGATTCCAGTTGCTAATGGCACGTCTTAGATCGGCTTCCCCAGACACAAAATTACTGCCATTGTCAGTCCTTATGCGCTCCGGACTCCCTCTCCTGGCCATGAAACGCCGCAGGCTGTTTATGAAGGAATCGGTATCCAAACTGTGGACAACTTCGATGTGTATCGCGCGTACCACTAAGCACGTGTAGAGAACTCCATAACAACGCCTACATGGGTGAACGGGGGCCTGTCTGGTGTGATTCTGTCTTTAGGCAGATTTGCCATCTTCTGCTCGCCAACCCAGACCTGTCTTTTCTTGCAATAGACACAAGAGCGGAGAGACTTTCGTACCGCAGCCCTGGGGCCAATGATCCAAACTCTTTCTCTTAACAGGCTAAGAACATACTCTACCCCTGAGTGCCCAGATACCTGATGGTAGTGACGAATAATTAGTGTGACGACATGATGAGACTTGGGTAGAATCATAGGATGCTTTGACTCTGGTTGAAAAGGCCCATTGCCTAGCTTCCCTCCGACGCGCAAAACGCCGTCTAATAATCGAGGATCTAACTTGATGACCTTGCTGGTTTTCTTAATATGCCGTTTCCTCACCCCTTCACCTATCGGAACTGAGGAACCAGACCGTTTCTTCAAAGCTCTCGTTTTGGACATGTCTGATTATTTCCCTCTCAGCACTTTCCAACTCATCAGGGGTAATTGGATCTGTCTTGGAGTTCTCAGTGAGAATTATGCGACCAGTCCTGCGCTGTTCGACTGCATTTCGTAACTTGACACGGAAACGCACCATCCACGCGAAAAACTTCTTTAAGCGGAACCACGAGGAGAAGTATTGGAAGATGCTGTTCATGGACCGCTTTCTGACTTCTGTCGATGTAAGGAACACCTCAGTTGCCTTCTTGACCTTCTTTTTGACTAGTTGTCTCGTCGATTCATGCCTAAAAGTTTAGAAATATTTAATTTCGAGAGCTCAGCTTTTTTCGGCTTAGAGAAAGCCATTGTGTAGTTTGAGAAATTTTAGAATTGGCATTTAAAATCATAGATTTCATTTGTTCGTAGCATAATATTGAGTGTTCAAAAATATTTTTAGAATTTTGGGAATTAGCTGAAGATGTATTCATTTCCGGTAAAATCTGATTGGCTTACCTTAAAAGCATGACACAAGAAAACATCACGTAAGCACACAAGGGGCGGCAGACGACTCGTCCAGTAATGTATCTGGCGTTCCTTTTTTACTCCCTTCTCCCGAACGCCGACTCTCGCGCTGCCACACTTTCGCACTCCCCCGAAAAAAAGAACCCCTGATTGCAGGTTACAGATGGGGCCGCTCGAGTAAAAACCCGCTTTGTAGGCTGGAATAGAGTTGACTGGGAACTGAATACATTAGACGGTTAACGGGCTGGAACGTTTTTAAATAGCTGGCTTGCTGAGAATTTTTATTAAAACGCTGGTTCTAGCTGGGTAAAAAAGGCCTCGTTTGTTTTTCCTGCCTGTCAGCACCCCTGTCAGGCTCGTAAAAAATCGTACTTGACTTTTCGCTCTAACACCGTCTTTGCCAATGAAGTTTGAAGGCAAGTAGCGCGCCAGGAAATAACGGCGGCTCCCCTGTTTTCCATCATGTGTTGTTCTTTCTATCTCTATATCACGCTGTGTATGTCAGCTGTCAATTTAAACACGATAATACAGAACTATTTCAACTCGGCGGCGTGATCGACAACAGCCGTGAATCCGCCGTCTACATAAACAGGCTAAAAGTCCACAAGTGATAACGTGCGTGTCTCTTTTGTTTGAAGTCGTCGACACATCGACCTCTGAAATCCCCGCGAGTCAGGAGTTATTCACATAAGGATTAGGGGATTGCGGTCGCCAGTGCGTCAAATTAGTTTTTTTTAATATTTGGGGCGGAAATAGTCTCTAAAGACAATTAAAAGGTGAGAAAAATGTTACGTAGCACTATGCTATTCACCAAAGCTCATTTTAACAAAATTGCTGATATCATCGTCATCGTCATCATCATCATCATCATTATTATTATTATTATTATTATTATTATTATTCTTCTTCTTCTTCTTCTTCTTCTTCTTCTTATTATTATTATTATTATTATTATTATATCTCACTAATACTAATACTCGATACGATACTATTTTACACAGAACATGACCAGCGCTTTTTCTCCACTTGACAAGGGCATAAAAATACACATGGGCCTCTCCAGGCATTTTTGTGCAATAAAATTACCCTCTTCCGGAAATTTGGAATATCCTCTCAATTTTTCGGTGACGTTCACGGAAAAGATTTCTAATTTCCCAAGTTTTAATATCTTGCTGTATCGTAATTATCTCATGTTCCCTGACATTTTTTCCGAAAATCTCTCCAGACTCGCGGAGGAATTTACTGTGAAACAGGCCCTTGATCTTGGACACCTAAGGGTTGCAACCACACCCCCCCCCCCCCCCACCCAACGCGTACATGTATTTACACAATACCCGTCGACAATTTGACAAGGACATGACAAGGGACTTAAATGAAACACTTCTTTCCCTACGATGTCTTCGGGCGACTTGGCAGCCTTTTAAAATATGGCTGAAAAAGAGAGATAAATACAGCCTACAGCGGTACCTCTGGACACTTTGCCGGAGCGTTGTACCATGACCATGCACGGTTCGCTTAAGCCAGCTGGAGATGGTTCTGCGCCGCTTTCCGATACCTTGTCCCCGACAAGACAGTAAGTGAGAGACCATATGAGACAGATCCCTTTTGTTGGCACCTCAGTTCCACCTTACTGACATAAACTGAGATTCAGCCATGTATATATATGACGATATAGTCATTTTGTCTTCCATGTGGTCCGTTTTGCGGTTTGAGCATGCTCTTGGGCTAAAAAGATATAATGACAGAAGGATGACTCGTGGTCAAACGGCCTGTAGTCTTAGAGGTACCGCTAGTCTTGGACTCCTTTTACCTTTTTTCATTCTCACAATTTTTATTACCGTTTTACCGAAAACGATTGTCCTTCGATGGATTGTTGACATTTTTAAAGGAATCAGGTCTTCACTCGAAAAGCTCTGTGAAAGCGGTTGCTATTTTTCTGTTTTTGGCTATTAAGTCAACATTTATTACTGTGTCATGTAATGAAAATGTGCCACGTTTGTTACTACAACAACTCAGATGCTACCTTTCGCCTCTTCCTCTTGATGTCTAGTGACATCAATCTGAACCCTGGACCGGTTTCTTCGTCGACTGCTGATAAGATCAATTGCCTCGTGATGAATGCCAGAAACTTAAAAAGTTAACACAAAGACAGCACAATAAACTAGTAATCCGTGTGTATTCTTCATCGCTTCCAGGACCTGGTGTTCACTGAAAACTCTGACCTTAAATGTGTCAATGAGACATGCTTGAACCAAAATATCGGCAACTCTGAAATATTGCATTCTGGCTTTACAATATTTAGGAGAGATCGGTCTGATCGAGGTGGTGGTGGAGTTCTTATCGCAACTAAAGCAGCTTTCTTCAAAGCTGTCAAAGAACTTAAACCTGAAACAGAAGCCGAGCTGCAACAGCTTGGGACCATTTTTGCCGAAATTACTTACGCTTACTGGTCAAAGAATTTTATTCCGTTTTTGCTATGGGCCATCCAATGAAGACCCAAGTTGGATGGATGTATTCTTTCTCCATGCAGTTTGTGCCAGTTCGAATATAGGGTAATTTCGGGTGAGATCAATTTGCTAGGCATCCTCTGGGACTCCATTGACAGCGCATCGGGTGTTAACGAACTAGCCTTTATTGAAACCCTTCACGACCACCTCTTGACATGCACAAATCAATGAAAAACCCACTCGGGGCAACAATGTCAATATAACTGACCTATTGTCTCCAAAAGATACGGGTTTTTTTTTTACAGACCATAGCGTCATTATTTTCCAGTTTAACGCCTTTATAAAAGCCCCACCAAAAACCCTGAGATTATGCAAAAGGCGACTTTAAGTGTCTGTGTACGGCTCTGTCAGCAATTAACCTCTCTTCGATCATAGCGAATGACGTTATATTTACTAATTAGTAGCAATGGAAAGACACATTTCCTTAGCGGTCTCTAACTATATACAGACCAAGAGGCTTAAGGGACGGAATCCCATAGCTTGGATGTCTGGTGCCATACTTAATTAAAGGAATCTATAAGACAAAAGCTGAAACTATCTTCCTCGAGGCACCTGACGGAGAAGTTAAAAAACTTGCACAAAACAGTTAAGCGCATGCAGTGGAACAGCCATGATGAGTTTCTTGGTTCTGTCGAGTCCAACCTAAACACAAACCCGAAGCGGTTTTTGACGATATTAAAGCTGAATTCCAAATCGCATACAATTCCTGATCGAGTCTCGACGCCAATATCAGCCAGTGCATCCACTGACCCAGGTAATGGTACGCCGTTAAGATCTTCAGCTGAAAATCCTCGGGAAATAGCCAATCTGTTTAACTCCTAATAGTACGATAACTCGCAGAACTATTCGCCTCCCTTTTGAGACAAATTGAACTTGCTATGTAAATTGAGCTTGCATTTCAACCTACACAGTAGCAGCCGTGTGCACGAACAGAGGTGATAACATAGGTGGTGTTTACATGTGAAAACTCGCCCCGGTGCAAGTTTCATAGTGGCATGACATCGTGATTCATACCGTGTTTACATGAGGGGACAGCTTATGTCGGCCGACGTGACCGTGACACCATCTTGGATTGGATGTCGTAGACTATGCCACCCGCTACCCGTTTCAGATTTCTGAGAGAGTGATTTCATGCCGGAAGGAACAGTCGTACCACGTTTACCTGAGGTTTCGTACTGAAATGAGAATCTTGCTCACGTATGAGATTTTCTGCTAGTATCATGTAAACTAATACAGAGCCATGAGAGGGAACAGGAGTGAACTCGTACCGGAATGAAAGTCGCGCTGATATTATGTTAACACCCCCATAGTGGCTCCATGCACTATAGTGGAGGGTAGCCACAAAAAAGGGGAAAAAACAAAGAAAACAGTGAGTACAAAGACACTAATATGGCGCCTGATCCACTATTTACCCATCACTTTCGCTTGGCATGAAAAACAATAAAGGCCAGGAGAACCTGGATCAGTTCATCCAACATACAAACTTATATATAAACAGACCGCATGTCAATATGCTCCACTTGAGTCGTATTCGAACGTATGACAAGTGAAATGGCGACCTGGATTAAAAGAGATAAATGAATATTGATACTGCGGCATTTTGTAAAAAGTTACCGTATTTATTCGATAAACCGCCCACCTTCCAATAAGCGTCCACCTCGAATAAGCGCGGCATTTTGCAATAATGTACTCATTGTGTAATAAAGGGTGCAGCGTTTTGTAATAAATCCAACGTACGAATTTTCTGATAAGGTAAGTATCGCAAATTGTAATAACGTCTGACGAAGATTGTAATGATTTATTTCCAATGTGTGGTAACCGACACCGCTGATGTTCATAACCGTTGATTGTTAGTATGAAATGAATATTTAAAATGCATTCCATCATTTTTGAAAACTTTTCCGTACAGTTAATGCCAGGTATTTTTTTTTTTTGAAATATTCTGATATACAGGAAGTCAAAAACGTATCTATTGGTACTGGACTTCGATCCAAGGGTTTACCAATATTCAATATGGCGGCTTTGTTATAAGGGAGAGGGCCATGGGCCATGGACTGGATCTTGGGCCCCAGGTTACAGTAGCTTGTGGCTATATTAAAACTACAATCTTCGTCATAACTTTTTGGACACCTTAACATTTGCGTAACTACCTCGGGAAATTCCTGACCCCCCTCCCCCCCTTGTTAAATTTCCCATACAAAATTAGTACAACATCCCGCTTTTAATAAAGTGTCCCAAAACGTTTCGACGGACGACGATTGTAGGCCAAGAGCCGCCTGCTGTAAAGCCGCTGGGTCAGTTACGGGAAAAAAAAAATGCATAGGAATATCTGGAGAGTCTATCGTGATCTCTTCTGCCACGAAAGTACTGAAAGGACATTGTAATACTAAGACTTTGAACAGGAACTTTAATTACTTATTACATCGTATTGAACTTTGAACTTCGTATCACACTGTGTATTTTACGTTAGTTGTTGTCTGTTCTGGCACAAAAAACTGCTCTAACAGGTATATCAACAACAAAGTATAGCAATAACAACAACCGAAAACACGCTAGTACGGTAAAAATGACTAAACAAAGGAAATAGCATGTTATTTGCGCTAAAAAATGTTTTTAATTCTGAAACAACCTAAACCTATGGCATATTATTCGAGCCATGCATGATGCCAACGATTGCTCTTAATTAATTAAACGTCTTAACCCAACTTTTTTATAGCAGGGGATCCGCCACAGTAGTATATGTTTTCGGTAGCAAGTAAGTGAAAGTATCGTCGCACTGGCGAAATCGGGAGCACAAATTCCTAGTCTGCTGAAAAAGGATGCAGGTATCACTTGGGTTTGAGTTGCTGTAAGATCGTAGAGCTGTTTCAAAGATTTCGTTTCGAAGGTGGTCAAATATCTTCTTCTTTGCTGATTATCATTCTCATATTGATTCTTATATATGCCATCGCAAGCGCCCGCTTTCGCTGTTCTTGTCCTCTCTGTTGGTTCCACTATTCTTTTTCTTTCTTTTTTGTCATTATTTTCTTTCGCTTTCTCCGTTTCGTTTTCTTCTTCATTCCATACTTCCTGGTTCTCTTGCATTTCATTTGAACAGTTTTCAGCAGCATTATCCTCTTCCTCTAAGCACACATAATGGTTCCCTTGCCCTTCTGCAAAGTGTCCTAGGTTCAAATCAACTCCCACTACCGTAAATAGAGAAATTATTGTGTTCGCCTCCACACGGAGGGAAGAATGAACAGTTATTTGAATATTGAAAATGTTCGAGGCAACCTGTAAAGTGATATGATCTCCATAGGTGCCATCTTTGTTCATTTCGGCCAAGTAATCAGCCCATCCTTGACCAACAAATAGTTTTGAGGGAAAACCCTCTGAGTAATTTGGTTTTTAACAAATATTAGTAACAGTGGTAGTAATGATGATAGTAACAAAAATGAATGATAATAAATAGAATGAATCGAATCGAATCGAATCATATAATCAGGGGCTCGTTTCTTGACTCTCGTGATAACTCACCAGGCCGGAAACCTAATTATACGACACCCAATTCTGTCAACGGGGATTAGATTCTATTTGTTTTGAAAGCTTGATTTTAAAATCTTTATTTTATCAATTCCTTACTCTTGAAACGACTTATTATCGTCCTCGGGAGGAAGACTATTTTGACGAGTCCAAGAACGTCCGAATGACAAGCTTGTGGCTTTTTTATCTGGTCATATTTTGTCAATCTTTCAGGAAGGCGGTGCTGCCGAGTGGTCAGACACGTACACATGCTCTTAATATATATATTTAGCCAAGCCTAAAAGTGGAGCTCCACGACTCCTTTTTTAATAGCATTTATTTAAGTCTGGTTATGGTTACCGTATGAACGTAATAACTTTACAAATGCCTCATCCTTTCAGAAGTTATGCAATATATTTTTAGTGCATATACAGTAAAAACCCGCATACAAAAACACACATTTCCGGGGTTCAGGCTGATTGGGTTCTTATATATCGGGAATTTTAGGTGAAATCAGCCTGAAAGTGTTCTTAAGTGTTCTAAATTTTTTTTGTGTGTTTTCTCCTTATCATGGCCCTGTCTGTTGAAAATAAAGGATGTGACTGACACTTTGACAAATGGTGACATTCATTTTATTGCATATTTTTCATGTAATTATAAGACTTTTAATTCCAAATACAGTTGTTGTACATTTGCTATACACAGCAGATGTAATTACTAGCATTTATACAGAGATCTTAGTGCAATACCACAGTAAAGCTACAGACACTGTTTGTTCGATTAAACTGAAAAGGGAAGAGTTTTTATATAGAAGAACAATTTTCAATTTTCAGGCTGAATGTGTTCTTATAAAATGCTCCTTTTTTACCAAATTTCACCCTGGGTGTTCTTAATCCACATGTTCTTGTTTGTGGGTTTTTACTGTACAGTAAACTACACTTTTAACTGTTACATAGGAGAGCAAGGTATGCTCTTTTAAAATACATTGGGCAACTCTAAACAAGGCTTGAATTTGTGCCTTCACGGCAAACATAAAATGTGATGTCTCCGGTTCTTTAAGTCGAGCAGAGACGATTAAAATGGTAAAATACTCTATTTCAGGGTGAATTTCCCAACAATTGTTTTAGGATGCGTAATCTACTGATGAGCAGGTCGTTTTCCCTGCAAAGAAATAATAAAAAAGAAATTCTTGATGGGGACGTAATACTGCAAAAGACTTAAATGATCTCTGACATAATCAATTACTATGGTGAGAGAATATGTGTAATAAATGACAAAAGCATGTAACCAGCGCCATGTTTCCTTTACAATGATTGACCAAAATGACAAACTTCTCTCGTTGAGTGCGAAAGACTTTTTAATATAGTTTGAAAACTCAGTTACAAAAAGAAAGAAGGTCCAGCAAACAATAGATCCAAATCAACGCAAAAAATGTGTTAGAGGAACCTATAAAAACGAAACAAATGTTAAGGATGTTCATCACAACCTTTAATTTTTTAGCGGCTGATAAATATAAAAACAGTAATTCAACACTCGAATCTTTGATCAATCTTGTCGGCATCAATTCTCCTACTTTACTGAACAACAAGTTTTACTTTCAGGTCGTTTCTGACGTAGTGCTAACGTATACAACAGACATCATCTCTACAGGGATGTTATCTTTTACTATCAAGCTCTCTTGAAAGCGAACTTGATGGACCTTGATGTTGCATTCATTTCGAGCTTTTATGTGGAAATGTCGAACAAAAAAATAGACAAACCGCCAAAGCCTTGAAAATTCGATTTCATTTATATCTTAGGGTAAATTGAAATAAGTTAATGCATGTTGAAAAGCACTCGATATTTTTTCGGCACAATATCTTTATATTTTCAAGGAAACGGAAAATAGCTGAATATGGGCCAAATTATTTCACTGCTCTCATTCTCTTCGCCTGTGCCAAAACAAGCATAAACTACAATCTATAAATATTAAATAAAGTGGCCTTGACATTAAGAATCGTTATTTAAATATATCACATTGCTTTTTGCGAGAGAAATGGTTTTTGGAAGGCGTACATTTTGCTCTCATAAACAGCCTAGCGTAATCATCAACCTCTTAACTAGGTTACGTGACAAGAAAAACAAACCGCTAGCCAATTAAATGAATCGCAATTTATTGAGTTCAGGCTCGACACTATAGTGAGGTCATAAACTTAAATGGCGGCCGGCGAATGACGGACAGTGTTAAAAAACAAAAAAAACAGAACTGGACCGGAAAAAAAAATATTACGTATTACTTTGAAATTTTGACGTTGAATGCATTCTAGAAACAATTAATTGAGGGAATTTATTGCGCAAGGCGTGGTTCGCTAACTGCTGCTCGTTGCTTTTCATTCAAGCGCTAGCATATTAGGAGAGAATATGTTTAACATTTGGTTACTCTATCATGAAAGATTTGCTTATTGTGTTAAATGTGTGCAACACCAAGTTGAAACATTTGTATTGGTTTTACATGTCTGTTCTTGTCAAGACACTTCAACATAGGTAAAAATATCTTTTGCATTAATTGTTTTCAGCCGGAGATCGAGGCTGTTTTAAAAGCTTTTAAAAAAGACAACGATCAACGCCTTGAACGCTTGCCGTTTGCTTGCTACATTCATTTCATTTGTTCGTGTTTATTATTAAAAATCTTAGGTTGGTATTAACGGAGAAAATTTGTCCTGTGAAACTGAAAAAGAAGATAAAAGGATAAAAACTTATTTGCTGCCTTACTGTCTATTAGATGATCAAAAAAATAAACAGGCACAAGCATGAATATTAAAATCTCCAGCTTGCACATCAAATACTTCCTGAATCAGTAAGCTAACATTAAGAAAGCATGTTAGAAAGAATAAAGAAGTATATCAAATAAATGTGATGTTATATTTCAAGCCTGGTGAATGAATGAGAATGATGTATTATTCCAGAAAGTGACACAGGCATACTCGGAAAAAAATCCGAGTGCTCCTATCAGGAGTCGAACCTAAGACCTTCCGATTACTAGTTCGGACGCTCTACCACTGAGCTACAGGAGACTCGTGGGAGCTAAGGCCATTAAACTAGGTTCATGGGACAAACATCCTGCGTACATCATTCTCAATAAAGAAGTAATTGACAAAAACTTGGTGAAACGCAGCTTGAGAAGATGGTCTTGAATCGGCCTCCACCAGGACTTGTGGTGCGCGGCACAACCCACTTTGAAATAAAAGGTCAAAGAAAATTAAGTATATCAGCATTGTGGAAAACATCTTATGTTGTAGCATTTTCTAGCCAGGAAAAATTTCCTGGAGTTGTTTCCAATACTTTGGTGTAAAGCAAGTGCGGAGGGAGTAACTAAAACAAGTACGTGGTGCTGAATGTCTATCATAACTCTTGTGTACAGTTTCTTGTTTTCAATTGCATAATGTTGATAGCCCTGACTGCACTGTAACTCGAAGCGAAGAAGCGTTTGCAATCACTAAGCTGAAGTCCATACATGGTAACAGCCCCACGTAAACAAGAAGCTGATAGCAGCTTAAACTCAGGCCGCCATATTTGACTAAACGCTGCGTAAGCTCACGATCAAAGCGACAACAACAACAACAACAACTTTATTTCACATTTTCTTCTATTTTCAACAATTTTAAAATTGTTTTAAATTAGACTTAACACATAGAACATACAATTATACTTCACTCTGAATATATGTTATATATAAGGAAATACTTAGCAGCTAGATAACCCCTTTCCTTTAAATAGATCGATCTCTCTATACTCAAATATAAATCTAAACATTTATCCGAAGGAAGAAGCAAGGTTTCGAAATATAAATAACATTTCATTGCATTTCAGACATGTGCTTACGCAATAACACAGTCACGCAGCACAGATTATACTTAACACGTACCTCGATCCGTCACTTGTATACTGAAGCTGCTGCAGCTGACGATAGAGGTCGCTTTCTTTGCCTCCCGACATGCTATCATTGCCATCATCTTTTCGTTGTAACAGCCCCAGAACCCTCAATGCGCTAAAAGCAAACCGTTTGCGAACGCTTCACAATCAACGCCATTTTGGACAACAACAACAACAACAACAACAACAACAACAACAACAACAACAACAACAACAACCAGGAAACTGAGGGATAGTTTTAGTTGTAGATGGTGCCATCAGATACGCCATGATAAAAATGTCCTTTTGCTTTATTAAAAATGTTTAGTGGCTACGTCCACGGAAAAAAGCACAAAAACTCTGAGAACGAGATCAGCCATTACAAAGTTGTCAGTTTCACCGAGCATTTGGCATAATGTTCTTGTGGCCCTTTGTGCGCAATTAAGCGGGATAAAAAGTTGGTTGGTATTCCGAGGGACAAGTGATCAGAAAGACGAGAAATAACTGTCGCATTGAAGTGGAAGCAGTCTTTCTCTAAAAGGAACGTGGCACAAACGTTTTGATTCTACATTTTTATTTCAAACTATGGTTTCAAAATGTTGGGAACTTCTATCTCGTTTGTTTAATAATAAAATGGACAAACTAGTAGTAGCAACATTGATGATGCATCTTATTACACAGGATACGTTTCACGCTAATTCTAAACTGCCCTCCGTCAAGCGATATTCTTCTTGATAATGAAAATTGCTATTTTCGTAGAGTCAGCTGGCATGACTGAAATAATTTTTATGAAGGTTACGACATTTCTTAAAGTGAACAAGTTTCGAATGAAACTTCATCCATCTTCAGTCATTAGCGGGTGTGAAATAAATACAAGAAGTATACATTATAGCTAATTACACTGACATGACCGCCAATAAATATAGCAACCAACCAATTACAACGTTACAAGAAAAGAAAAAATATAGCTTATTACGCCGTGATGATACCAAAGGAACAGAACAGAAAATACATACTGAGTAAACAAACATTACTAAATAGCTGGCGAAAGATTTACATAAAATTACATTTGCCTGTTAAGTGTGGGTTTCTCCTAATGAATATGTAACACCTCCTTGTTTTTGAGCTGGAAACAGGTGGAGGAGGAATCTAAGATGGAAAAACAATCCTCTTGCATTGCCGAAGATTGTTTTGCCATCTTAGACTACGCCTCCACCCACTTCCAGCTCAGAATCAAGGAGGTGTTACATAGATATAGTTTGGTGAACTGCTTTAGGTCATGACCGCAATACAGGCATGAACACTGTCAACAACAGAGAGAAGAGAGTTTTTTTTTTCACTTAGACAGGAACACTTCATTGATCTACTCCAGGCTTCTCCGTTTGCTCTCAATGGTTTTCCGGTCTAATATCGAAGAGCCGCCCTGAAGCTTTTAGAACAATTTTTCTTCGCTCCAGTTTCGTGGTGACATTACTGAGTTTAAAAAAATTAAACTTCAAAGAATCGCAAAAACAATTCTTTATCACCGAAACCTCGATCTCGTGTATGTTCCTTGTTGTGTAAACATGGCTGATTTTTTTGCTCTGGTTAATATTTTTACTTCTGTTGCGAGTGCGTGTTGGCAAAAAAAGGATTTCATTTTGAAACTTTATGTTGACCTTCCCAGTCGCGCTATGCAGTGTAACTTTTGGCAATTAAGTCTTTTTCCTCATATTCAGGATTTCTTGGCATTGTTAGCTTGAGCATTTTCTTCTGTTTTCCGATTACCCTAATAAGTTTGTGTCAAGATTCCTACGTTAAAACATGTAGTATTTTGCGAACTAGAGTTTTGTTTCTGTCATCCCTTCAGTCCTACCTACTCCTGACAAATTGTTTATGCGTTCGCACCATTATTGGCAACTGGCCGATCGGGGGACACCCGGCTTAAACGTCTGTTTTCTCTTTTGCAAGGAAGATGCGCTAACAAAGCATTTCTGAAGCTAGGAATCTGCCAGGCATAAAGGAAAGGGTTCAGACTTGAGTTGATCAAAATTAAGACGAACTGAAGATCTCTAAGCCAGTGAATTGTTATGCAACTGCAACTTCGGCAGAAGTTCAAAATGTAGATTATAACACATGACGGCGCGTAACAAATGAGATACGCCGTCAGTATGAGGACAAATGTCTTCACGATGCGCTTCTCGTGTTCCAATGCTCGCATTTGCGCGCTTTCCGACTGTATTTGCGATGACATTTTAAACTGCGCGTGGAGTTTGCGATAAATGGAAATGTACGTAAAGAAGAATATCACCAACGTCGCAACGATAGCTGTTCGGGGGACACCCGGCTTAAACGTCTGTTTTCTCTTTTGCAAGGAAGATGCGCTAACAAAGCATTTCTGAAGCTAGGAATCTGCCAGGCATAAAGGAAAGGGTTCAGACTTGAGTTGATCAAAATTAAGACGAACTGAAGATCTCTAAGCCAGTGAATTGTTATGCAACTGCAACTTCGGCAGAAGTTCAAAATGTAGATTATAACACATGACGGCGCGTAACAAATGAGATACGCCGTCAGTATGAGGACAAATGTCTTCACGATGCGCTTCTCGTGTTCCAATGCTCGCATTTGCGCGCTTTCCGACTGTATTTGCGATGACATTTTAAACTGCGCGTGGAGTTTGCGATAAATGGAAATGTACGTAAAGAAGAATATCACCAACGTCGCAACGATAGCTGTATTGGCAAAAATGAAAGCGTATTTAATGGAACCAACTTGGAAATAAAGAGCTAAAGGCAACGCGATGGATACAGACCAAATAACGACAGAAGATGCGAAAGCGTGTCGTTGCTTTACCCTGTTTCTGTAGATGACGGGATGGACGACAGCGATGTAGCGTTCAGCTGCCATTGCTGTCAGACTGAGCGTTGAGGCATTACAGCAAATTAAATAAGAGATGTGGAGCACTGAATGAACTGGTAAATGAGGATGGTTTGATATTGCTTCTAAGATGTGAACGTAGGTAGAAATCGTCAACACTACAACTCCAACAACGAGGTCGGCGAATGCTAAGTTGACCACCAGGCAGTTGAATGCGTTTCGAAGAAGTATTTTACGCTCTTTAAACACCGCTAGGCATATTAAAAAGTTGGTTGGCACTGTCAAGAAGATCAGGACGATAGAAATGATTGTCGTGAAGAAAGAAAGGGACATCGGAGGAGATACATCGGAGCAGTCTTTCTCGAACAGTAACATAGCAAAGTAGGTCGAGTATTTTCAACTTCCTCTCTTGGAATCACAAACTTTTCCCCACCGTCATTTGCTTGATTTTACACGGATGAAACGTGTGTTTCAATCAGGGAAATATCGGTGCCAACTGAGTATCCATTTTCGGCGACCGGCACTTAATAAAAAGTTTTACGTTGTTATAAAACTGTCAGCCTTATTACTAATGTATATAATGCCAGCTGGAAAAAGTCCATATATTTAAATATTGCCTTAAGACGGAAGAAATATTGAAGTTGCAAGCGGAAATGTGAAGTAAATTCTGAACTCATACATACATACATGCACACTTTATTAAACTTTCCCAATGAGGCTTTTCACGAACAATAAGAAAATATAGGCACTCTGTGAGTGCGTTAAGTTAAAGCAGAAATATTGAAAGATAGGAGGAAGTAACCATAATCTCATGTTAAATGATATTGTTACGAGTCAAAATGGAGACATGTTAAAATTACTTAATAGAGTCATTAACAGACGATTTTCTCCGATATCTACACTAATTCCTCTTTAAGACCATTTCTCCGAATAGTTCCCCGGGGTGTACGCAGGGGCTACACACCGTAAGGACCTGTTCGGTGTTATAAATACTTATCTCTTATATTTCCAGTGCATTTTACAGTAGCGCTAGGCGAACAAACAGTTCCTTCGGGCGTACGCAGGGGCTACGCACCTTATGGAACTGTTTGGCGTGACAGATAATTGTTACATGCATAGGCTGTCTCTTTTACACGAACAGTTCCTCCCAGTGTACGCAGGGGCTACACAACTTCTGGCACTGTCCGCCGTTTAGATGATTGTTACATTTATAGGCCCTCCTGACTTTGCTATACTGTATATACGTTTACCAGGACTAAGACCACTTAACGCTTCACATATCTAGGTACCTATCGTGTAGCTGCATTTGCAGGGGCGGTGCAGCATTTCCACTATTAAACAACGTAAAATTTTCCAGTTGCCTTGGTTTTGGGTGGGGGCGTCCTAGTCCACTCTTTCATCGTGCTAGAACGGTGGCGTGTATCCCCTCACCTTTGCTGGGTACAGTTTTATTTAGAGTTATTGTTCTCTCATTATGTCATATTTTGCTAACAATAAACGGCCACGTGTGTGGCCAAAATATGCCAAACGGTGTCGTGTCATCTTCCATCCCAGCAAACGGAGCAAAACCAAGGCAATGGGTACAAAGATCAAGGTTTTGATAATGTGTCTAACGCAAAGGCGCATAAAATTACTTAATAGAGTCATTAACAGACGGTTAAATATCATGCGAGTCGAAGAATTAACTATGCAAATTTGCCGCTCAGTTACAAAAAGGAAATAAATAAACGTAGAAAGCCCGTTCGAAATTGTGGTTAAAACTAAAATAGACCATTTTACGAAAAGGAAACTCTTTCCTACCTGCAGCTTTTTTTTTGCCTTTAGGAAAAAAAGCTTAACAGAAACTCAGGTCGCGCAACTTTCAGTGAAATTGCCGCTCAGCTGCAAAAAGGAAATAGATAAACGTAGAAAGCCTGTTCGACATTGTGGTTAAAGCTAAAATAGGCCAGTTTATGAAAAGTAAACTCTTTCCTTCCTGCAACTTTTTTTTAGCCTTTAGGAAAAACGCTTATTAGAAACTCAGATCGCGTTGCTCGTTGCTTTTCTCTCAAGTCCTAGCATATTAGGAGAGAATATGTTTAACATTTGGTTACTCTATCTTGAAAGCTTTGTTTAATAGTGTTTAAATGTGTGCTACACCGAGTTGAAACATTTGGATTGGTTTTACATTTCTGTTCTTGTCAAGATACTTCAACATAGGTAAAAATATATTTTGCATTAATTGTTTTCAGCCGGACATCCAAGCTGTTTTGAAAGCTTTTAAAAAAGACAACGATCAACGCCTTGAACGCTTGCCGTTTCCTTGCTAGTTTCATTTGATCTGTTCAGTGTTTATCATTAAAGTTCTTAGGTTCGTATTAACTCAAAAAAAATTATCCTGTGAAACTGAAAATGAAGATAAAAGGATAAAAACTTATTTGCAGGTTTATTGTCCATTAGATGATCAGAAATATCAACAAGCACAAGCATGAATATTAAAAGCTCCAGCTTACACAACAAATACTTCTTGAACGATAAGCTAACATTAAGAAAGCATTTTAGAAAGAATAAAGAAGTAATTGACAAAAACTTGGTGAAACGCAGCTTGAGAAAATGGTCTCCACCAGGACTTGTGGTGTGCGGCACAACCCACTTTGAAATAAAAGGTCAAAGAAAATTAAGTATATCAGCATTGTGGAAAATATCTTATGTTGTAGCATTTTCTGGCCAGGAGAATTTCCTGGAGTTGTTTCCAATACTGTAGTTTAAAGCAAGTGCGGAAGGAGGAACTTAAACAAGTACGTGGTGCCGAATGTCTATCATAACTCTGGTGTACAGTTTCTTGTTTTCAATTGCATAATTTTGATAGCTTTGACTGCACTGTAACTCGAAGCGAAGAAGCGTTTGCAATCACTAAGCTGAAGCCCATACATGGTAACAGCCCCACACAAACAAGAAGCTGATAGCAGCTTAAACTCAGGCCGCCATATTTGACTAAACGCTGCGTAAGCTCACGGTCAAAGCGACAACAATAACAACAACAACAACAACAACAACAACAACTTTATTTCACATATCCTTCTATTTTTAAATATTTTCAAATTTATTTAAAATTTTAGAAAACGACCTCTGGCTAAAACGACTAAAAAACTACAAGCTTTCGTCTGCCCGAACTGCAGTCTTCGACGGGTAAAATGAATGATAGGAAAGTGGTGAGAAAAAATTTAAACAAAAAGTGTGAATTGCGAAATAATAAAAATGTAAATAATCATGAATGTTTGTTAAAAATAATGGTGTTTTGTCCAGGTAACAGGCAAGAATTGTTATCTGCGTTAGGTGTCACTCTCGTATGCCACGCTTCTAATGTTTTTCTGGTTCTAAAGGTGCCTTTGTCAATAATTGACGCGTTTTCAAAATCAATGACATGGTTGTTGGACCAGGCGTGATTACCAATTCTAGAACCTTTAGCCGCAGTTTTGGAGTTTCTCAAATGTTCTTTTTTTTCGGGTATTGAAAGCTCTGCTGGTTTCCCCAATATAACACCGCGAACAATTTCTACAGGGAATTTTATACACGACGTTGGTCTGCGATTCCATCGAAGATCGAAATTTCGGGCTGGGAACTGTTGTTGTAGTGTCGTAAATAGTTTGTTTACAACTGTGACATCGTGTTTTTTAAGGATACGTGTCACAGTTGTAAACAAACCATTTACCACACTACAACAACAGTTCCCAGCCCCGAAATTTCGAAATTTGAAATGCGGATGAAAGATCAAATAGCTGAAAGATCCTCGCAGTTACTACGCAACTTAAGCAGTTGCGAAAAGAAAGCCTGAAAAAAATTTAGGCTTGAACGGGATTCAAACGGGATGCGAATTTCGAATCCTGTTCAAGCCTGAATTTTTTTCAGGCTTTCTTTTTGCAACTGCTTAAGTTGCGTAGTAACTGCGAGGATCTTCCTTCTATTTGATCTTTCATCCACAGTTTAAATATGTCTTTCATATATTTACATTCATTTATTCATCCTTCACGGGTATATTACGAACTCACAATATGACCAGCTCCCAGTTGGCTTGATAGCTCAGTTGGTAGAGCACTGCACCAGCATCGCAGAGGTCATGGGTTCGAATCCCGTTCAAGCCTGAATTTTTTTCAGGCTTTCTTTTCGCAACTGCTTAAGTTGCGTAGTAACTGCAAGGATTTTTCTTCTATTTAATGTATATAATGCCAGCTGGAAAAAGTCCATATATTTAAATATTGCCTTAAGACAGAAGAAATATTGAAGGCAAAACAAGATTTAATTGCAAGCGAAAACGAGAAGTAAATTTTGAACACATACATACATACATGCACACTTTATTGAACTTCCCCAATGAGGCTTTTCACGAACAATAAGAAAATATAGGCACTCTGTGAGTGCATGTGGATACCGTAAGTTGAAGCAGAAATATTGAAAGATAGGAGGAAGTGACCATAATTTGATGTTAAATGATATTGTTACGAGTCAAAATGGAGACGTGTTAAAATTACTCAATATAGTCATTAACGGACAGTTAAATATCAGGCGAGTCGAAACATTGTCTATTCAAATTTTCTGCTTAGTCACAAAAAGGAAATAAATAAAAGTAGAAAGCCCGTTCGAAATTGTGGTTAAAGCTAAAATAGGCCAGTTTACGAAAAGTAAACTCTTTACTTCCTGCAACCTTTTTTTAGCCTTTGGGAAGAAAAGCTTATCAGAAACTCAGGTCTCGCAACAACTTTTAGTGAAATTGGAAACCCTGGGTTGACAACATACCCGCCCGCTGCTCCAAAAATTCAAACTAAAGAAAACAAACCTTTCTCGCAACTTCAATATACATTGTGTTTAATACAAATTTATTAATAAAAAATACTTATCTCTTACCCAGACCTAAGGGCTACATATCAGAATTATCAGAAGCGGCCGAGTACCCAAAGGAAACAACAACTTGAACTTTCGATTCGCACGTGATCAGGTCGTGCACCTTGAAACGGCGGCAAATTTGTTTGCCAGCCCGTATCAAGAAAATAGTTTTTTGTGGTCATGGCAGCTAAACGCTTTCAAACAAGAACTGAAGAAGAAATTTAACAGCTTCTTCCGGAAAAAAACTCGAAATCTACTGACAAGGCCACTCACAATGTAGTGAAAACGTTGAGAGACTTCTGCAAAGAGCAAAATTTGGACGAAAGCTTTCAAGATTTTGCAATGAAATCGTAAGGTGACACCAGTATATAATATGTTTTATTTTTGAGTTTTGAGGTATAACAAAACACTTCCCCACGGGAAACAGTGAATTTTGTTTCCTCTTGACCCTCAATGTTCCCCTGAGGGTCTCGGGTAAACAAATCTCACTGTTTCCCTTGGGCCCAGTTTTAAAGTGCTTAATGGTCAAGTTTATATTGAACAATTATTTACTAAGCCGGCTACCCACCCGGCGATTTTATATGCCGATCGCGGCGATGTGGCACTTCAACCTTGTTCCCGGACTCCATCGAGGGGTATTTTGAAACGTCATGTGATAAAATCGCCCAATCTGATTGGTTGACTTTACTGGTGATTCGCAGCGATAAGCGGAGGAATTTGCGGGAACGGGCATACTTGGGGAATGCCAGCGAATTTAATTGCCGATATCTGACATGCCAGATATCGGCGATTTTATACGCCGATCACGGCGGTCGGCGAAAATCGCAATCGCTGCACCGGGCTCACCTGGCGATTTTCGCCGATCGCGGCGATCGGCGTATAAAATCGCCAGGAGTGTCGTCGGGTTTACGAGCTGATAACTGTCTTTGAATGGGTTGCATTCTGGAAATAGGAATTGGTTAGTACTATTCATACTTTATTAATATTCATTAGCCCGCGTGCATAGTATATAAGCATGCGTTAATTATTCATAGTTGTCAGTTTTGCCTAACTGTGGTTGGAATCGGTTGAAGATGTCCGAGCATCCGTCCCAAGTGAACGACCCTGCGAGGGCCCAGGAAATTTTACAGCCACTTCAAGGCGCTGTTGAACAGGCTGTTCCGCTGGTGCAACTGGCTGGTGCAACTTTAGGAGCAACTGCGAGCGGGGATATTGCGGCCCAAAGTTCTGCCCGAGAAAACGTTAATGAGACGAGTACGTCGAACAGCTCAACAGTCAACCTTGAGGTATATATTCGCCTACAATGTTTTAGTTTTGTATTTTAGCCGGGGTTTGTTGCTTATTTCTGTTTGCCCAACATTACATTTTCTCGTTATGTTTTTTGCCGTTACTGGGGAGCCGGTTTTAAATTTCGCGCTTGGAGCAAATGGTCGGCGCGTATTCTTCTGGGTTCGCCACGATACAGTTCTTTTAAATGTCTGGGCGATAGTCTGTTGTTTTATATTATGTTTTTGCTGTCGCACTCAGTTGTTTTCTTCTTTTTGTTTTTTCTTATGAATTAGGGTTGCAATATATTTGGGAGCTGTTTGTGTTGGAGGACCGTAGAAACTATTTATGGGGTTTGCACCTTTCCTTACTTGTCCCTTGAGGGGCGCGGAATGTGCGGCCTCGGCCAAGGTCCGTGTTAGTCTCACAGTGGTGTTCCGTTTTGCTTGTCTGGCCACATGGTGACGTGGACTGTTTGATCAGTGCGTCGTGGACGTCTCCTTCGTGCCACGAGGTGGCATGAACAAAAAAAATCGGTCGAAGACCGATCGAGCAGTGTGTCGAGGACTTCTGCTCTGTGCCAAGGGGCGGCGTGGAAAAGAAAAAGGAAAACACGAAATAAGCGGTCGAGGACCGATAGGGAGGTGTGTCGAGAAATTTTGCCCTGTGCCACGAGGTGGCGTGAAAAGTGAAAAAATCGGTCGGGCACCACTTGTGCAATGAGTTTTCTTTTCGCTCTGTGCCGTGAGGTGGCGTAAGAATGGAAGGCGACAAGCAAACCGTCTTTAAGGACATTGAGGAGTTACTTGGTGTTTTCCTTCTTTTGTAGCTCCCGCCCGCAACGGTCGGGGCACTAAAGAAGGAGTTTGATGAGTGGAAGGGAAAAATGGATGCATCGGCAGTCGAGTCTGCTTTGTCGTGTCTCCAGATGGTGATCGCGCGTCCAGCGGCTCTTTTTGACCCATATGCTGCGATCGCCGCTCTGGATGAAGTGGTCAATGTTACGAAGGAAAAAAAGGATGAAAGAGCGTCGCGTTATGGAATGGTGCTAAGGCAGTGCCGTCCGTTGTTGAGCAACCCGTGCCTTCAGCAGGTGTTAAAAAAGCTGGTGGCGTCGAAAAAGGAGGCCGAGGTGGCCAAGGTTACTGCTAAGGCAACCGAACGACCCGTTTCGGTGAATCAAGCTTCGTTCACTGGACGGACGCACAAAGCTCCATACCAGAGGCGCGGCACCAATCTCGGTTTTTGATCACTTTCGGAGAGGAAGTGCTGGGTGTGTGGAAAGGCGGAACACATCTCACGCTCTTGCCCGGACAAGCATTAAAGATTGTGAAATCTGTTAAAGTGATGTGTGTTGCAATGGAATTCGGGATTGCCCTTGTACTTGCAATTGAAAATAATAAAATGTAAAGGCACTGAGTAATATGAGTCGTTTTTAGTTTGTGGTCTCGAGGTTGGGAAAATGACCCCACAAGCGTTTTGCCCATAGGCATACCCTTGAGCCCGATTACTCGGGCTACGGCGGTCATTTTCTCCGAACTCGGGTTTGCAGTCTCTGTTTGAGTACATCATTCTGATCCTTTTTCCTTTTTGGTGTTTTTGTTCTAGCCCAAACCAAAACGTCTCAAGGGAGATATGGTGACCTTTATGCCTTTGGAAGCGGAGGGAAAAAGCAGGCATAAGGAAATACGATGGGTATCCATGGAGGGTAAACCGAGTTCGGAGAAAATGACGTCAGAAGACGCTTGTTTAACCCATGTTCAAGGCATTGTGGCGGGGGAAACTCCTAACCTGCGGGATCTGTCGCTTCGCGATCCGGACTCCTTTCAACCTGGTCAACTTCGCACCCGAATTGGACTCTGGGAAAACATTTTGGCCGGGTACGAACCTGCAAAGGACGTTCTAGAATGGTTGGAGCATGGGGAGGATATCAAAAAATTCATGAAGCCCTTTAAGGGATCATTTATGGGTGTTAAGAATGAGAGCGCGGAACCCCCGGCTAGGGTTTTTAAGAACCAATACTCTTGCAAACAGTTTTCGCAATTTGTTACGGAAACAATTTTGAAACGTATCGAGACAGGAGCGATCCATGTTTCGGGTAAAGTGGGTGTAGGGGCGCCGCCCCACCTCGTCCTTCCCATGACGATCGAACCACAAAAGCCGAGGTTATGCATTGATGCCAGGTTTTAAACTTGTGGATGATCGACACCCCCTTTTCGTTGGACACGCTTGTTAGCGTCCCTCGTTTCGTATATCCTAATTCCTACATGAGCAAAATTGATGACAAGTCCAGCTATGACCATATTTTGCTTTCCTTTGATTCTCAGCAGTATTTTGGTATTGAGTGGCAGGGGTGGGGGTTGGTTGGAGTTACGCTCCCCTTCGGGTGGAAGAATTCTCCATTTGTATACCAAATTGTTGGACTGGGCCCCACAAATTTTTTCAGGAGTTTAAGGGTCGCGTGTTCCCTGTATATTGACGACCGTTTGAATGGGGAGCTGTTTGCTTTGAAGGGATTTTGGTCACGCCCACTGTTGCAGAGGACGCCGGAATACAGTTATCAATCTGCGGAGGCGGCTTTCTACATAGTCTGTTTCGTGCTGGTAAACCTGGGTTATTTTTTGGGCCTCCCCAAATGCGTTCTGGTCCCTGTAACCAGCATCCGTTACTTGGGCATGATGGTGGATTCGATAGCGCAGGCTTTTCGCATTCCTGAAGATAAGAAGATAAAGTTCTCTCAGCTACGTGAGCAAATACATTCGCGTGGATCTTCTATCTCCTTGAAGTCTTTACAGAGGTTGATGGGGAAATACAATTCCTTCTCCCTGGCTTTTCCAGCGTCTAAATTCTGCATTAGGGAAATGGCGGCGTCAATCGCAAAGGCTTCCAGAGGTGGTGAGGTGAATTTATCTCCGAATCTGAGAGAGCAAATAGTGTTTTGGAGGTTCCTTGATAGTTGGGACAAGGCGATTCGGTGGAGAAGTCAACGTCATGTTGCCATCTCTTTTACCTCAGACGCTTCGCCTTTCCGTTGGGGAGCGGTAACTCACCTGCCTACCGAGACCATTTCTGTCGGCGACTACTGGAAAGAAACCGTTCGAAGCGAGCATATTAATGTGAAGGAGATGTGGGCCGTCCTCAGGGGATTGCAGTCACTCCCGGAAAGCTTCTCTGATTGCAGGATTGATGCACAGGTGGACAGCATGGTTGTTTTCCACGCTTGGTCGGGCCGTGGGCCACGCTCTAGAAAGTTATTTCAGATTTCGCGATTGATTTTCCAGTTCTTGGTGGATAGAAACCTTTCCCTGGAAATGTGTTTTGTTCCTTCTCACCTGAACCAGGCAGATTGGTTTTCCAGGAGACTGTCTCGTTCGGATGCTATGCTTTCTCCGAAGTCTTGGGAAATCGTCCAGCGTCGGTTTGGCGGAATTAATGGCCATGATCTTGATTTAATGTCATTAGATTGCAATGTTCAACGGGACTTGCAAGGGAACTCGTTAAAGCACTTTACGCCCTTCCCTACTCCAGAGTCATCGGGTGTCAATGTTTTTAACCAAGACCTCTCTGTTTGCGATGGTAACCGCGTTAACGCCTATGTTTTCCCACCATTTTCACTTATTGGGCCTCTTGTGCGTTTCCTCGCATCAGTGAATGCAGTTGTTATGATAGTAGTACCATTGATGTCCCCCTTACCCGGGTGATGGCCGTTATTAAATGCATTGTCCAGCCGGATACGCTCCTTTTCCCTTCAAAGGACGGTTTTATTCCTGGCTCCTCTCCGTATAGCCTCTGGGCATTTAAGATTGGGAAAGACATGTCGTAAACTGCCTAACGGGAGAAACCTTTTTTCTCTTTTCAGTCTTTGCCGTTGGTACCCAGACTTTTCCAGCCATCTGTGTCGTGCCCGGCTAGTTCCAAACCCAATGATTTTGATTTTCGCTATTGTCAGAGATGTGGCTATCAGCGTCAGACAAAGTCACATACAACTTTGAAGAGTCTCAAGGCCCCTATTGACCTCTGTTTAATAAGGGGGAGAAAGAAAACTTTGGTTACTAGGCAACAGGCTACCCCTTATCAGAAACAAAGAAGTGCTTTAGAGATGGAGTTTTCAGAGTTCTTAGAATCCACCTCGAAGAGGGACATTTGCTCGGCAATACCTGACGACGTGATTGACTTCTTGATCTGGAAGGATAATTTTGGCAAGATGGTGGTACATATTGATTCCTGCCCTTTGTTGGGTGAGAAGAATGCTTCTTCTTGTGTTTGCCCTAAGCGTTTAGCATACGGCTCCATTGACTCGATAATTGGAAAATTAAGAGCTATATTCAACAAGTATGGGAGATCAACAACTGATAGTCTTTTCCTTGGGATCGCCAACCCCGCGGCTTCACCACTGATTAAGTCCTATTTATCAGCTGTCAGAGAGGAACAGCTCGCCGCAAGGGTAATGCAGAGACAGGCTGAACCTTTCTTTCTTCCGGATTTGGTGTTTTTATCTTCAGAAATAACTAAGCGCATGAACATACATGTTCGTTCTTCGACACAGCTATTTGTTCTCGTAAGAGATCAAGCCTTTTTTAAGGTGCAATTCTTTGGTGGCGACAGGGCCGGAGACCTCGGTCGAATGAAAACAAAGGAGATTCTCTATTTTCCGGAAAAAAAGGCTCTACTCTTTAACCATACACTAACTAAGTCGCTGCGAGACGGCACTTCGAACGTTTTTGCTCTCAAGCGTCATGCGGACCCTTCCGTCTGCCCGGTGACTGCAGTTGAGGTTTACATTAGCTTATGCGACCTTTTGAAGATCTCTATCCGACAAGGTTTTTTGTTTCGGCCCCTCAACCCTTCTGGAGAAATATTGCCAGCACCTTTTGAGTCGGCCGCGGCTCAGGCGCGGGTCTCGACGTATGTTCGCCAAATTCCAGCTTTTGCTTATCGGAATGTTACTTTACATGGTCTAAGGAGTGGCTGTGCAATTTCGCTCGCCATTGCCGGAGCGAAGCTTGATGCGGTCATGGATCACGTGGGCTGGAATTCCTCATCGACTGCACGTCATTATATTAAGTTGAATCAGGTGCTTGGCCTTGGTGGAGCGGCGGACACCTTGTCTTCGTTGGAAGTAGATTTAGCGAAAGCTTACAAGCAGTATAATAACCAACCTGGTTTTAATTTAGAATTCTAAGCATTACGTTTGTTTCAGGATGTAAATGCTTGTTTATCCTTTTTTCCCAAAGCATTCTAAGGTTTGGTTTTGTTGTTTAGATAGAGGTAGATACTAGCGAATGTTTACAAGTAAGTTAGCATAGTTTACCATAGTCTTCGTAGGTTCCTTTGATCTTACCTTGTTCATTTTGTTTTTGTGGCAATAAATTTTGGAAATGCATTCAAGGCCTGAAATAGTTTGGCATGGTTTTCTCTATAGCATCTATGACGGTCATGTTGAAATATTAGTGAGGGTTAGGAAATTAGTTGGGTTGAGGATGGGTAAGGTTGGGGACTTGGGGGACTTATTTTGGTATGATTGTTTGGATTAGCCAGCGAATTCCACGGCGATTGCGGGGCGCAGTCTGGGGGGACTTTCCCATAACTAAATCCTAATGAGTATGCAGGAGGGATAATGAACTATTCATACTTTATTAATATTCATTAGCCCGCGTGCATAGAAAATAAGCATGCGTTAATTATTCATCGTTGTCAGTTTTGCCTTACTGTGGTTGGAATCGTCCCACCCACCCACCCCTTCTGCTTACTCTATTAGCACCTCTCAGGTTTTCCCCAGCGAGCTTGCTCGTCTGGGGTGACTTTCCCCATAACTAAATGCTAATGAGTATGCAGGAGGGATAATGAACTAATTATCGCCATTTCTGTATTCTTTATGCTGCCCTTATTTTGTCTTGAGGAAAGAATTCTAGCCGATTTGAGGCTCACTTGCTGGAATCCGCAAAACGCTCCAAGCCGAAGAATGTTCAGTATAATCATTCGAAATTGTGCTTAAAGCTAAAAGCGACCACTTTACGAACCGAATATATTTGCTACGCGCAAGCTAAACGTTTGGGGAAAAATCTTATCAAAGCTCAGGAGTACCTAATGGGGCCGCTCGACTAAGATCTCGCTCTTCAGGCTGGAATAGAGCTGCCTGGCAACTGAAAACATTAGACGGTTAACTGGCTGGAACGTTTTTAAATAGCTAGCTTGCTGAGAATTTTTATTGAAACACTGGTTCTAGCTGGGTAAAAAATGTCTCGTTTGTTTTTCCTGCCTGTCAGGACCCCTGACAACAGGGAATAACGGCGGCTCCACTGTTTTCCATCATGTGTTGTTCTTTCTATCTCTATATCACGCTGTGTATGCCAGCTGTCAATATAAACGCGGTAATACAGAACTATTTCATATCATTACAGCTCGGCGGCGTGATCGACAACAGCCGGAAATCCCTCTACATTTGCAGGCTTAAAGTCCACAAGTGATAACATACGTGTCTCTTTTGTTTGAAGTCGTCGAGACATCGACCTCTGAAATCCCCGCGAATCAGGAGTTATTGACATTAGGTATAGCGGTTTGTGGTCGCCCCTGTGTCAGATTAGTTTTTTCTTTATATTTGGAGCAAAAAAGGGCTCTCTGAGCTCGGCAGACTCATGGCGGACTGTGAGTGGTGTCCGAGAACTGCAGTCAGCCTGAAGGCTACGAAAGTACCAGGAAGAAATCACTGAAATCGTCTCTGAAGACAATAGAAAGGTGAGTAAAATGTTACGTAGCACTACGCTATTCACCAAAGCTCATTTTAACGAAATTGCTGATATCATCATTATCATCATCATCATCATCATCAATATTTTATCTCACCAATAAAATTACCTCTTCCGGAAATTTGGAATATCCTCCCAATTTTTCGGTGACAAGATTTCGAATTTCCCGGGTTTTATTATCCTGCTGTATCGTAATTATTTCATGTTTCCCTGACGTTTTTCCCGAAAATTTCTCCAGATTCGCGGAGGAATTTCCTGTTAAACCGGCTCTTGATCTTGGACACCTAAGGGTTGCAATCCCCCCTGCGCGTTAACGTATTTATCGATGTTATATTTTCAAAGGTACGTGTGTAATGTGCAGAAATGGCTTAAAGGCTATGAATAGTACACAATACCCGTCGACAATTTGACAAGGACATGACAAGGGACATGAATGAAACGCTGCTTTCCCTACGATGTCTTCGGGCGATTTGGCAGCCTTTTAAAATATAGCTGAAAAAGAGAGAAAAAAACAGCCGACAGCGGTACCTCTGGACACTTTTCAAGAACGTTGTACCATGACGATGCACCACGAGATTTGGGCCCGCGGTTCGCTTATGCTAGATGGAGTTGGTTCCGCGCTGCTTTCCTATACCTTGTCCCCGACAAGACAATGGGGGAGGGAAAAGTCGGCCCCTAGACCATATGAGACAGGTCCCTTTCGTTGGCACTTCAGTTCCACCTTATTGACTTAAACTGAGGTTCAGCCATATATGTATGACGATATAGTCATTTTGTGTTCCATGTGGTACGTTTTGAGGTCTGAGCATGCGCACGAGGCAAAACGACATAATGACAGAAGGATGACTCGTGGTCAAACGACCTGTAGTCTTGGAGGTACCGCTAGTCTTGGACTCCTTTTACCTTTTTTCATTCTTACAATTTTTATTGCCGTTTTCCCGAAAACGATTGTTCCTTCGGTGGATTGTTGACATTTTTAAGGGAATCAAGTCGTCACCCGAAGAGCTCTGTGAAAGCCGTTTCTAATTTTCTGTTTTTGGATATTAAGTCAACACTTATTACTGTGCCATGTAATGAAAATGTGCCACGTTTGTTACAACAGCAACTCAGATGCTACCTTTCGCCTCTTGATGTCTAGTGACATCAATCCTAACCCAGGACCGGTTTCTTTTTCGACTGCTGGTAAGATGAATTGCCTCATGATGAATGCCAGAAGCTTAGTAAGTTATCACAAAGACAGCACAACAAACTAGTAATCCGTGTGTAACCATCATCGCTTCCAGGACCTGGTGTACGCCGAAAACTCTGACGTTATATGTGTCAATGAGAGATCGTTGAACCGAAACATCAGCAACCCTGAAATATTGCAGCTTTAGAATATTTAGTAGAGATCGGTCTGATCGAGGTGGTGGTGGAGTTCTTATCGCAATCAAAACAGCCCCCTTCAAAGCTGTCAAAGAATTTAAACCTGAATGGGAAGCCGAGCTACAACAGCCTGATATCATTTTTGCCGAAATTACTAAGCTTACTGGTCAAAAAATGTTATTCTGTTTTTGCTATGGGCCACCCAATAAAGACCCAAGTTCATGGAAGTATTATGAAGTTTGTGACCAGTTTGACAATATGGTAATTTCGGGTGACTTTAATTTGCCAGACATCCTCTGGGACTCCACCGACATTGCATCAGGTTTAACGAACTAGCCTTTATTGAAACCCTTCACGACCACCTCTTGACATGGAGAACTCAATAAAAAACCAAAACCTACTCTTGGCAACAACATACTTGACCTTGTAATCACGAGCGTGCCAAACCGTGTCAATGTAACCGACATATTGTCTCCAAAAGATACGGGGGTTTTTACGGACCAAGGCGTCATTATTTTCCAGTTCAACGCTTTTACAAAAGCCCCACCAAAAACCCTGAGATTTTTCTGCAATTATACAAAGGGCGACTTTGACGGTCTGCGTACGGCTCTGTCAGCAATTAACCTCTCTTCGATGATAGCCAATGACGATATAAATACTGACTGGCATAAGCTTAAGGGACGGAATGTCATACCTTGTCATACCTTGGATGTCTGGTGTACTTGATTAAAGGAATCTATAAGACAAAAGCTGAAACTATCTCTCTTGAGCCTCCTGAGGGAGAAGTTAAAAGGCTTGCCCAAAACAGTGAAGCTCATGCTGTGGAACAGTCGGGATGAGTTTCTTGGTTCCGTCGAGTCCGACCTCAACAGAAACTCAAAGCGTTTTTTGTCGATAGTAAAGCTAAATTCCAAATCACATACAATTCCTGATCGAGTCTCGACGCCAATATCAGCCAGTGCATCCACTGACCCAGGTAATCGTACGCCGTTAACAGCTTTAGCTTAAAATCCTCGGGAAATAGCCGATCTGTTTAACACCTACTTCGCATTAGGTTTCGCCCATGACACCCCCTCTCCCCCTTTCATCTAGAAGCGGTGCCAATGCACCAGCTTCTCCTGATATGTCGGAATGAACGCTCACGGTTAGCGAAGTCCAATCCGTGCACGAAGCCCTTGATGTCACAAAAGCCACCCAAGTGCACAGAGAATTACAGGCCCATCTACTTACCGTCACTGGTATCCAAAGTCTTGGAGCGATGTGTATTTAACACTTTAATGATAGACTGTACGAGGTGGTAAAAGATTGTCAACATGGATTCATTAGAGGGAAATCATGCACATCCAACCTAACAGTGCTGAGTGAAACCTCTGATACTTTGCCTGTCAGCTCCGGAATACCTCAGGTCTACATTTTAGGCCCGATGTTATTTCTCATCTATGTAAATAACTTGCCCGATTCGGTCCTGACGAGCCATGTTGCCATGTTTGCCGATGACACAAAAATATATAAACAAATTAAGTCTCAGGAAGCTGCTGCGTACCTACAAGCTGACTTGCTTGCTGGCCAGTTGACAGACATCACACCTACAGCTGGCTTGGATTTTCATTTCTTAAAAGTCTTGCTCGCTGGCAGTGAAGAGCGGGTATTTTTTCCCAGGAACGTTAAATAGTAACCAAGATTGACGTAGGAACACTCAGCTAGTGTTTAGTGCAACATACGATTAATTTTCTCTAAAAGGGTCGTTGGGTGCCCAGGAAAGCTAGATCGCGCAACAAGAATTCCATGCTGCTTCTGAAAATTAAAACCACAGGCTCGTGTACTAAAAATGTTCGAAACTACAAAATTAATCATATGGCTATGCAATACAAAGAACTCGGTTACTGGAATTCGAGAACGCCTTCAATAGACTTGTTTATTTTCGTGATATCGGAGCACAAATCACATCATGACAGGAGATACCAAAGGAAAATCCTCTTTTATTTTTTTAACCTACCAAAAGAAACGACAATTTCAATGATTTTATTTTGTAAACTATCTTTCAGATAAGAGTGCGATAACTCGCAGAACTACTCGCCTCCCTTTTGAGACAAATTGAACTTGCTATGTAAATTGAGCTTGCATTTCGAGCTACACAGCAGTAGCTGCGTGCACGCTTTGCGGGCTTATTTGCGCCACAAACACAGGTGATAACATAGGGGGTTTTTACATGTGAAAACTCGCCCCGGTGCGAGTTTCATACTGGTATGACATTGCGATTCATACCGTCTTTACATGAGGGGACAGCTCATGTCGGCCGACGTGATGGTGACACCATCTTGGATTGGATGTCGAAGACTACGCTACCCGCTACCCGTTTCATACTCCCGAGAGAGTGATTTCATGCCGGAACGAACAGTCGTATCACGCGGTTTACATGAGTTTTCGTACTGAAATGAGAATCTTGCTCCAGTATGAGATTTTGTGCTGGTATCATGTAAACTAATACAGAGCCATGAGAGGGAACTGGTTCATGGTTCATGGTTCATTTTATTTCACACTATTTACACAACATAAACATAAAAAGTAAAGTATTACAACAGATAATTACAAGATAAAAATAAATACAGTACAAATTATAAAATGTGTGTGGTGGTCAAAGTAGCAAAGGCTTTCTAGTGAGTGAACTCGTACCGGAATGAAAGTCGCGCTGATATCATGTAAACAGCCCCGTAGCGGCTCCATGCATTATAGTGCAGGGTAGCCACAAAACAGGGAAAAAAACTTATAATAGCATTCAAAAACATTGCAAAATAGACATATAATATTGAATGTGCGGTATTTCAAAATTGTGAGTAGGCGAATCAGATTTTAAGGTAGGGTTAAAAAAAAGGCTTTAAGAAACACAATTGAATACAAGCGTAAAAAGTATATTATAAATTCGGAAAGAAAAGGCTTCCGGCCGTCTTAAAGTCCCTCAAAACAGGTGGACCATTCTTAGAGAGACTGTACTGAATTATTTGAGGAAATTTCAAAGAAAAACAGTGAGTACAAAGACACTAGTTTGGTGCCAGATCCACTATTTACTCATCACTTTCGCTTGGCATGAAAAAAATTACAGCTAGGAGAACCTGGATCACTGAGTTCATCCAACATCCAAACTTATATATAAACAGACTGCATGTCAATATGTTCCACTTGAGTCATATGTGAACAAATGATAAGTGAAATGGCAACCTAGATTAAATGAAATAAATGAATAATGACACTTGTTCTGCAGCATTTTGCAATAAGTTACCACCTTCCAAGAAGTGCCCACCCTGCACCTCGAATAAGCGTGGCATTTTGTAATAATGTACTCATTGTGTAATAAAGGTGCAGCGTTTTGTAGTAAATCCAACCTACGAATTTTCCAATGAGGGCTGCAGCGTTTTGTAATATTTGTAAGTATCGCAAATTGTAATAACGTCTGAGGAAAATTGTAATGAGTTATTTCAAATGTGTGGTAAACGACACAGCTGATCTTCATGATTGTTGATTGTTAGTATGAAATGAATATTTAAAATGCATTCCATCATTTTTGACAACATTTCCGGACAGTTAATGCCAGGTATTCTTTTGTAATTTTCTGATATACAGGAAGTCAAAAACGTATCTATTGGTACTGGACTTCGATCCAAGGGTTTACCGATATTCAATATGGCGGCTTTGTTATAAGGGAGAGGGCCATGGGCCATGGACTGGATCTTGGGCCCCAGGTTACAGTAGCTTATGGCTATATTAAAACTACAACCTTCGTCAAAACTTTTTGGACACCTTAACATTTGCGAAACTACCTCGGTAAATTCCTGACCCCCCTCCCCCTGTTGTTAAATTTCCCATACAAAATTAGGCTTAGTACAACAGCCCGCTTTTAATAAAGTGTCCCAAAACTTTTTGACGGACGACGATTGTAGGCCAAGAGCCGCCTGCTGTAAAGCCGCTGGGTCAGTTACAGAAAAAAAATGCATAGGAATATCTGGAGAGTCTATCGTGATCTCTTCTGCCACGAAAGTACTCAAAGGAAATTGCAATACTAAGACTTTGAACAGGAACTTTAATTACTTATTACATCGTCTTGAACTTTGAACTTCGTATTACACTGTGTATTTTACGTTAGTTGTTGTCTGTTCCGGCACAAAAAACTGCTCTAACAGGTATATAAACAACAAAGTATAGCCGTAACAACAACCGGAAACACGCTGCTGCGATAAAAATGACTAAACAAAGGAAATAGCATGTTATTTGTTTTTTTAATTCGGAAACAACCTAAGCCTATGGCATATTATTCGAGCCATGCATGATGCCAACGATTGCTCTTAATTAAACGTCTTAACTCAACTTTTTTTATACCAGGGGATCTGTCACAGTTTTCGGTAGCAAGTAAGTGAAAGTATCGTCGCACTGGCGAAATCGGGAGCACAAATTCCTAATCCGCTGAAAAAGGATGTAGGTATCACTTGGGTTTGAGTTGCTGTAAGATCGTAGAACTGTTTCAAACAGTTAAGGCAATTTTTTTTGGTTTCGAAGGTGGTCAAATATCTTCCTCTTTGCTGATTATCATTCTCATATTGATTCTCATATATGCCATCGCAAGCGCCCTCTTTTGGTATTTGGTCCTCTCTGTTGGTTCCACTATTCTTTTTGTTTCTCTTTTGACATTATTTTCTTCCGCTTTCTCCGTTTCGTTTTCTTCTTCATTCCATACTTCCTGGTTCTCTTGCATTTCATTTGAACAGTTTTCAGCAGCATTATCCTCTTCCTCTAAGCACACATAATGGTTCCCTTGCCCTTCTGCAAAGTGTCCTAGGTTCAAATCAACTCCCACCACCGTAAATGGAGAAATTATTGTGTTCGCCTCCACACGGAGGGAAGAATGAACAGTTATTTGAATATTGAAAATGTTCGAGGAGAACGGCATTCGTGATAGAACACTAGTAGATTTATACTAATAACAAATAGAATGAATCGAATCGAATTATATAATCAGGGGCTCTTTTCTCGACTCTTCTGATAACTGACCGGGTCCGAAAACTTAATTATACGACCACCATTTCTGTCAACGGGGATTCAATTCTATTGGTTTTGAAAGCTTGATTTTAAAATCTTTATAATTTTGTGGAATACATTGGGCACGTTGCACTAATCGTAACCACCAATCGACAAAAGAAGAGATTTGAAAAATAAAGTAAAATTAATAAATTAAAAAAACCCTCTTCGGACCATGTAAGTTACCGGGACGTTACACAGACGCACGTGCCACGGGCCTGCCGTTCGGTACGAGCACAATATTCATTACCAGAAATTTCACTTTTATCAATTCCCTACACTTGAAATGACTTATTATCGTCCTCGGGGGAAAGACTATTTTGACGAGTCCAAGAACGTCCGAATGACAAGCTTATGGCTTTTGTATCAGGTCATATTTTGTTAATCTTTCAGGAAGGGGGTGCGGAGAAGTCAGACACGTACACATGCTCTTAATATATATATTTACCCAAGCCTAAAAGCGGAGCTCAACAATTCCTTTTTTTAATAGAATTTATCTAAGTCTGCTTATAGTTACCGTATGAACGTAATAACCTTACAACATTCCTCATCCTTTCTGGGGTTATGCAGTATATTGTTAGTGCACATACAGTAAACTACATACCAACAATAAGAATTAGAATGTTAACTGTTACACACTGGGGAGTGGACCAAGGTATGTTGTTAAACACACCACCCCCTCCCCCCCCCCCCGAAAAAAAAAAAATAGCGCTGACATTATCACCTAAGTAATCCTATCCTATGTTTACCACAACCTTTCATTTCTTTTCGCGGCCGATAAATATAAAAAGTTAAACAGTAATTTAACACGCGAATCTTTTATGAATCTTGTCGGCATCAATTCCCCTACTTTACTGACCAGCAAGTTTTACTTTCAGGTCGTTTCTGACGTAGCTCTGACGTATACAAAAGACATCATCTCTACAATAATGTTATCTTTTACATCAAGCTCTCTCAAAAGCGAACCAAAACAAGCATATACTACAATCTATAAATATCAAATAAAGTGGCCTTGACATTAAGAATCGTTATTTGAATATATCACATTGCTTTTTGCGAGAGAAATGTTGTTTTGGAAGGCGTACATTTTGCTCTCATAAACAGCCTAGGGTAGTCATCAACCTCTTAACTAGGTTACGTCACAAGAAAAACAAACCGCTAGCCAATTAAATGAATCGCAATTTATAGCCCACTTTGAAAATGAGTGATGGCCTTGGTCGAGAGTAACTGCCCAAGTGATTGTGGGATTGTTTGGGGGGACGATAATAATAGCCAACGTCCCCCAAACCTTCCCACAATCGCTTGGGCAGCTACTTTCGACCCAGGCCATCACTCTTTTTCAGAGTGGGCTATTAAGTTCAGGCGCGACACTATAGTGAGGCCATAAACTTAAATGGCGGCCGGCGAATGATGGGCAGTGTTAAAAAACGAAAAAACAGAACTTGACCGGAAAATAAAATATTACGCATTATTTTAAAATTTGACGTTGAATGCATTTTAAAAACAATTCCTTGAGGGAATTTATTGCGCAAGGTGTGGTTCGCGAAGTGCTGCTCGTTGCTTTTCACTCAAGCGCTAGCATATTAGGAGAGAATATGTTTAACATTTTGTTACTCTATCATTAGAGCTTTGTTAATAGTGTTTAAATGTGTGCGACACCGAGTTGAAACATTTAGATTGGTTTTACAAGTCTATTCTTGTCAAGACACTTCAACATAGGTAAAAATATCTTTTGCATTAATTGTTTTCAGCCGGACATCCAAGCTGTTTTAAAAGCTTTTAAAAAAGACAACGATCAACGCCTTGAACGCTGCTGTTTGCTTGCTAGTTTCATTTCATTTGTTCAGTGTTTATTATTAAAGTCCTTAAGTTGGTATTAACGGAGAAAATTTGTCTTGTGAAACTGAAAAAGAAGATAAAAGGATAAAAAGTTATTTGCTGCCTTACTGTCTATTAGATGATCAGAGAAATAAACAAGCACAAGCATGAATATTAAAATCTCCAACTTGCACATCAAATACTTCTTGAATCAGTAAGCTAACATTAAGAAAGCATTTTAGAAAGAATAAAGAAGTAATTGACAAAAACTTGGCGAAACGCAGCTTGAGAAAATGGTCTAGAATCGGCCCCCACCAGGACTTGTGGCGCGCGACACAACCCACTTTAAAATAAAAGGTCAAAGAAAATTAAGTGTATCAGCATAGTGGAAAATATCTTATGTTGTAGTACTTTCTGGCCAGGAGAATTTCCTGGAGTTGTTTTCAATACAGTGGTTTAAAGCAAATGCGAAGGGAGGAACTAAAACAAGTATGTGGTGCTGAATGTCTAGCATAACTCTGGTGTACAATTTTCAATTGCATAATTTTGATAGCCTTGACTGCACTGTAACTCGAAGCGAAGAAGCGTTTGCAATCACTAAGCTGAAGTCCATACATGGTAGCAGCCCCACGCAAACAAGAAGCTGATAACAGCTTAAACTCGGGCCATATTTGACTAAACGATGCGTAAGGCCACGATCAAAGCGACAACTACAACAACGACAACAACTTTATTTCACATTTCCTTCTATTTTCAAAAACTTTCAAATTGTTACAAATTTCAGACTTCACACATAGAACATACAATTATATTTCACTCTGAATATATGTCATATATAACGAAATACCTAGCAGCTAGATTACCCCTTTCCTTTAAATAGATTGATCTCCCTATACTCAAATATAAATCTAAACATTTATCCGAAGGAAGAAGCAAGGTTTCGAAATATAAATAACATTTAATTGCATTTCAGATATGTGCTTACGCAATAACACAGTCACGCAGTACAGATTATACTGAACTCGTACCTTGATCCGTCGCTTGTCTACTGCAGCTGACGATATAGATCGCTTTCTTTGCCTCTCGAAATGCTATCATTGCTATCATCTTTTTGTTGTAACAGCTCCAGAACCCTCAATGCGCTAAAAGCAAACCGTTCGCGAACGGTTCACAACCGACGCCATTTTGGACAACAACAACAACAACAACCAGAAAACTGAAGGATAGTTTTAGTTGTGCATGGTCAATTGACGCCATCAAAAAAATGTACTTTTGGTTTATTAAAGATGTTAAGTGGCTACGTCCACGGATAAAAGCACAAAAACTCTGAGAACGAGATCAGCCATTACAAAGTTGTCAATTTCACCGAGCATTTGTCAAATGTTCTTGTGGGTATTCCGCCCGAGGAACAAATGGTCAGAAAGACAAGAAATAACTATCACAATGAACTGGAAGCAATCTTTCTCTAAAAGGAACGTGGCACAAACGTTTTGATTCTACATTTTTATTTCAAACTATGGTTTCAAAATGTTGGGAACTTCTATCTCGTTTGTTTAATAATAAAATGGACAAAATAGTAGTAGCAACATTGATGATGCATCTTAGTATACAGGATACGTTTCACATTAATTCTAAACTGCCCTCCGTCAAGCGATATTCTGCTTGATAATGAAACTTACTATTTTCGTAGAGTCAGCTGGCATGACTGAAATAATTTTTATAAAGGTTACGACATTTCTTAAAGTAGACAAGTTTCGAATTTAAACTTCATCCATCTTCAGTCGTTAGTGGGTGTGAAATAAATACAAGAAGTATACAATATAGCTAATTACACTGACGTGACAAGAAATATAGCAACCAACCAATTACAACGTTACAAGAAAAGTAAAAATACAGCTAATTACGGCGCGATGATAACAAACGAACGGAACAGAAAATACATACTGAGTAGACAAACATTACTACATAGATAGCGAAAGATTTACATGAAATAACATTTGCCTGTTAAGTGTGGGTTTCTCCTAATGAATATGCAACACCTCCTTGATTTTGAGCTGGAAGCAGCTGGAGGAGGAGGCTAAGATGGAAAAACAATCCTCAGACATTGCCGAAGATTGCTTTTCCATCTTAGACTTCGCCTCCACCCACTTGCAGCTTAAAATCAAGGAGGTGTTACATAGATATACTTTGGTGACCTCATCGCAGTACAGGCATGAACATTGTCAGAAAGAAGAGAGTTTTTTTTCCACTTAGACAGGAACACTTCATTGATGTACTCCAGGCCTCTCCGTTTGATCTCAATGGTTTTCCGGTCTAATGTCGAAGAGCCGCCCTGAAGCTTTTAGAACAACTTTTCTGCGCTCCAGTTTCGTGGTGACATAACTGAGTTTAAAAAATTAAACTTCAAAGCATCGCAAAAACAATTCTTTATTACCGAAACCTCGATCTCGTGTATGTTCCTTGTTGTATAAACATGGCTGCTTTTTTCTCAGGTTAATATTTTCACTTCTGTTGCGAGTGCGTGTTGGCAAAAGAAAACATTTCATTTTGAAACTTTATGTTGACCTTTCCAGTCGCGCTATACAGTGTAACGTTTGGCAATTTAAAAGTCTTTTTCCTCATATTCAGGACTTCTTGGCATTGTTAGCTTGAGCATTTTGTTCTGTTTTCCGATTAGCCTAATAAGTTTGTGTCAAGATTCCTACTTTAAAACGTGTAGTATTTTGCGAACTAGAGTTTTGTTTCTGTCACCCCTTCAGTCCTACCTACTCCTGACAAATTGTTTATGCGTTCGCACCATTATTGGCAACTGGCCGATCGGGGGACACCCGGCTCAAACGTCTGTTTTCTCTTTTGCAAGGAAGATGCGCTAACAAAGCATTTCTGAAGCTAAGAATCTGCCAGGCATAAAGGAAAGGGTTCAGACTTGAGTTGATCAAAATTAAGACGAACTGAAGATCTCTAAGCCAGTGAATTGTTATGCAGCTGCAACTTCGGCAGAAGTTCAAAATGTAGATCATAACGCATGACGGCGCGTTGCAAATGAGGTACGCCGTTAGTATGAGAACAAACGTCTTCATGATGCGCTTCTCGTGTTCCAATGCTCGCCTTTGCGCGCTTTCCGATTGTATTTGCGATGACGTTTTAAACTGCTCGTGGAGCTTCCGATAAATGGAGATGTACGAAAAGAAAAGTATCACCAACGTCACAACGATAGTTGTATTGGCAAAAATGAAAGCGTATTTAATGAAACCGACTTGGAAATAAACAGCTAACGGCAACGCGATGGATACAGACCAAATAAAGACAGAAGATACGAGAGCGTGTCGTTGCTTTATCATGTTTCTGTAGATAGCGGGATGGACAACAGCGATGTATCGTTCAGCTGCCATTGCTGTCAGACTGAGCGTTGAGGCAGTACAGCAAATTAAATAAGAAATGTGGAGCACTGGAATAACTGGTAAATTAGGATGGTTTGTTGTTGCTTCTAACATGTGAACGTAGGTAGAAATCGTCAACACTACAACTCCAACAACGAGGTCGGCGAATGCTAAGTTGACCACCAGGCAGTTAAATGCGTTTCGAAGAATTATTTTGCGCTCTTTAAACACCGCTAGGCAGATTAAAAAGTTGGTTGGCACTGTAAAGAAGATCAGGACGATAGAAATGATCGTCGTGAGGAACGAGAGGAACATCGGAGGAGATACATCGGAGCAGTCTTTCTCGAACAGTAACATGGCAAAGTAGATCGAGTATTTTCGACTTCCTCTCTTTGGATCACTAACTTTTCCCCACTGTCATTTGCTTGCTTTTACACGGATGAAGCGTGTGTTTGAATCAGGGAAATATCGGTGCCAACTAAGTATCCATTTTCGGAGACTGACACTTAATAAAAAGCGGTATCAGTTTTACGTTGTTTTAAAACTGTCAGCCTTATTACTAATGTATATAATGCCAGCTGGAAAAATTCGTTATATTTAAATATTGCCTTAAAACGGAGTAAATTACAAGCGGAAACGACAAGTAAATTTTGAATACATACAATACATACATGCACACTTTAATGAACTTCCCCAACGAGGCTTTTCGCGAACGATAAGAAAATATATACACTCTGTGAGCGCATGTGGATATCGTAAGTTGAAGCAGAAATTTTAAAAGAAAGGAAGAAGTGGCCATAATTTCATGTTAAATTATATTGTTGCGAGTCAAAATGGAGAGATGTTAAATTTACTTACAGTCATTTAATAACAGACGGTTAAATATCATGTGAGTCAAAGAATTAACTATGCAAATTGGCCGCTCAGTCACAAAAAGGAAATAAATAAACGTAGAAAGCCCGTTCGAAATTGTGGTTAAAACTAAAATAGACCATTTTACGAAAAGGAAACTCTTTACTTCCTGCAAACTTTTTTTAACCTTTAGGAAAAAAGCTTATCAGACACTTAGATCGCGCAACAACTTTCAGTGAAATTGAAAACCTCGGGTTGACAACATACCGCCTGCTGCTTCAAAAATTCAAAATAAGAAAAAACCTTTTTGGCAACTACAATATACATTCTGTTTAATAGAGATTTATTTATAAAGAATACCTATCTCTTATCCAGTCCTAAGGACTACATAACAGAGTTATCAGAAGCGGCCGAGTGCCCTAGAGATACAGAGAATCATAGCAAGTAAATAACTGCAATTGTTATACCTCCCAAATCAAATACGTTTTCCCATTGGGGCAGAGCATGTCATGTGCCGCGGATCTGTAGCGTTTGCGGATCAAACAAAGACAGCTAAACAACACAACGTTTTTAATTCCCCGTTCAAGATAGCGTCCTCTTACAAAAACACATGTTCATTTCCAACTAAGGAAATACCATATATGGGCATACACTGCATCACTCTCCAACTTAATAAAGATTCCCATAAAGTCTAATAAAATAAGACGAACTAATCTGGGCTCTAACAGTCTAATGTCTCAAAATGATTGAATAAAAATGTAAACAATAGATACATGTTAAACAGTCTTGAAGAGTTCAGTCGCTATTTGCAAACAAAGTCCTTCATCCACTTGGGGGTTTCTCTTTTCCTAACCAGACGACTCTGTGGCTGTTCTGGAGCTGGACTCAGCAAAGGAGGTACAGTTTGTGGTTGGGAATTTTGCTGAAATCCACCTACTGGATCTTGCTTGAAAGTAACACCTTCCTTAGGCGTATCAGTTGCTATTGATGGAGCGGGGAACTTGGTTTCTGTAGCACCCCTCTCAGTTCCTCGGTCTACAAATTTCTTCATGTTACCAGCATTTCTCATTTTGCTCTGGCCGGCGGAATTCTCAATGACAACGGCATTTCCATTCTTCTCCACGACCCGATATGGCTCCGGTTCAAACTTTGGAGACAACTTGTTTTCTCGGTTCTGACGTAGCAGGATCAGGTTGCCCTCTGCTATGTCATTTGTCGTTGCATGTCTCTTTGAATTAGCATACTCTTTCTCAGTTAGCTTTCTGCGGGCATACCTTTCTCTGAGAAGAATTTGCCACTCTGCTCCAGTAGCTTGTTCACGAGGAGGTTGAACCTGAGGCAACTTATCTCTTAGTTTCCTTCCCATAAGAAGCTCAGCTGGAGACAGTGAACTGACAGTATGAGAAGTACTACGATACTGGAAAAGAAAGACCTGGACTTATCTTTTCCAATCCTTGCCTTGTAGCTGTGCTATTCTGATTGCCTTCATGAGGGTTTGTTGAGCCTCTCTACTTCACCATCACTTTGAGGTCAATATGGGATGTCTTTCTTGTTATCCATTGCTAAGTACTCAAAGAATCCTTCAAATTCTCGGGCAGCAAACGGTGGATCACTCCTGAGTGTTTCAGGCAAACTATAAGTGCGAAACATGCTCTCCATACATTTGATAACAGTCTTGGTCAGAAAAGCTATTTCTGGCCACTTTGAATAATAATCAACCTCTCTGGTAAGTGGACAGTAATTTCACTCCACGGTCCTTGGGGTAGTGGTGTAGACCTCATCGGTTCTGGTTTTGGTCTGGGTCCAACCAATTGGCATGGGTAGCAGGCTCTGATTAACTTTTCAACTTGTTTGTCAAGCTCTGGCTGTAATTGACACTGAGACGGCAATACAACTAATCGGTGAACTTTACTGGTGTTGCGCTGGAATTCAAACGCATCTACTCTTGAAATTGAAGTTCTGGCGAAGGCCAAGAACGGTAAATTGTTGAAGAGTTAAGTAAATGATGATGATCGTGATGGTACGACTAAAGCAAGAAATAATATAAATAAGTAGCAGGGAAAAAGACAAGAAATAACAACTGACAAACTGCGCACTTGCAAATGTTTTCCAGAACACAACCAAAAAATGAATCGAGCGTAGAAGGATGAGAAGTCTTGTGAAAATCGATCTGACGAAGAGCGTTGACAACGAGAAAATTATAATGAGTGGTTGAGGCCCCAAAAACCTTAAGTACAAGCAAAGGCGACTAAAATATACAGCGCCGGGGGAATGCGTGATAAGCATAATAAGCATAATGAGCAAGAAAAATCTAAAGTATAAGGAATGTTCACGTTTAAATCCTACATTCCGGCCCCTAAATGCGAAGTTTAAGCATTTACACAGTTGAGAAGAGAGGGCAGATTCAAAAAACTATAGACTAAGCAGATGCTGATTGCAATAGTCATACAGTTCCCTAATTTCAAGTTCATCTTTGAACAAATTGTTCATTGAACGTCCTGCTTCGGTGATTTATCCTCTTGAGATACTGCTGCTTCCAACAGTACTAACTTGTCAATAGGGCGTTCTAGTATCGTAGGTCTGGTCTTCAGCATGACGCTTCTTACGAATCCGTCGTTCCTGTTTGTTTTCATATCGACATTGCGACCAAGGGGCCATAGCCCTATTGGAGGCTTCTCGTCAGCAATGAGTACAATGTCCCCAACTTGAAAATTTCGTTCCAGCTTGGTCCACCTTTGCCTCTCCTGTAAACCGGAAAGATATTTTTTCGTCCACCTGCGCCAAAACACATCAGACAGGTACTGAACCTGGCACCATCGACGACGGGAATAAAGATCCTCACGTGCAAAGACCCCAGGTGGTAGCGATGGGCCAGCCTGTAGAAAGAGAAGGCGGTTATGCGTGAGAGGCTCGAGGTCGCGGGAATCGTCAGAAACCTTAGCCAAGGACATACCGTTAACAATCGACTCCACTTCACACATAAGCGTTAACAATGATTCGTCGTCAAGCGATTGCTCTCGAACCAAAGCGTTTAACACCTTCCGGACACTTCTGATGCAACGTTCCCATACTCCTCCATGGTGTGAGCCACTTGGGGGGTTGAATATCCATTCCACATTCCTTTGAAGAAGGAAATTCCTTATCTTATCTTGATTCCAGTTGCTAAGGGCACGTCTTATTTGGGCTTCCCCAGACACAAAATTACTGCCATTGTCAGTCCTTATGCGCTCCGGACTCCCTCTCCTGGCCATAAAACGCCGCAGGCTGTTTATGAAGGAATCGGTATCCAAACTGTGGACAACTTCGATGTGTATCGCGGTACCACTAAGCACGTGTAGAGAACTCAATAACGTTTGACTTCACTCCTACCACGACGAATCAAGAAGGGGCCGAAGCAGTCAACGCCTACATAGGTGAACGGGAGCCTGTCTGGTGTGATTCTGTCTTTAGGCAGATTTGCCATCTTCTGCTCGCCAACCCGGGCCTGTCTTTTCTTGCAATAGACACGAGCGCGGAGAGACTTTCGTACCGCAGCCCTGGGGCCAATGATCCAAACTCTTTCTCTTAACAGGCTAAGAACATACTCTGCCTCTGAGTGCCCAGATACCTGATGATAGTGACGAATAATTAGTGTGACGACAGGATGAGACTTGGGTAGAATCATAGGATGTTTCGACTCTGGTTGAAAAGGCCCATTGCCTAGCCTCCCTCCGACGCGCAAAATGCCGTCCAATAATCGAGAATCTAACTTGATGACCTTGCTGGTTTTCTTAATATGCCGTTTCCTCACCCCTTCACCTATCGGAACTGAGGAACCAGACCGTTTCAGCGTGGCTACTTCCTCTTCAAAGCTCTCGTTTTGGAGATGTCTGATTATTTCCCTCTCAGCACTTTCCAACTCATCAGGGGTAATTGGATCTGTCTTGGAGTTCTCAGTGAGAATTATGCGACCAGTCCTGCGCTGTTCGACTGCATGTCGTAACTTGACACGGAAACGCAGCATCTACGCGAAAAATTTCTTTAAGCGGCACCACGAGGAGAAGTATTGGAAGATGCTGTTCATGGACCGCTCTCTGACTTCCGTCGATGTAAGTAATACCTCAGCTGCCTTCTTGACCTTCTTCTTGACTAGTTGTCTCGTCGATTCATGCCTAAAAGTTTGGAAATAATTAAATTCTAGAGCTCAGCTTTTTTCGGCTTAGAGAAAGCCATTGTGTAGTTTGAGAAATTTTAGAATTGGCATTTAAAATCATAGATTTCATTTGCTCGTAGCATAATATTGAGTGTTCAAAAATATTTTTAAAATTTTGAGAATTAGCTGAAGATGTGTTCATTTCCGGTAAAATCTGATTGGCTTACTTTAAAAGAATGACACAAGAAAACATCACGTAAGCACACAAGGGGCGGCAGACGACTCGTCCAGTAATGTATCTGGCGTTCCTTTTTTACTCCCTTCTTCCGAACGCCGACTCTCGCGCTGCCACACTTTCGCACTCCCCCGAAAAAAAGAACCCCTGATCGCAGGTTACAGATGGGGCCGCTCGAGTAAAAACCCGCTTTGTAGGCTGGAATAGAGCTGACTGGGAACTGAATACATTAGACGGTTAACTGGCTGGAACGTTTTTAAATAGCTAGCTTGCTGAGAATTTTTATTAAAACGCTTGTTCTAGCTGGGTAAAAAAGGCCTCGTTTGTTTTTCCTGCCTGTCAGCACCCCTGTCAGGCTCGTAAAAAATCGCACTTGACTTTTCGCTCTAACACCGTCTTTGCCAATGAAATTTGAAGGCAAGTAGCGCGCCAGGAAATAACGGCGGCTCCCCTGATTTCCATCATGTGTTGTTCTTTGTATCTCTATATCACGCTGTGTATGTCAGCTGTCAATTTAAACACGATAATACAGAACTATTTCAACTCGGCGGCGTGATCGACAACAGCCGTGAATCCGCCGTCTACATAAAACAGGCTAAAAGTCCACAAGTGATAACGTGCGTGTCTCTTTTGTTTGAAGTCGTCGACACATCGACCTCTGAAATCCCCGCGAGTCAGGAGTTATTCACATAAGGATTAGGGGATTGCGGTCGCCAGTGCGTCAAATTAGTTTTTTTTTAATATTTGGAGCAAAAAAGGGGTCTCTGAGCTCGGGGGACTCATGGGCACTGTGAGTGGTGTCCGGGAACTGCAGTCAGCCTGCCGGCCACGAAAGTACAAGGCAGAAATCGCGGAAATAGTCTCTAAAGACAATGAAAAGGTGAGAAAAATGTTACGTAGCACTATGCTATTCACCAAAGCTCATTTTAACAAAATTGCTGATATCATCGTCATCGTCATCATCATCATCATCATCATCATCATCATCATTATTATTATTATTATTATTATTATTATTATTATTATTATTATAATTATTATTATATCTCACTAATACTAATACTCGATACGATACTATTTTACACAGAACATGACCAGCGCTTTTTCTCCACTTGACAAGGCCGTAAAATACGCATGGGCCTCTCCAGGCATTTTTGTGCAATAAAATTACCCTCTTCCGGAAAATTGGAATATCCTCTCAATTATTCGTTGTCGTTCACGGAAAAGATTTCTAATTGCCCAAGTTTTAATATCTTGCAGTATCGTAATTATCTCATGTTCCCTGACATTTTTTCCGAAAATCTCTCCAGACTCGCGGAGGAATTTCCTGTGAAACAGGCCCTTGATCTTGGACACCTAAGGGTTGCAACCCCCCCCCCCCCCCACCCAGCGCGTACATGTATTTACACAATACCCGTCGACAATTTGACAAGGACATGACAAGGGACATAAATGAAACACTTCTTTCCCTACGATGTCTTCGGGCGACTTGGTAGCCTTTTAAAATATGGCTGAAAAAGAGAGATAAATACAGTCTACAGCGGTACCTCTGGACACTTTGCTGGAGCGTTGTACCATGACGATGCACGGTTCGCTTAAGCCAGCTGGAGATGGTTCCGCGCTGCTTTCTGATACCTTGTCCCCGACAAGGCAGTAAGTGAGAGACCATATGAGACAGATCCCTTTTGTTGGCACCTCAGTTTCACCTTACTGACTTAAACTGAGATTCAGCCATGTATATATATGACGATATAGTCATTTTGTCTTCCATGTGGTCCGTTTTGCGGTTTGAGCATGCTCTTGGGCTAAAAAGATATAATGACAGAAGGATGACTCGTGGTCAAACGGCCTGTAGTCTTAGAGGTACCGCTAGTCTTGGACTCCTTTTACCTTTTTTCATTCTCAAAATTTTTATTACCGTTTTACCGAAAACGATTGTCCTTCGATGGATTGTTGACATTTTTAAAGGAATCAGGTCTTCACTCGAAAAGCTCTGTGAAAGCGGTTGCTATTTTTCTGTTTTTGGCTATTAAGTCAACATTTATTACTGTGTCATGTAATGAAAATGTGCCACGTTTGTTACTACAACAACTCAGATGCTACCTTTCGCCTCATCCTCTTGATGTCTGGTGACATCAATCCTAACCCTGGACCGGTTTCTTCGTCGACTGCTGGTAAGATCAATTGCCTCGTGATGAATGCCAAAAGCTTAAAAAGTTAACACAAAGACAGCACAATAAACTAGTAATCCGTGTGTATTCTTCATCGCTTCCAGGACCTGGTGTTCACTGAAAACTCTGACCTTAAATGTGTCAATGAGACACGGTTGAACCAAAATATCGGCAACTCTAAAATATTGCATTCTGGCTTTACAATATTCAGGAGAGATCGGTCTGATCGAGGTGGTGGTGGAGTTCTTATCGCAACTAAAGCAGCTTTCTTCAAAGCTGTCAAAGAACTTAAACCTGAATCGGAAGGCGAGCTGCAACAGCTTGAGACCATTTTTGCCGAAATTACGTGCGCTTACTGGTCAAAGAATTTTATTCCGTTTTTGCTATGGGCCATCCAATGAAGACCCAAGTTGGATGGATGTATTCGATAATTTTCTTCATGAAGTTTGTGCCAGTTTGAATATAGGGTAATTTCGGGTGAGATCAATTTGCTAGACATCCTCTGGGACTCCATTGACAGCGCATCGGGTGTTAACGAACTAGCCTTTATTGAAACCCTTCACGACCACCTCTTGACATGCACAAATCAATGAAAAACCCACTCGGGGCAACAATGTCAATATAACTGACCTATTGTCTCCAAAAGATACGGGTTTTTTTTACAGACCATAGCGTCATTATTTTCCAGTTTAACGCCTTTATAAAAGCCCCACCAAAAACCCTGAGATTTGTCTACGATTATGCAAAAGGCGACTTTAAGTGTCTGTGTACGGCTCTGTCAGCAATTAACCTCTCTTCGATCATAGCGAATGACGATATATTTATCAATTAGTAGCAATGGAAAGACACATTTCCTTTGCGGTCTCTAACTATATACAGACCAAGAGGCTTAAGGAACGGAATCCCATAGCTTGGATGTCTGGTGCCATACTTAATTAAAGGAATCTATAAGACAAAAGCTGAAACTATCTCCTCGAGCCACCTGACGGAAAAGTTAAAAAACTTGCACAAAACAGTTAAGCGCATGCAGTGGAACAGCCATGATGAGTTTCTTGGTTCTGTCGAGTCCGACCTAAACACAAACCCGAAGCGGTTTTTGACGATATTAAAGCTGAATTCCAAATCGCATACAATTCCTGATCGAGTCTCGACGCCAATATCAGCCAGTACATCCACTGACCCAGGTAATGGTACGCCGTTAAGATCTTCAGCTGAAAATCCTCGGGAAATAGCCAATCTGTTTAACTCCTAATACTACGATAACTCGCAGAACTACTCGCCTCCCTTTTGAGACAAATTAAACTTGCTATGTAAATTGAGCTTGCATTTCAACCTACACAGTAGCAGCCGTGTGCACGAACAGAGGTGATAACATAGGTGGTGTTTACATGTGAAAACTCGCCCCGGTGCAAGTTTCATAGTGGCATGACATCGTGATTCATACCGTGTTTACATGAGGGGACAGCTTATGTCGGCCGACGTGATCGTGACACCATCTTGGATTGGATGTCGTAGACTATGCCACCCGCTACCCGTTTCAGATTTCTGAGAGAGTGATTTCATGCCGGAAGGAACAGTCGTACCACGTTTACCTGAGTTTTCGTACTGAAATGAGAATCTCGCTCCGGTATGAGATTTTCTACTGGTATCATGTAAACTAATACAGAGCCATGAGAGGTAACCGGAGTGAACTCGTACCGGAATGAAAGTCGCGCTGATATTATGTTAACACCCCCATAGTGGCTCCATGCACTATAGTGGAGGGTAGCCACAAAAAAGGGGAAAAAACAAAGAAAACAGTGAGTACAAAGACACTAATATGGCGCCTGATCCACTATTTACCCATCACTTTCGCTTGGCACGAAAAACAATAAAGGCCAGGAGAACCTGGATCAGTTCATCCAACATACAAACTTATATATAAACAGACCGCATGTCAATATGCTCCACTTGAGTCGTATTCGAACGTATGACAAGTGAAATGGCGACCTGGATTAAAAGAGATAAATGAATATTGATACTGCGGCATTTTGTAAAAAGTTACCGTATTTATTCGGTAAACCGCCCACCTTCCAATAAGCGTCCACCTCGAATAAGCGCGGCATTTTGCAATAATGTACTCATTGTGTAATAAAGGGTGCAGCGTTTTGTAATAAATCCAACGTACGAATTTTCTGATAAGGTAAGTATCGCAAATTGTAATAACGTCTGACGAAGATTGTAATGATTTATTTCCAATGTGTGGTAACCGACACCGCTGATGTTCATAACCGTTGATTGTTAGTATGAAATGAATATTTAAAATGCATTCCATCATTTTTGAAAACTTTTCCGTACAGTTAATGCCAGGTATTTTTTTTTGCAATATTCTGATATACAGGAAGTCAAAAACGTATCTATTGGTACTGGACTTCGATCCAAGGGTTTACCAATATTCAATATGGCGGCTTTGTTATAAGGGAGAGGGCCATGGGCCATGGACTGGATCTTGGGCCCCAGGTTACAGTAGCTTGTGGCTATATTAAAACTACAATCTTCGTCATAACTTTTTGGACACCTTAACATTTGCGTAACTACCTCGGGAAATTCCTGACCCCCCTCCCCCCCTTGTTAAATTTCCCATACAAAATTAGTACAATATTCCGCTTTTAATAAAGTGTCCCAAAACGTTTTGACGGACGACGATTGTAGGCCAAGAGCCGCCTGCTGTAAAGCCGCTGGGTCAGTTACGGGAAAAAAATGCATAGGAATATCTGGAGAGTCTATCGTGATCTCTTCTGCCACGAAAGTACTGAAAGGACATTGTAATACTAAGACTTTGAACAGGAACTTTAATTACTTATTACATCGTATTGAACTTTGAACTTCGTATCACACTGTGTATTTTACGTTAGTTGTTGTCTGTTCTGGCACAAAAAACTGCTCTAACAGGTATATCAACAACAAAGTATAGCAATAACAACAACCGAAAACACGCTAGTACGGTAAAAATGACTAAACAAAGGAAATAGCATGTTATTTGCGCTAAAAAATGTTTTTAATTCTGAAACAACCTAAACCTATGGCATATTATTCGAGCCATGCATGATGCCAACGATTGCTCTTAATTAATTAAACGTCTTAACCCAACTTTTTTATAGCAGGGGATCCGCCACAGTAGTATATGTTTTCGGTAGCAAGTAAGTGAAAGTATCGTCGCACTGGCGAAATCGGGAGCACAAATTCCTAGTCTGCTGAAAAAGGATGCAGGTATCACTTGGGTTTGAGTTGCTGTAAGATCGTAGAGCTGTTTCAAAGATTTCGTTTCGAAGGTGGTCAAATATCTTCTTCTTTGCTGATTATCATTCTCATATTGATTCTTATATATGCCATCGCAAGCGCCCGCTTTCGCTGTTCTTGTCCTCTCTGTTGGTTGCACTATTCTTTTTCTTTCTTTTTTGTCATTATTTACTTCCGCTTTCTCCGTTTCGTTTTCTTCTTCATTCCATACTTCCTGGTTCTCTTGCATTTCATTTGAACAGTTTTCAGCAGCATTATCCTCTTCCTCTAAGCACACATAATGCTTCCCTTGCCCTTCTGCAAAGTGTCCTAGGTTCAAATCAACTCCCACCACCGTAAATGGAGAAATTATTGCGTTCGCCTCCACACGGAGGGAAGAATGAACAGTTATTTGAATATTGAAAATGTTCGAGGCAACCTGTAAAGTGATATGATCTCCATAGGTGCCATTTTTGTTCATTTCGGCCAAGTAATCAGCCCATCCTTGACCAACAAATAGTTTTAGGGGAAAACCCTCTGAGTAATTTGGTTTTTAACAAATATTAGTAACAGTGGAAGTAATGATGATAATAACAAAAATGAATGATAATAAATAGAATGAATAGAATCGAATCGAATCATATAATCAGGGGCTCGTTTCTTGACTCTCGTGACAACTCACCGGGCCGGAAACCTAATTATACGACACCCAATTCTGTCAACGGGGATTAGATTCTATTTGTTTTGAAAGCTTGATTTTAAAATCTTTATAATTTATGGAATACATTGGGCAAGTTGCACTAATCGTAACCATCAATCGACAAAAAAAGGGATTTGAAAAAAAAAAGAAAGTTACCGGGACGTTAGACAGACGCACGTGCCACGGGCCTGCGTTTCCTTACGAACACCTATCTTCGTGCACATTATTCATTACTAGAAATGTCATTTTTATCAATTCGTTACTCTTGAAACGACTTATTATCGTCCTCGGGAGGAAGACTATTTTGACGAGTCCACGAACGTCCGAATGACAAGCTTATGGCTTTTTTATCTGGTCATATTTTGTCAATCTTTCAGGAAGGCGGTGCTGCCGAGTGGTCAGACACGTACACATGCTCTTAATATATATATTTAAATAAGCCTAAAAGTGGAGCTCCACGACTCCTTTTTTAATAGCATTTATTTAAGTCTGGTTATGGTTACCGTATGAACGTAATAACTTTACAAATGCCTCATCCTTTCAGAAGTTATTCAATATATTTTTAGTGCATATACAGTAAAAACCCGCATACAAGAACACACATTTCCGGGGTTCAGGCTGATTGGGTTCTTATATATCGGGTATTTTAGGTGAAATCAGCCTGAAAGTGTTCTTAAGTGTTCTTAATTTTTGCTTATCATTGCACTGTCTGTTGAAAATAAAGGATGGTGACATTCATTTTATTGCATATTTTTCATGTAATTATAAGACTTTTAATTCCAAATAAAGTTGTTGTACATTTGCTATACACAGCAGGTGTAATTACTAGCATTTATACAGAGATCTTAGTGCAATACCACAGTAAAGCTACAGACACTGTTTGTTCTATTAAACTGAAAAGGGAAGAGTTTTTATATAGAAGAACAATTCTACTCTAAACAAGGCTTGAATTTGTGCCTTCACGGCAAACATACTGAATGTGATGTCTCCGGTTCTTTAAGTCGAGCAGAGACGATTAAAATGGTAAAATACTCTATTTCAGGGTGAATTTCCCAACAAATGTTTTAGGATGCGCAATCTACTGATGAGCAGGTCGTTTTCCCTGCAATGAAATAATAAAAAAGCAATTCTTGATGGGGACGTAATGCTGCAAAAGACTTAAATGATCTCTGACATAATCAATTACTATGGTGAGAGAATATGTGTAATAAATGACAAAAGCATGTAACCAGCGCCATGTTTCCTTTACAATGATTGACCAAAATGACAAACTTCTCTCGTTGAGTGCGAAAGACTTTTTAATATAGTTTGAAAGCTCAGTTACAAAAAGAAAGAAGGTTCAGCAAACAATAGATCCAAATCAACGCAAAAAATGTGTTAGAGGAACCTATAAAAACGAAACAAATGTTAAGGATGTTCATCACAACCTTTAATTTTTTAGTGGCTGATAAATATAAAAACAGTAATTCAACACTCGAATCTTTGATCAATCTTGTCGGCATCAATTCTCCTACTTTACTGAACAACAAGTTTTACTTTCAGGTCGTTTCTGACGTAGGGCTAACGTATACAACAGACATCATCTCTACACGGATGTTATCTTTTACTATCAAGCTCTCTTGAAAGCGAACTTGATGTTGCATTCATTTCGAGCTTTTATGTGGAAATGTCGAAAAAAAAAAAAAATAGACAAACCGCCAAAGCCTTGAAAATTCGATTTCATTTATATCTTAGAGTAAATTGAAATAAGTTAATGCATGTTGAAAAGCACTCGATATTTTTTCGGCACAATATCTTTATATTTTCAAGGAAACGGAAAATAGCTAAATATGGGCCAAATTATTTCACTACTCTCACTCTCTTCGCCTGTGCCAAAACAAGCATAAACTACAATCTATAAATATTAAATAAAGTGGCCTTGACATTAAGAATCGTTATTTAAATATATCACATTGCTTTTTGCGAGAGAAATGGTTTTTGGAAAGCGTACATTTTGCTCTCATAAACAGCCTAGGGTAGTCATCAACCTCTTGACTAGGTTACGTCACAAGAAAAACAAACCGCTAGCCAATTAAATGAATCGCAATTTATTGAGTTCAGGCTCGACACTATAGTGAGGCCATAAACTTAAATGGCGGCCGGCGAATGACGGACAGTGTTAAAAAACAAAAAAAAACAGAACTGGACCGGAAAATAAAATATTACGTATTATTTTGAAATTTTGACGTTGAATGCATTCTAGAAACAATTGAGGGAATTTATTGCGCAAGGCGTGGTTCGCGAACTGCTGCTCGTTTTCAAGCGCTAGCATATTAGGAGAGAATATGTTTAACATTTGGTTACTCTATCATGAAAGATTTGCTTGTTGTGTTAAATTTGTGCAACACCGAGTTGAAACATTTGTATTGGTTTTACCTGTCTGTTCTTGTCAAGACACTTTAACATAGGTAAAAATATCTTTTGCATTAATTGTTTTCAGCCGGAGATCGAGGCTGTTTTAAAAGCTTTTAAAAAAGACAACGATCAACGCCTTGAACGCTTGCCGTTTGCTTGCTAGTTTCATTTCTTCTGTTCAGTGTTTACTATTAAAGTTCTTAGGTTGGTATTAACTTAATTAAATTTGTCCTGTTAAATTGAAAAAGAAGATAAAAGGATAAAAACTTATTTGCTGCCTTACTGTCTATTAGATGATCAGAAAAATCAACAAGCACAAGCATGAATATTAAAATCTCCAGCTTGCACATCAAATACTTCTTGAATCAGTAAGCTAACATTAAGAAAGCATTTTAGAAAGAATAAAGAAGTATATCAAATAAATGTGATGTTATATTTCAAGCCTGGTGAATGAATGAGAATGATGTATTATTCCAGAAAGTGACACAGGCATACTCGGAAAAAAATCCGAGTGCTCCTATCAGGAGTCGAACCTAAGACCTTCCGATTACTAGTTCGGATGCTCTACCACTGAGCTACAGGAGACTCGTGGGAGCTTAGGCCATTAAACTAGGTTCATGGGACAAACATCCTGCGTACATCATTCTCAATAAAGAAGTAATTGACAAAAACTTGGTGAAACGCAGCTTAAGAAGATGGTCTTGAATCGGCCTCCACCAGGACTTGTGGTGCGCGGCACAACCCACTTTGAAATAAACGGTCAAAGAAAATTAAGTGTATCAGCATTGTGGAAAATATCTTATGTTGTAGTACTTTCTGGCCAGGAGAATTTCCTGGAGTTGTTTCCAATACTGTGGTTTAAAGCAAATGCGAAGGGAGGAACTAAAACAAGTATGTGGTGCTGAATATCTATCATAACTCTTGTGTACAGTTTCTTGTTTTCAATTGCATAATTTTGATAGCCCTGACTGCACTGTAACTCGAAGCGAAGAAGCGTTTGCAATCACTAAGCTGAAGTCCATACATGGTAACAGCCCCACGCAAACAAGAAGCTGATAGCAGCTTAAACTCAGGCCATATTTGACTAAACGGTGCGTAAGCTCACGATCAAAGCGACAACAACAACAGCAACAACTTTATTTCACATTTCCTTCTATTTTCAAAAATTTTCAAATTGTTATAAATTACAGACTTTTAAGTCTGTAATTTACAACAATTTGAAAACACATAGAACATACAATTTATACTTCACTCTGAATATATGTTATATATAAGGAAATACCAAGCAGCTAGATAACCCCTTTCCTTTAAATAGATCGATCTCTCTGTACGCAAATATAAATCTAAACATTTATCCGAAGGAAGAAGCAAGGTTTCGAAATATAAATAACATTTCATTGCATTTCAGATATGTGCTTACGCAATAACACAGTCACACAGTACAGATTATACTTAACTCGTACCTTGATCCGTCGCTTGTCTACTGCAGCTGAGGATATAGATCGCTTTCCTTTCCTCTCGACATGCTATTATTACCATCATCTTTTTGTTGTAACAGCTCCAGAACCCTCAATGCGCCTAAAGCAAACCGTTCGCAAACGCTTCACAACCGACGCCATTTTGGACAACAGCAACAACAACAACAACAACAAGAAAACTGAGGGATAGTTGTAATTGTGCATGGTGCCATCATACGCCATGATAAAAATTAACTTTTGGCTTATTAAAAATGTTTAGTGGCTACGTCCACGGATAAAAGCACAAAAACTCTGAGAACGATCTCAGCTATTGCAAAGTTGTCAGTTTCACCGAGCATTTGGCAAATGCTCTTGTGGCCCCTTGTACATAATTAAGCAGGAGAAAAAGTTGGTTGGTATTCTGAGGGACAAGTGATCAGAAAGACAAGAAATAACTGTCGCATTGAACTGTAAGCAGTCTTTCTCTAAAAGGAACATGGCACAAACGTTTTGATTCTTCATTTTTATTTCCAAGTGTGGTTCAATGTTGGGGGAACTTCTATCTCGTTTGTTTAATAATAAAATGTTTGCTGTGCAAGGGACCAAGTAGTAGTGGCAACATTGATGATGCATCTTATTACACAGGATACGTTTCACGTTAATTCTAAACAGCCCTCCGTCAAGAAATATTCTTCCTGATAATGCAAATTATTATTTTCTTAGAGTCAGCTGGCGTGACTGAAATAATTTTTATGAAGGTCACGACATTTCTTAAAGTAAACAAGTTTCAGTCGTTAGTGGGTGTGAAATAAATACAAGAAGTATACAATATAGGTAATAATACTGACGCGCCAATAAATATAGAGCAACCAACCAATTATAACGTTTTATAAAATATATGAGATAGTACGCGCGTCCTCATTGGTCGATAGGTGTGTTTAGATGAGAGTATGTAAACACAGTTGTGACGTCACGCTTTGTGTGTCTCCCGGCACAATTTGAAAACATTTCAAAGCTTTCGCAAGACTCGCAAAGTAATCTCAAGTACAACTGTTAAGGAAATGGTGACAAATTTCCCAAAATTTTTATCGGGGTATGCCTGTCTTTCCCCCTGCCTCGCTAGACGACCTCGTCGAGGAAGCTCAAGTGAAGACGACAAAATATACAACAAATACGCAGTAAACTTTTTTCAAGGTTTTGCATCTGAGTACCACAATAAAATTCTCTAAAAGACATTCTTTATTCAAAAAATGTACGCGAAAACGAACACAAAACTATATGCTACAGACTATAAATGTTTCAAATCAAACTTTGTACGGCCGGTTTCCGTGTTTTGGCTGTCAAATTTGTATAAAATGTATTTTCTCTGAGACTTTCTCAGCGTAATAATCTACTGCTACGATTACTATTAACAGCAACAACTTCACAGTCTGGATCCGCTGCTTGTGCTATGATTCCTAAACAGCAAAACTTCACAAGGCACGATGAGCGATTCGACTTCTCAGCCATCTCAGGCTGCCACATCGGGCAAGTTCACGTAACTTTCAAGAGCGACCATGCACAGTGACATTCATTTTCAGCTTAAATAAACTCCTCATCTTGAAGTTCTTTCCTTACAGAATCGTATATTTTGAACATTTCTTCTAGTTTTCACCGAATGTTTGGTAGTTTTCTGTAAGATTCACGAGAGTTCAAAGCTGAAATCGCCGTCATCCATACGGGGCTCGCTGACGCTTGCCACAAATTTCAACTTGATTTTGACTTTTATAACGCAAATTTTGATTGGTTCATGTGTTGTCAGATGCGCGTTTTCATTGGCTAGTAGCAAAAATGGTTGTCCAGAGCGTGTACTGAGAACATCTATTTCAATCAAGAAATAAATACACAAAATTTCCCTTCATTTGTCGAACTATTTTTTTAGAAATATTTTCTAAAAGCGATAGAGGACTTTTTTTCCTGTGTTTACATAGCCTCATCTAAACACTCGGGGAGTTGGGAGAATTCTCGAAAGTTATGCAAACCCGAGACGCACTGTCTCGAATTCTCCCAACCCCCCTCGTGTTTAGATGAGGCTATGGAAACACGGAAAAAGTCCTCTATTGCTTAAACAAGAAAAGTAAAAATATAGCTAATTACGGCGTGATGATAAGAAAGGAACAGAACAGAAAATACATACTGAGTAGACAAACATTACTAAATAGCTAGTGAAAAATTTACATGAAATTACATTTGCCTGTTAAGTGTGGGTTTCTCCTAATGAATATGTAACACCTCCTTGTTTTTGAGCTGGAAGCAGGTGGAGGAGGAGGTTAAGATGAAAAAACAATCCTCAGGCATTGCCGAAGATTGTTTTTCCATCTTAGACTTCGCCTCCACCCACTTCCAACTCAAAATCAAGGAGCTGTTACATAGATATAGTTTGGTGAACTGCTTTAGGTCATGACCGCAATACAGGCATGAACATTGTCAACAACAGAGAGAAGAGAGTTTTTTTTTTCACTTAGACGGGAACACTTCATTGATCTACTCCAGGCCTCTCCGTTTGATCTCGATGGTTTTCCGGTCTAATGACGAAGAGCCGCCCTGAAGCTTTTAGAACAACTTTCCTGCCCTCCAGTTTCGTTGTGACATAACTGAGTTTAAAAATGTAAACTTCAAAGCATCGCAAAAACAATTCTTTATCGCCCAAAGCTCAATCTCGTGTATGTTCCTTGTTGTGCAAACACGACTGCGTTTTTTGCTCAGGTTAATGTTTTCACTTCTGTTGCAAGTACATGTTGGCAAAATAAAAAGGATTTCATTTTACAACTTTATGTTGACCTTTCCAGTCGCGTTATACAGTATAACTTTTGGCAATTAAGTCTTTTTCCTCATATTCAGGTCTTCTTGGCATTTTTAACTTGAGTATTCTCTTCTGTTTTCCGATTAGGCAATCATCGAAGGAATGAGACAATTATGTATGTAAGTTTGTGTCAAGACTCCTACTTAAAGCATGTAGTATTTTGCGAACTAGAGTTTTGTTTCTGTCACCTCTTCAGTCCTAGCTACTCCTGACAAATAGTTCATGCGTTCGCATCCATCATTGACAACCGGCCGATCGGGGGACACCTGGCTCAAACGTCTTTTTTCTCTTTTGCAGGGAAAATGCGCTAACAAAGCATTTCTGAAGCTAGGAATCTGCCAGGCATAAAGGAAAGGGTTCAGACTTGAGTTGATCAAAATGAAAAGGGACTGAAGATCTCTAAGTCAGTGAATTGTTATGCAACTGCAACTTCGGCAGAAGTTCAAAATGTAGATTATAACGCATGATGGCGCGTAAAAAATGAGGTACGCCGTCAGTATGAGAACAAATGTCTTTACGATGCGCTTCTCGTTTTCCAATGCTCGCCTTTGCGCGCTCTCAGATTGCAGTTTCGATGACGTTTCAAACTGTGCGTGAAGCTTGCGATAAATGGAGATGTACGAAAAGAAAAATATCACCAACGTCGCAACGATAGCTGTATTGGCAAAAAATGAAAGCGTATTTAATGAAACCGACTTCGAAATAAAGAGCTAACGGCAACGTGATGGATACAGACCAAATAAAGACAGAAGATGCGAAAGCGTGTCGTTGCTTTACCCTGTTTCTGTAGATGATGGGATGGACGACAGCGATGTAGCGTTCAGCTGCCATTGCTGTCAGACTGAGCGTTGAGGCAGTACAGCAAATAAAATAGGAGATGTGACCCACTGGAAGAACTGGTAAATGAGGATGGTTTGTTATTGCTTCTAAGATGTGAACGTAGGTAGAAATCGTCATCACTACAACTCCAACAACGAGGTCGGCGAATGCTAAGTTGACCACCAGGCAGTTGAACGCGTTTCGAAGAAGTATTTTTCGCTCTTTAAACACCGCTAGGCATATTAAAAAGTTGGTTGGGACTGTAAAGAAGATCAGGACGATACAAATGATTGCCGTGAAGAACGAAAGGAACATCGGAGGAGGTACATCGGAGCAGTCTTTCTCGAACAGTAGCATGGCAAAGTAGGTGCAATATTTTCTACTTGCTCTTTTGGAATCACAAACTTTTCCCCACCTTCATTTGCTTGTTCTTACAGGGATGAAACGTGTTTGAATCAGGGAAATATCGGTGCCAACTGAGTCATGATCCATTTTCGGAGACTGATACTTAATAAAAAGCGGTATCAGTTTTACGTTGTTTTAAAACTGACAGCTTTATGACTAATGTATATAATGCCAGCTGGAAAAAGTCCATATATTTAAATATTGCTTTAAGACGGAAGAAATATTGAAGTATTTAATTGCAAGCGGAAACGAGAAGTAAATTTTGAACACATACATACATGCACACTTTATTGAACTTCCCCAATGAGGCTTTTCACGAACAATAAGAAAATAGAGGCACTCTGTGAGTGCATGTGGATGCCGTAAGTTGAAACAGAAATATTGAAAGATAGGAGGAAGTAGCCATAATTTCATGTCAAATGATATTGTCACGAGTCAAAATGGAGACATGTTAAAATTACTTAATATAGTCATTAACGGACAGTTAAATATCATGCGAGTCGAAGAATTGACTATGCAAATTTGCCGCTCAGTCACAAAAAGGAAACAAATAAATGTAGAAAGTCCGTTCGAAATTGTGGTCATAGCTAAAATAGGCCAGTTTACGAAAAGTAAACTTTTACTTCCTGCAACCTTTTTTTAGCCTTTAGGAAAAAAAGCTTATCAGAAACTCAGATCGCGTTGCTCGTTGCTTTTCTCTCAAGCGCCAGCTTATTAGTAGAGAATATGTTTAACATTTGGTTACTCTATCATGAAAACTAAACTTATTGTGTTAAAATGTGTGCTACACCGAGTTGAAACATTTGGATTGGTTTCACATGTCTGCTCTTGTCAAGACACTTCAACATAGGTAAAAATATATTTTGTCAGCCGGACATCCAAGCTGTTTTAAAAGCTTTTAACAAAGACAACGATCAACGCCTTGAACGCTTGCCGTTTGCTTGTTGGTTTCATTCCAGCTGTTCAGTGTTTATTATTAAAGTTCTTAGGTTGGTATTAACTGAAAAAAAAAATTATCCTGTGAAACTGAAAATGAAGATAAAAGGATAAAAACTTATTTGCAGCTTTACTGTCCATTAGATGATCAGAAAAATCAACAAGCACAAGGATAAATATTAAAAGCTTCAGCTTACACATCAAATACTTCTTGAACACTAAGCTAACATTAAGAAAGCATTTTAGAAAGAATAAAGAAGTAATTGACAAAAACTTGGTGAAACACAGCTTGAGAAAATGGTCTTGAATCGGCCTCCACCAGGACTTGTGGGGTGCGGTACAACCAACTCTGAAATAAACGGTCAAAGAAAATTAAGTGTATCAGCATTGTGGAAAATATCTTATGTTGTAGTATTTTCTGGCCAGGAGAATTTCCTGGTGTTGTTTCCAATACTGCATGTGGTTTAAAGCAAGTGCGGAAGGAGGAACTAAAACAAGTACGTGGTGCTGAATGTCTATCATAACTCTGGTGTACAGTTTCTTGTTTTCAATTGCATAATTTTGATAGCCTTGACTGCACTGTAACTCGAAGCGAAGAAGCGTTTGCAATCACTAAGCTGAAGTCCATACATGGTATCAGCCCCACGTAAACAAGAGGCTGATAGCAGCTTAAACTCGTGTCATATTTGACTAAACGCTGCGTAAGCTCACGATCAAAGCGACAACAACAACAACTTTATTTCACATTTCCTTCTATTTTCAAAAATCATCAGTTTTCAAATTTAGTTAATTTTAGAAAACGACCTCTGGCTAAAATGACTAAAAACTACAAGCTTTCGACTTCCCGAACTGCAATATTCGACGGGTAAAATGAATAATAGGAAAGTGGTGAGCAAAATTTAAACAAAGAGCGTGAATTGCGAAATAATAAAAATGTAAATAATTATGAATGTTTGTTAAAAAGAATGTTGTATTGTCCAGGTAACGGGCAAGAATTGTTATCTGCGTTAGGTGTCACATCGTGTTTTTTGAGGATACGTGTCACAGTTGTAAACAAACCATTTACCACACTACAACAACAGTTCCCAGCCCCGAAATTTCGACCTTTGATGGAATCGCAGACCAACGTCGTGTATAAAATTCCCTGTACAAATTGGTCGTGGTGTTATATTGGGGAAACCGGCAGAGCTTTCAATACCCGAAAAAAAGAACATTCGAGAAACACCAAAACTGCGGCTTAAGGTTCTAGAATTGGTAATCACGCCTTGTCCAACAACCATGTCATTGATTTTGAAAACGCGTCAATTGTTGACAAAGGCACCTTCAGAACCAGAAAAACATTAGAAGAGTGGAATACCAGAGTGACACCTAACGCAGATAACAATTCTTGCTCGTTACCTGGACAATACATTATTCTTTTTAACAAACATTCATAATTATTTACATTTTTTTCATTTCGCAAGTCACCCTTTGTGTTTAAATTTTCTCATCGCTTTCATATCATTCATTTTACCCGTCGAAGACCGCAGTTCGGGAAGTCGAAAGCTCGTAGTTTGTTAGTCATTTTAGCCAGAGGTCGTTTCCGAAAATTTTAACTGTTTCCTCCTGGCTACGGCCCCTCAATATTTTTAAATACAATTATACTTCACTCTCAATATATGTCATATATAAGGAAATACCTAGCAGCTAGATAACCTTTTTCCTTTAAATAGATCGAGCTCCCTATACTCAAATATAAATCTAGACATTTATCCGAAGGAAGAAGCAAGGTTTCGAAATATAAATAACATTTCATTGCATTTCAGACATGTGCTTACGCAATAACACAGTCACGCAGTACAGATTATACTTAACTTGTATGTTGATCCGTCGCTTGTATACTGCAGCTGACGATATAGATCGCTTTCTTTTCTTCTCGACATGCTATCATTCCTATTATCTTTTTGTTGTAACAGCTACAGAACCCTCAATGCGCTAAAAGCAAACTGTTCGCGAACGCTTCACAACCGACGCCATTTTGGACAACAACAACAACAACAACAACAACAACAACAACAACAACAACAACCAGATAAAAGCACAAAAACTCTGAGAACGAGATCAGCCATTACAAAGTTGTCAGTTTCACCGAGCATTTGGCAAATGTTCTTGTGGCCCTTTGTACACAATTAAGAAGGGGGGAAAGTTTGTTGGCATTCCACCCGAGGAACAAATGACCATAAAGACAAGAAATAACTATCACAATGAACTGGAAGCAGTCTTTCTCTAAAAGGAACATGGCACAAACGTTTTGATTCTACATTTTTATTTTAAACTATGGCGTCAAAATGTTGGGAACTTCTATCTCGTTTGTTTAATAATAAAATGTTTGCTGTGCAAGGGACCAAATAGCAGTAGCAACATTGATGATGCATTTTATTACACAGGATACGTTTCACGTTAATTCTAAACAGCCCGGCTCCAAACAATATTCTCCTTGATAATGCTAATTACTATTTTCGTAGAGTCAGTTGGCATGACTGAAATAATTTTTATGAAGGTTACGACATTTCTTAAAGTAAACAAGTTTCGAATGAAACTTCATCCATCTTCAGTCGTTAGTGGGTGTGAAATAAATACAAGAAGTATACAATATAGCTAATGGCACTGACGTGACAATAAAGATAGCAACCAACCAATTACAACGTTACAAGTAAAGTAAAAATATAGCTAATTACTGGGTGACGATAACAAAGGAACGGAACAGAAAATACATACTGAGTAGACAAACATTATTAAATAGCTAGCGAAAGATTTACATGAAATTACATTTGCCTGTTAAGTGTGGGTTTCTCACAATGAATATAAAACACCTCCTTGATTTTGAGCTGGAAGCAGGTGGCGGAGGAGGTTAAGATGGAAAAACAATCCTCAGACATTGTCGAAGATTGTTTTTCCATCTTAGACTTCGCCTCCACCCTCTTCCAGCTCAAAATCAAGGAGGTGTTGCAGAGATGTGGTTTGGTGAACTGCTTTAGGCCATGACCGCAATCCAGGCAAGAAAATTGTCAACAACAGAGAGGAGAGAGTTCTTTTCATTGATCTACTCCAGGCCTCTCCGTTTAATCGCAATGGTTTTCCTGTATAATGACGAAGAGCCGCCCTGAAGCTTTTAGAACAACTTTTCTGCGCTCCACTTTCGTGGTGACATAACTGAGTTTAAAAAATTAAACTTCAAGGCATTGCAAAAACAATTCTTTATCACCCAAAGCTCAATCTCTTGTACGTTCCTTGTTGTGGAAACACAGCTGGGTCTGTTACTCAGGTTAATATTTTCTCTTCTGTTACGAGTGCGTCAGGGGCGTAACTACCTGTACGCACACAGACACGTGCTTACCTGAAAAGGGGGGGGGGGGGGGGGGAATTCGAAAATCAAATTAAATCATGTAAGATGAAATAGAATAAAATGAATAAAAAGCAAACGAGTAAAACCTAATGATTTGATAAAAAACACAATTTCAATCAATTCAAGTCATTTGACTCAGTTTGTGTCTTTGAAATAATTTTATAAAGCAACGGAGTGTGTTTTTCCACACCCGAATGTCGGTTTCCACAGAGAAGCGACGTGATTAAAATTAATGATAAAAGAAGCAGAGACCGATTAAAATTTCAAGAACTCTTCAAAACCTGACGGAAAAACACAAACAACCACAACTTTATTTGATATACCTATATTTTTTACAGGAATACACAGCCCGCATATAGCAGAGCTAATCGAGGCGGGTTGTGTAACTTAATAATTATTACAAACATGAATAAAATTAGAATAAATTAGTAAATATAACTATATAAAGTAAGTCAGGATAAGTACACTCATTCGTCCTTTTAAGCAACTAGATAAGAGAAAATTAAATAAGTAGAATATACATAATTATACATACACATATATACGCATATATAATAAGAGGGGAAAACAAGAACAAGAAGAAAAGCAAATATAAAGTTTAATTGGCAATAGTTAGTGATTTTAAAGATTAAAGACGAGACATCAACATAATCATCCTCATCATCAAGCACCGCATGTACAAAAATTGATGAATTTTGTACTTAAAAAGTCTCCTTCTAAGCTTACGCAGATCAGGCTTCAAGCAATTCCACACCTTAGCTACAAAAAAGAATTAAGTCGAACACTCAATCTTGATTTATTGACATAGACATTACCAGCATCAGAAAATTTAGTATTATACGTATGGACATCACTTGAGTAGGTAAAGAGGCGACAAATCAGTTCCGAGGCGTAGAATTAGTAGAATTAGAAGACGCTTCTCACGTAGCCTGTGTCTACGTGTGCTGCAGAGCGAAGCTTTATTGGCGTGGAGAGGCCTAAGACGCCACTTCGGAGTGCTAAGTCAGATGCGAGGTTACCTTGTCCTCGCTATCTGTAATAACTATTCACAAACACAAGGAAATAGACCTCAATGAGGTCATTTCTGTCTTTGCTGGAAGGAAAGACAGCCGATAGTTGTAACGGTCAACCGTTATATCCCTTATGCCTTTATGAAAGCTAAAGTATCTACACTTATATTAATTTTTGGTGTCTCAGTTTTTTTGCTTTTGGCGATGTACACTTTAATTGTTTATTTGTATATTTATACTGATCACGAGTAAGTGCGTACTTAATGCTGCTCAAAAACAATGATGTGGTCGAAAGTGGCAAAAAGTACTCATTTGTGAATAAAATCCTGAGATACCGCTAGCTTGTTGGCTTAATGGATGAAGGGTCCGAAGCACTTCAATGAACCCAAGGAAGCAGCAAAGAATTTGACGACGTAGTTGCCTTTTGGTATCACGTTTACATTAAAAAAATTAACCTCACCATCCTGACGATAAAGAACATTTAATCATAGCACTTAAAAAAAAAATAATAATAATAAAAAATTGGATGGGGAGAGGGGGGTGTAGGGGGATTTGGAAAATTGTGCGTACCTCTGGAAAAATCCTGGCCACGCCCCTGTACGTGGTGGCAAAATAATAAGGATTTCATTTTGCAACTTTATCTTGACCTTTCCAGTCGTGTTATACAGTGCAACTTTTGGCAATTAAGTCTTTCCAAGAGAGGATGTCTCTTGGTCTTTCTTCATATTCAGGTCTTCTTGGCATTTTTAGCTTGAGCAGTTTCTTCTGTTTTCCGATTAGGCAATAATCGAAGGAATGAGACAATAATGTTTGTAAGTTTGTCTCAAGATTTCTGCTTTAAAACATGTAGTATTTTACGAACTAGAGTTTTGTTTCTGTCAGCCCTTCAGTCCTAGCTACTCTTGACAAATTGTTGATGCGTTCGCATCCATTATTGGCAACTAGCCGATCGGGAGACACCTGGCTCAAACGTCTGTTTTCTCTTTTGCAGGGAAGATACGCTAACAAAGCATTTCTGAAGCTAGGAATCTGCCATGCATAAAGGAAAGGGTTCAGACTTGAGTTGATCCAAATGAAAAGGTACTGAAGATCTCTAAGCCAGTGAATTGTTATGCAACTGCAACTTCGGCAGAAGTTCAAAATGTAGATTATAACGCATGACGGCGCGTAACAAACGAGGTACGCCAACAGTACGAGAACAAATGTCTTCACTATACGCTTCTCGTGTTCCAATGCTCGCCTTTGCGCACTTTCAGATTGCAGTTTCGATGACGTTTCAAACTGCGCGTGGAGCTTGCGATAAATGGAGATGTACGAAAAAAAAAATATCACCAACGTCGCAACGATAGCTGTATTGGCAAAAATGAAAGCGTATTTAATGAAACCGACTTGGAAATAAAGAGCTAGCGGCAACACGATGGATACAGACCAAATAAAGACAGAAGATGTGAGAGCTTGTCGTTGCTTTATCCTGTTTCTGTAGATGATGGGATGGACGACAGCGATGTAGCGTTCAGCTGCCATTGCTGTTAGACTGAGCGTTGAGGCAGTACAGCAAATAAAATAAGAGATGTGTCCTACTGGAAGAACTGGTAAATTAGGATGGTTGGTTGTTGCTTCTAAGATGTGAACGTAGGTAGAAATCGTCATTACTACAACTCCAACAACGAGGTCGGCGAATGCTAAGTTGACCACCAGGCAGTTGAACGCGTTTCGAAGAAGTATTTTTCGCTCTTTAAACACCACTAGGCATATTAAAAAGTTGGTTGGCACTGTAAAGAAGATCAGGACGATAGAAATGATTGTCGTGAAGAACGAAAGGAACATCGGAGGAGGTACATCGGAGCAGTCTTTCTCGAACAGTAACATGGCAAAGTAGATGGAGTATTTCCAACTCTCTTGGAATCACAAACTTTTCCCCACCGTCATTTGCTTGCTTTTACACGGATGAAACGTGTTTGAATCAGGGAAATATCGGTGCCAACTGAGTATCCATTTTCCGATACTGCCATTTAATAAAAGCGGTATCAGTTTTATGTTGCTTTAAAACTGTTAGGTGTATTACTAATGTATAATGCCAGCTGGAAAAAGGCCATATATTTAAATATTGCTTAACAACGGAGCAAATGGCGAAGTCAAAACAACGTGACGTGAATTAGTTTTTGAATACTTACATGCATACATTATTGAACCCCACCAATGGGTCTTTTCAGGAACAACAAGAAACAACGCAAAGGGGATAAAACTTATATTTCGTTATAATAGTTCTAAAAACATTACAAAATGTACATACAATATTGAATGTGGAATTTTTTCAAAAATGCGAATAGAGAACTTTTACAATGTTTGGTAGGTTTTAAGAAACGCAATTGAAAGCGTAAAAAAATATTATTAATTCAGAAAGCAAAGTCTTGCGGCCCTTTTAAAGTCCCTCAAAACATGTGCGCCGCTCTTAGAGAAACTGTACTAAATTATTTGAGGAAATTTCAAAGAAAAACAAAGACAACAAAGACACTAATTTGGCGCCAGATCCACTATTTACCCATCACTTTCGATTGAAAAGAAACAAATTACAGCTAAGAGAACCTGGATCACTGAGTTCATCTAACATACAAACTTATATATAAACAGACTGCATGTTAATATGTTCCACTTGAGTCATATGTGAACAAATGATAAGTGAAATGGCAACCTAGATTAAATGAAATAAATGAAGAATGACACTGCTCTCAAGTCGAAATAAACTAGAAATAAAAACTGAAGAACTCCTAACGAGAGTCGAACTCATTACCTTCCAGATGTCTGTCGATGCTCTGCCACTGAGGTATATTGGGACTCGTGGTGAACAATTCAGGATTCTTTTGTGACACAAAACTCAGCGATGACATGACACAAAGCGAGAAATGAACATAAATATGTGAAATGGCGACTGAATTTAATCCAGTTCGCCAACTACAGACCACTTACCATATATATTCATTTCTCACTTGGCTGTTGACATATTGATGACATATGTGAGAATTGCAGTTCTGGCAGCACTTTATCACATTTGAACCAGTATAAATATATTCTCGCTCAGCTCAGTGATAGAGCATCTAACTTGCACCTGGCGTTGGGAGTACTCACAATATTTTTTTTATGAATTTATTTTGTCGCTTCTTCATTTGTTTCACATTTGAACAGTTAGGTTGAGGTCGTTGAGAAATGAGTTTAATAGGACATTTGACAATAAAAACCCTTCTAACTTAGCTTTGTTTTGTTTTCTGTACTAACTAGAGCTATAACTACTTTCTCCCCTCTGGGATAACATAATTTCAAAGGAAAAAGGAAATTAATTTCCGTTGTTTTAGTCAAGAACGCCATCAAGAAAATGGCCTATTTAGTGCATGGCCTAAAACCGACTTGAAGCACACGTGCAAGTATAAACGTAAATGTAATTGATTCACCCACCGATCACCAAAGAGATCTCTAGGAACTCGTTCAAAGGTGACCGTGCGTTCCCGGTCGAATTGGAATTTGGAAATGTTGCTTTTTTGTGGAGGGAGGAAAACCAGAGTGCTTGTTAGGAGAGAAAATCAATAAATTATTGAATTTGTGTACATTTAATTGGGTTTCTCGTTGTAGATTTACAAATTATGTTTTGGACCGCCATGATGTGCGTATAAAATAAACAATATTTAGCATGTCGACACCGGGCGATTATCATTACTCCTTTAGCTGTTTGACAACAAGTTAGTGAGTATTACTTATTTGCTCGACTTGGACGTCGAGTTCTTAAGGGAAGGCGTATGTTAGGGAAATTTCGGTCGATATTTATCGTACTCGTATTCGAGTTTATAGGGAATGATTTCATATTTATCCAAGTATATTTTGTGGTTTAAGGTTGTGTTATTATTGGTTCTATATCGTATATCGTTCAAGTAGTAAGAGCAATGGTAACCTAGTTTCACTTAGTTTCCGTTTTAGTTTTTCAGTAATTTGCCAAGTTGTGCAAAAGAGCTCGAAAACCTTATCATGCTTGTTACTAAAGGGAAAATAATCAGAAAAGCCGACAGTAACTATGCAAGGAAATAGTTTTAAATTATCTTCGTAGACCTGAATAAGGTTAATCAACTTAAAGGTTCTAGAAGTGTTGGTAGAAGTAAATTGGTCAATTTCGTTGAATACTCTTGAAATGAGTTCCGTTCTGTAATTGCGTTTTCTGGAGTATTCAATCGGATTAATCAACAACTTGTGTTAGTTTGTCGTTTATCTTTAAGCCTTTACGGATCCCGCTCCGCCCTGTATATGATTAACTCAACCTTTTAGTTATGAATACTAAGTGAATTTCTTTGTGAACTGTTATAACGGTAATAGCGCGGCGCTCACTGACACTTCGGAAACCTCATTTGCCGGCTACCTTTAAGCACATCAAGAACTTTCAATTTAGGACAGTTGAATAGTGCAAGTTCTCCTTGATTAACAAGTGTAGTCGTTAGTGAGGTTTTGGTGCTAAAACTTGGCTTTTTAATCTTCTACGCGTTATTCAAAGTACCGCCGCGTCCTCTGTAATTATTTTTATTGCCCTTATTGTATTCCGTCAACAATGAATACATGTACAAATCATATATATATACAACCCTGTATGTAGCGCTTAGTGATTACATCGGTGATTACATCAGTGACGTTCTGGAAACGTCGAAACGTCGTGCTATGTTTTACAATATTTCATCGCAGATTTTTATTGTCAAATGATTACATGATTACAACCTTTACTGTTGGACCAACTTATGTCAGTTCGACTTTCAAGAATAAACTACTGTTGGAACCAAAAATGAAGTTATTGTTGAGTCCGGAAAAGTACCAAGACCACAGGCATAAACACAACATGATTTAATACGATCGATTCATACCGCATGCACAAATCAATGCACAACAACTCCCTGATCGCTATCGCCGGTCAGCGGTCAGTTAGGACTTCATGTTACTACATCTTCCTTTTTTTTTAACTTAACTAAATGTCAATAAGCACATCCACAGTCATAAATAAATACTAATCTTAGCATCGTTCAATAAGTCTTTCTGGTCTTCTAAGAGCTCCTCTAGGTCTAAGGCGGGTCAGCAGCGGTTTAGGCTGTAAGGGCTCATTTCCTGCTGGTTGGTCCTCAGGGACAGGCAGTTCTCCGAAGTCTTCTTGGCCCTCTGGGCTCATCTCTCTTGTTGGTGGTGCTTCGTGATTCCCACAGCCCTCATTCTGGGGTGAGGCTGGAGGTCTTTCATCAAGAACTCTTCTTGTCATCCTCCGGTTCCTTCTCACTTGTCCATTTGAGGTCTGTATGACTACGGACCTTGGAGATTCGTGTTGCGTAATTGCTGTCCCTTCTGCTTTCAGGTCAGGGATCCAAACGCGGTCACCAGATGACAGCTCCTCTCCCTCTACTACTCTGTGCCTCCAGTCATAATCGAACTTCATTTTTGCTCGGTATTCCTTCTCTTTTCTTCTGACGTGATCATAGTTAGGGGTCTCTGGCTTCAGCTTATCCGGGTGACAGGGGACTCTAGTACGTAGTTTCCGACCCATGCTTAATTGTGCTGGAGAGTAACCGTGATGCAACAGAGTATCTCTGTAATTCAGGAGAGCCAAGTATTCGTCACTACCCTTATTTAAGACCATCTTCATAGTTTGGACTGCCCTTTCCACTTCTCCATTGGCCTGGGGATATCTTGGAGAAGAGGTTACGTGCTGAAACTACCAGTCAGTGGAGAAGGCGGTGAACTCACGTGAATCAAACTGGGGGCCATTGTCGGTAAATAAGATGTCTGGAATCCCGTGACGACTGAAAACTCTTTTAAGCTGCAGGATAGTCTGGGCAGAGTTCACATCCTTGGACACTCGACATATCTCTACATCTCTTGAAACGTAATCTACAGCCAGCAGGTAGTGTTTATCCTTGTGCTGGAAGAAGTCTACGCCGACTCTACTCCACGGTCGATCCGGAAATTCAGTACCTTTCATTGGCTCAATGCGTTCTCTGCGATATTTCTCACAAATGGCACAGTTTTGCACGACATTTGTGATGTCTTGGGAGATCCCGGGCCACCACACCGAAGAGGCCGCATTCGCACGCGTTTTGGTAATCCCTTGATGACCATCATGTACGCCTTAGTACATCTGCTCTTAACCTTGGAGGTATAATGATTCGTCGTCCTCTCAGGAGTAGCCCATTGTAAAGGGATATGTTGCCACGCTCTCTCCAGTATTTAGCTATTGGCCCATGGACTCTTCGTTTCTCTTCCGGCCACCCATGCTGAACATACCGCATCACGGTTTTGAGTGTGTCGTCGTTCTTCAGCTCAGAACGTATCTCGTCTAACCGCTGGTTCGAGGCAGGTAAGGTCACTAGTACAGCATTCACATAGCACTCGACTTCGTCATGAAGGTCCTTCCATGACTTGAACTCTTGGGCTTTACCTTCCTGGGGGGATCGTGACAATGAATCAGCTGCGTACAGGAGTTTACCAGGAACATGCGCGATGGCAAAGTCAAACCTCATGAGTCTCATCCTGAAACGTTGTATGCGCACTGGAAGCTCGTCTATCAATTTAGTGGAAAACAACGGAATCAATGGCTTGTGATCTGTTTCTACTTTAAATCTCATTCCGACCAAGAATTCTGTCCAGTGTTCAAGTGCCCATGTGATAGCCAAAGCCTCTTTTTCAATTTGGGCATAACGACGCTCTGTCTCAGCATAGGCCACTGGCCTCATTTCGCCGGATGGCTGCTTCCGCATAAAAACTGCACCTAGTCCAAAACTGCTGGCATCAGATGAGACCATGGTCTCCTTTTCTGGATCGTACAGTGCAAGAACTTGCTCGGATGCCATGTCTGCTTTCAACTGTTGAAAGGCTACTTGTTGGGCCGGGCCCCATACCTAGGCACTCTCTTTCTTGAGCAAGTCTCGTAAGGGTTTCGTCTTCTCAGCCAGATCTGGACAGAACTTCATTAGGTGGTTGACCAATCCTTTGGCACTACCACAATCGGCGAACACCATTCTGTCGGCTCGTCTACTGGTTCAATAACATCCAGTTGTTCCATACGTTTGATCTCTTCCTGCAACTTTTTCATAAGTGGCAGTGGTACTCGCCTGGGAGTGGTCAGACAAAAGGGTGTGCCTCCTTCCTTTAAACGAATTGTATGTTCACCCTCCAGTTTGCCGAGGCCTTGAAAGAGTGTTGGGTACTGCTTGATACACTCCTTTGGGGTGTATGGTTATCAAGCGTCAGATGAACAGCTTTGACACTGTATGTCTCTGGGATTTCATGGATAAGGCCAACACTTCAGATGGCAGGCATCCCAAGAAGCAACTTCCCTCTGACTATGTACACTTGTTCCTTGATGACTGTTCCAGCTAGAGTGAGGTTCATGACTGCACATCCAAGGGTCGCCAGAGGAACATCCCCTGCTGCGACAAGTTCTCTGTCGGATTTTGAAAGCGGCCCATATGATGACTTGTAGATGGCTTCAGGCATCACAGACACTTGTGCTCCTGTGTCAATGCACCATGTTAGCATGTCTTGCTCTTGGACCTTGAGCTGCACATGCCATCCGGCGTCGGACCTACCGGTTTGAGGGTTTTCAGCTGGTTCTGATTAGGAAATATTGGAACATGTGGGTGTGGTTACCCCTCCCACAAATGTGGGGCTTAGATCATTCTCAGCTTCGAGAACCTGGTTGACTTTTACACTCTTGCATATGATAGGGAAATGCCCCATTTTATTTCATTTGCTGTATCGTGTATCTGCGGCTGGGCAGTTTCTCCTTCCAGGGGGGTGCTGGCGGTTGCAATAACTACAGTTTCGGCCAACTGTTTGGAAGGGCTTCCTTTTAGAGTCTCGCTAGTTCCTTTGATCTGTAACTTGATCAGAGTTAGGACCTGACCTGTTCCCTCGCGGTGTGACACTCTCAATCTCTGCAGTTTTTGATTCTTGTAACTCGCGTTTTGTTGCTTCCTTCAAAGACAGGATCTTTACCGCCTTTTCGAGTGAAAGGGCTGCTCCTTCGTCATAGAGCTTTAGCTTGTAATTGTCTTCCTTGCAGGAAAAGGTAAGTTTGTTTCTGACTGCTTGCTCACAGAAATCGGCTGGAAACTTGCACTCGGCGGCTCTTTCTTTGACAGTCACGACCCACGAATCAAAGGTCTGCGTCGGCTCTCGTTTAAGGTGAATCCAAAATTTCTCTCGCGGCATGAGTTGAGGGTCCCGTTTCTGAAAGTATTCATCAAACTTTGCCGTAACGGTCGCGTAGTTGTCGGAATTTTCGGCTGGAAGTTTGTCTTTTCCTCCCGCGGGGTCGTCACGCTCGGGTAAGAAGGTAAAATTTGAGTAAATTTCCAAACACGGCTCGCCGATGTGGTTTAAAAGCAGCTCCACTTTCATTTCATCGGGTTTCTTTGAAGCTCCAATTGCCTTGAGGTAAATTTCGAATTTTTGTTTCCATTTCCCCCACGAGTGAGCAGGATTTCCCGTCGAAATTTCCAGCGGTTCCGGCGGTCTGGCGAATGGCATGCTTTCCGCCATCTTGTTTGAAACCACGTGCACTTTGACCGATTAAGCCGTCTATTCGATCGTTTCTTCGACTGGTTTGATCTCAGCAGCTGTAGGCTAGTAGGAAGATCTCGCTTCTGACACCATGTTGAGTCCGGAAAAGTACCAAGACCACAGGCATAAACACAGCATGATTTAATACGATCGATTCATACCGCATGCACAAATCAATGCACAACAACTCCCTGATCGCTATCGCCGGTCAGCGGTCAGTTAGGACCTCATGTTACTACAGTTATCGCTGTTAATTCTGCCATCCAGTTGCGGCTAGATCGTGGTACGTCGATGGAGTGACGGCCCTTTCTCGCAAGCGAGCTCTCCTTTGAGTTAATCTTCCCCGAGAATTGTCACAGAAGTTTCCCATTGAAGTACAGAATAGCCCGAAACGTTCCAGTTCGCTTAGAGTGGAGAAACCTCCCGTCACATACTCGTAGAAAAAAACTCGGAGCAAGGAAGAGAACCAACAACAAACTAAACTCACATATGACGCCGAATCACGGAATCGAACCCGGGCCACATTGGTGAGAGGCGAGTGCTCTCGCCACTGCGCCATCCCTGCTCCTTGTGTAAGCACAAGAGGCTTTTGCCAGCTGGAAACGACACAACAGTAAACACATACAGGAAAGTATTCATCAGCATATATTTGATCGATCGCTAGGGTTGGTTTTACACGAGAACGTTTTCCTTTCACAATTTTGCTTTTGACAGTTCTCAATTTTGCATGCACACAAGAACGAAAAAAGTTGTCAATTTTTTCGACCTATCCAAAATATATATATTTACACATGTTTTACCGCTACTAGATAGCATACTGCCAAAGTGCCTTAAATAGCGCTTTTAAGGGGTTAGCTCGGCTGGGAGAGCACCGAACTACCGTATGAGAGATAGCGGGTTCAAACCCTGGCCGGACCAACACTCAGGGTGCTGCCTTTGTAATGACATCTGCAAAACCGTTAGACTTTCTAATCTCTCGGATAAGGACGATAACCGTAGGTCTCGTAAAATAAATGAAACAACACACAACATTTGTTCCTAATAATCAGTGGGACGTTAAAAACCCACACACTGCTAAAAAAGCGTAGTACCCGGTGTGGTGATCTGTCTCTTGCTCTGTTTTCAACTGTCTTTTCACATTCATGGGTGGGTTGGGTGGGTGGGTGAGGTCAAAATATGGACTGATAGCGGCTGCCAGTGTGGCGCCATTACATGCTGACGTCCGATCTCACCCCACAGAGGAATTGTAAACCGCCACGAGACTATGTGATATGTGCGGTATATAAATACATTACCATTACGATTAAAATGCTCTAAGGGATTAAATCTCCAAACAGCCTTTGATTGGGGTTTACACAAAGTAATGCAAGAGCACTAGACAGAGACAGTAAAGATTTCTTCCAAAACACCATACAAGATGGATCCTATCCGAAATTCTATAGTATAAAAGTAGCCTTGATGCGGTCATCATCGTTTTTAACAATGGGAAGCTGACGGAGGAAATGGTTTCCTACTTGATTATTGTTTCAAACGAAAGAAATACAAACAGGAAATGCTTAAAAACCATGAGGGTGCAGGGATAGCAAGACTTGAGGAGGTCTAGTGGAGGTCTAGTTCACTCGTTTCCTTTACTCCTTGACTCTATTAAAATCTGTATGCACGTTCTGTTGTAATTTATGGAAAAACGTGTGTGCTCTCTATTCCAGCCCTCAGTTCTTCTTGGAAAGAGATGATGACTTTAAGTTTGGACAATTGTTAACATAACAACCTTAATTTAAACCTTCACTCGCTTTAATCATTTTAATCTTGTTTTTGATAAAAATGATCCTTGTAATTATTTCGATTTCTGCCAATACCATATTTTGGCTGGACGTTTTGAGAAAACATCTAGAAAGTTGAAAAGAAAAGCGTTTCGTCTCCGTCAAAAAAACCGAAGCAAAATGTGATAATTTAATTTCCCTCACCAAACAATCACACGAAGCTTATGTTATGAGATCACGGCAGTAAGATGTCAATTATCTCACAGCCAACATGAAAGCGACGCGTGACTGATTTGTAGCATTCATTCCGTTGTACTGAGCTGTCTTTGTCAACTAGGCCCAAACAAGCTGGTGCAGTTAGTGTTCCAACAGGATGCACATCCTTACATCTATTCACATGCATACATACTTCCTTAACTCGATAATAGACCCACAACCAATCTTTTATCACATAGCAAGTATAAAACGGTCAGTAACTAACAAAAAAACAATCAAGCGGCAAGCGAAAAAAATCTATAAAATGGAAAACGGTGCTTTCCTAAGTTTCGCTGCAATTAGCTATCTAAGCTTTCTTTTGCAGATAGCTTTTTTATGCAAGGATCCATTTGTCTCTTTCTTTTTTGCAAGATTCTCGACCAATGTTTGCGTTGTGCAAGAAATGTGTACGTAGACTTGCGAGAGGTCAGAGAAGGACCCGCGTCGTTCAGTTGCGTGACTAACTACGAGGGTCTTTCTTCTATTTAATCTGTCATCTGCAGTTCAAATATGTCAGTTCATACATTGCTTATATTAATATTCATTTCAACAGCACAGTTCGAAAGAATTGATTGGTATGATCTGATAAAAATCTGTATAAAAATTAAAACATTGACCATAGCAAAACATTGGAAATGGTACAAAAAAACCTTTTCTTGTTTTCGCTGAGATTTAACTTTACATTGTTAGTACAGGGAAGGAAACTTCCGGTTACTGAACGCAAGTTGCCCCCGTTCAAATACACAATACATAAAACAAGAAAATGTTATCAAATCAAAAACGTGGAATTATTATCAAGTTTGGAGTCTTATATACGTATCTTTAAACCTTGAGTCTTTACTCAAAGAAGGTTCTAGATGTACAGTCATTTACTTCACTGTATCGTATATATTATGAGATGTTGACAGTTTCGCTCTGAAAACTAGTTTTTCTAGCACCGGGTAAAACAACCGTTTGTAAAAATTTAAAAATTAGAACAATACGAAGTAATTCTACAACATGGGCAGAATGACTCTTGGTTGTGATGAAACGGGTTTGTTTTTTTGAAACTCTGCTTTCCAATTGTAAAGACGGGTTCCATTTTCGGAAGACGTGACCCTAATTTTACTTTTATTTTAAACAAAAATAGGAATGGATGTGATCTTCCCATGACCTTTTTCAGTGTGATAAGTGACGACCACCGTCATTGGCAGTGTAAGTTACAATAATTGGCCCTACGGCTCGAAAGTTCTGTCCGTCGGTTTGTGCGCGTGAATCGTACACCACATCCGAAACTGGCAACTTAGAGCAGGGTAGTCTTTCAAAAATTCGAGAAAATGTCTCAAGCTTATACAAGCCAGGAATCTTTACATTCCACCTTTATTTCAAACAGAAGTTCTCTGTTCAACGAAACGTCTTCCAACCGAAGCGGCGAGGAACAAGAACAATCAACTCCAATAGCGGCAGTTTCCCTTCTTATTCTGATTTCGTTCCTTGGAGCAATTGGCAACCTACTCGTTTTAAAAGCAATATTCAGCTTGAAAAGGAGAAAGCTACACGAATATCTCCTTTTAAACCTGGCTGCTACTGATGCAGGGACATGCCTTGTGAGTATTCCTTTGGACATCACTGAGCAGCTGATTGGTAGATTTCCGTACGGAGCCGCTCTTTGCCGAGTTATTTACCCAATCCAGTCCGTTCTTGTTTATGCTTCCGTTTTGACACTTTTATTCATGAGCGCTGAACGTTACAGATTGATAGTCACACCGATGAAGCCGAGAATTCAATTCAAAACTGGGATAATTACCATCATTAGCATATGGGTTTTATCTTGCTTGGTTGTTCTGCCATTTTCACTTGCTTTGGTGTTCACCGGATCTGAATGTATTGAACAGTGGCCAAAGGAGTTCAGCGGAAAAGCATTTACTCTTACGATCTTCATATTCCTGTACCTGGTGCCTCTGTTTATCATGACGTTTTTCTACTCAACTATGGTTCGGGTGTTTTACAAAGACATCAAGTCCTTAAAAATGAAGAGAGAAATCCCGGTTTCGAGGGAATCGATTGACATACGATTGCAGAGGAACGTCAAAATTGTGAAAGTATTTGTCGTAGCAGTGGTAGTATTCGCCCTTTGCATGTTACCGACACATGTCACTTGGTTGTGGCACGATTTCGGCGGAGGTTCATCAAGTCCTGAGTTCAGAAAAGTCTCAACGTTTAGCAACATTTTTATGTACTGTAACTCTGTTCTTAATCCCCTTTTTTTGGGTTCCATCATGATCGATGGAAAGGCTCTTGCCAGACGTTGTTGGAAGTTGTTTTGCTGCCGTTCAAGACAAGTCGGAACACGTCATGATTTTGACCAAGCCTACGTGCTTCATATCTGCTCGCCTTCAATGTCAAAGCAGTACAAAAATGGGTCATATATTCTCTCATTATCGAAGTCTTCCCTTTGTGACAATAAAACAGTTACAGCAACAAAAATAACATGTAAGGATATATAACAATTCCGATCTTTGAGTCCGTGAGTAAAATCCAAAGATTTAGCCATTCATACAAAACTTTACTGTCGTCCTTGATTTTCAGTTTTGTGTCAAGTGAAACGTTTTTTTTTTTTTTTTTTTTTTTTTGGGGGGGGGGGGGGGGTAACTGAGATAAGAATTTAAAACAATATAACAATAATTATAAAACTCTCCATGCAAGTAAGGACCCGCGCTAATTGATGGCTATCAAATAAATCACTGTCAAGGCTACAGTCAGGGAATCGAAGTTCAGAGGGAGTTAATTTATGCTGGTTCAACGTATGACCTTCTTCGTAGAAAATCTTTCTGTTTGATTTCCACAGACGTGTAATTATCCCGTTCATCTAATTGTCCTTTATCGAGCTTTTTATCTACTTTTCATGAAGTGCAGCTAATCTTATACTGGAACGTGATATCTCTGTATGGATAAAGTGTTTTTAAAATGCTTATTTAATTAAGGTATTATGATCCTGATCACACATGATGACTGAATAAAAAATATTGGCAGGTGTTAAGTGCTTCGTCCCAAAACTTTGAGTTTTCCATGGCCAAAATGTTGTTTTTTTTATTCAATAATTTTAAAGTTCTTACTTGTCCTACGAAAGCCATAAAAAACAAAAAACAAAATAAACCAAACGGGATTACAGCTGCGTAGCGTGTTTGGATGTAATCTGGCACCCTGCTGAGAACCACTGCTGTCTTACATCTTCAGAAATCCAAAAGCTGCCGTCATCCTCTTTGTAGCTCTCCCAGCAATGTGCGGTCACCTGTATTGGAAGTAGCACTGGAGAATTCGGTGATGTGTGGCACTTTTAATTAGAAGAGTTAATTACCAGGTTAAGGGTATAACTTTGGCGAATCTGTCACATTTCACACATTTAACTGAACTTAACAAGTCATGACTGCCGAGCAGTATTTTTCGTTCTAGAAATCGTTGTGCAGAAAAATTTTCACAGACAGTGAATGAGCGTTCCCAAACTGAGAAATGGCTCGGGAGGAGCAATGACACTCAAAATTGGAAAGAAACTGACGCGGGCAGTAAGATGGAATCAGTAACAAGGTTTCAGCATCGAGCTTAAGGCTATGCATACAGTAATGAATGGTAAATGACGGCCAGACGAGCAATGTTGTTGTGAGCCTGAGACTTTTTTCGCTTTGCAAGACAAATCGAGATTCTCAAGATGGTTTTGCGAAAAAATGGTAATTTATGCAAGAACGCAGTCTAATTCAGAGATTTACTTTTATTGGCATTAGACTATGATTCTACAAAATGAAATGAATTGAAAAGTAGTACTTCATACGAGTTTGGACAACTTATTTTTTTCAAACGACTGAACCAGGACAAGAATAGAATAAAACATAACAAGAACACCTTATCTTGGATCCAGCCTTGAAAGATTTATCGTTAATTAACATACTTGACCTTGCCCAATCGTCTATTCTTGCGGGCAAGGTCAAGTATGTTAATTAAGTCCTTTCTTTTCTTCCGTTGTTTAACAATGTCGACTACATTCAATAAACCATAACATAGCGCGCGTGCTTCCCTATCTAATTCCTATTGGCATCATCGTGGTACATTTCTTGACGTACGCAAGGCCGTGCGTCCATAAAACCGGCAACACACCTGGCGATTTTATACTCAGATCGCCGCGATCTTCCGTGCTAAGGGACATTTAACATACATCATCAAACCGTTTTTCCAAAACTGTCAGAATGGTTAGTATCCAACCAAAAGCCCAGTATCATTATACACGTTGCATGTTATTTGCGCGAGCGATCGAGTTCATGGATTGAAATTAAAGGGAACCTGCACTCCGACAACAAATTGACGTTAAATTGTCAGAAATAGTTTCTTAGTTCTAAATTTTAGTTTAAAAAGTAGAAGAGACATTCGAGTGTGCTAAAAATTAGATATCATTATCGCCTATTTTCGATTTTAAATTCCCCGGGCGCCGCCAATTTGGATTTCATGACGTCACACGGTTGCCGCTATTGTCAGTAAGCAGAAGTTTGGAACAATTGGGCAACCGTATTAGTATACGGTAATCGCATGAGGTCGAGGAGAATTAAGGATTATTTTTAACGCGTATTTTCAAAGTTTTCGCAAGCGACTCGGGCAATTTGCGAAAACTTTGAAAATACAAGACAAATACAAAACGAGAAACGTTGATTGTTATTTATACAATGAACTCTGTAAAACTCGCGTTTTGATTGGTCTAGAGGAGTGTGTGATTAGAGTATAGAATCACGATTGACGTCATCGAGTGGTGTGACCGGCGCACGTGATCAGAGTCTAGAGCCAGAGTGACTGGTCAACAAAGTTTTGCAAACTGTTTTTGTGAGTAGCGGACAAACACAGGCAAATTTTCGCAGGAAAGGAAAACTGCCCAATAAAACATTGGGCAAAGACCGTTGAGAGCGACCTCAACCAGGACAAAAAAGCTAGAACTTTGTTGTGACGTGAAAAGGAAGTAAATATTTGTCGAAATATGTCGCCGATAAAAATCCAGTAATGGCGAGTAAATCGATTACTGACAAATCGCAGTGAAGTGACTTACATGCCGTAATATTTTGGGGTCAGGATTTCCTTCTGGAATAAAGGCTAGTTTTGAAAATATTGTTGGTGAAATTCTTTCAGATTATACTCAAATTTAGAAGATCACAACTGCATGTGTGTAGTAGTCTAAAACTGAGTTTGTTGGAAAGTTTTTGTCTCAGCTCAGGCAACGCGATGCTCGCTCACGAAATGTGTTGAAATGTCCTCGTTATTGTATAAAACAAATATATTCCATTTTGCCGTGGGTCTGTACTCTGATAACGCACAAAGGAAGTCAAAACGTGATGAGAGTATCAGTCACGCTACGAGCCGCTCTCACCACGTTTTGACGTCATCTGTGCGTTATCAGAGTACAGACGCACGGCGAAATGCAATCTATTTGTTAAATAGATGTAATTAAGAGAGAATTAAAGTTTAATTCATGAGCGAACTAACAACAATTAAACTAAATGTTAGGCAACAATAATTTTGATTCACCTGCACTGTGAAGCTCTCTACTGCTTGAAAATCACACGAACACAGATCGATAAAAATAGCAAACCGTGGGTCAAAAAAAGGTACTTGCAGAGTAATTCCTTCCACTAAATTTGACCTGCTCCTTCCTACCGTCAAAAGGCAAGGGCACTATTGTTAGGTTCGGTTATCGATCGTTGGAAAAAGCCGTAGCAAGGCGAAAGCACTTGGTCGCGGCCATGAATGATTTCAGCTTTTCAACCAAACAAATCCGATCAAGTTTTAAACTTTTGACACAAATAATCTCTTGCTGTTTCTTGTAAGAAACGAAAGTTGACCTTTAGCAGTTTCTTTTGTAGCTGTAGCACTTGATTTCCAGGTATTTGTGGCACAAACAATCTGGCTTAAAAAGTCAAACTCTAAAAAACCAGAAGGAAGTCTAGTTGTTGCGGCAATGTGCGGCACAAAATGAAGAAACCAATTAAATGTAAAAATGGCGCGCTCAGCCAATCAGGAGCAAGCATTTTCGCCGCTCGACCAATCAGGAGTGAGTTATTTTGCCCTCGGTGAAAGGATGCCCTCTGTCTTGACTTATCAGCATTCGGTAATTTTTCCCTCTATGTTATAACGTCAGAAGCGCTCGGGAAATTTAAAATGAAAAATAGGCGGTACTCAAATTCTGGTTTGTCAGACACAGAAATATTATTTCCATGTTATTTATTTATTTATTTATTTATTTATTTATTCACCACGACATACAAACATAGAAAGTTACAATGAACAATAGACTAGGATCGTACATAAGTTTAGAGTAAATAATAATAATAGTAAAAGAAGAAGTAAAAAGTGGCGAGGAGACCTCAAGAAACCCCCGGGCTTATACTGAGAGATCTCCTCGGAGATATGTTAGGACTTTAAGACCAGTAAAGACATTGTATTTAGATTTTTTAACATACGGTGGTAAGACTATAAAGACATAACAGAGTCGGACGTTTCATGCAATTAACTGAGGAAATCAAGAAGCTTTCTTTTGAAGGTGGATAGACTAGGGGAAGACGTAATTGATAATGATAATGGCAAAGCATTCCATATTTTTGGCCCTCTATAGAGTATAGTAAATTGCTTGATATTAGTTCGGCAGGTGTGAGGTCGAAAATGAGCTGAGGTTCTAGTATCATAATTATGAATTTGACCACCATTCGGAAATAAATTTAAAAAGGGCGAAGGCAGCAAACGTTGGTGATAGGAAAACATAAATTTTGTAATATAAAGGGAATTCACTTTAAAAATATCTAAGATATTCAATTGTGCAAATAAAGGTGCAGAAGGTGCAAGGTGATTAGAATTTGTCATAGCTCGCACAGCTCGTGTTTGAAGAAGAAAAATTCGATTTAAGTTTGTTACATAAGTAGAAGACCAAACTGTAGTACAATAAGTTAAATGGGGATAAATTAAGGTATAATGCAAAGATTTTTTAGTGTTTGATGACAAAAGGAAACGAAATCTGTACATTATACCAACGGTCTTAGAGATTTTCTTGCAAATATAACTGATATGCGATTTCCAGGTGAGACCTTCATCAATATAAATACCTAAGAACTTAACTTCTGTTACTTGCTTGAGGGGTATACTGTCAAGTGAAATTTGGGAGCTCATGTGGACAGATTTTTGTTTGGTTTTATATATAACATAATTGGTTTTCTTTATGTTAACAGAAAGTTTGTTTGATTTCATCCATAAGCTAATCTTAGTCAGTTCACTATTCATTACAGAGGCAACATGATCAGGGTCTGAATTGAAGTAAAAGATACTAGTATCATCTGCAAAGAGCAGGTATTCTGCCAGTCTAGTTGTTTTGGGAAGATCATTGATATATAATATGAAAAATAAAGGGCCTAATATGGAACCCTGTGGAACACCGCATCTAATTATCTGTTCGGAGGAACGGGTATCGTTAATCTGGACGAATTGGGTACAGTTGGAGAAATAACTTTTAATCCATTGCAATGCTAGTCCACAGACACCATAATGTTCAAGTTTGTCAAATAAGATTTGGTGGTCTAGCGTGTCAAACGCTTTAGAAAGGTCAAGAAAAACACCTGCCGTGATTTCATTTTGGTCAATGGACGTTGCAATTTTATTAACAAGGTAAGCTAGCGACAGCGCAGTGGAATGGTTTTTGCGAAAATCAAACTGGAGTTGGTAAAAAATGTCATGGCTATTTCCGATTTCTACCAGTCGATTGTGCATGACCTTTTCGAATAATTTCGAAAAATTAGGAAGTAGTGAGATTGGTCTGTAATTAGTGAATAAATCGGGTTCATCACCTTTAACTACAGGAATCACTTTGGCAAGTTTAAGCTTGTCCGGGAATATTCCTTTGGAAAAGGATAAATTAATAATATTCTTAAGAGGCTCCGATACTACTTCTCAAATGCATTAATAATTCATGAAGAGAAAACAAAGGAAATCACTACCGTGAAGGAGGTTTGGAAATGTGATCTTAATTATCATAAATTTTTGTGAACTTTTGCTTCGAATTTTTCTAAGAATTATCAATAGTTTGAGAAGCTATATCAAACACTCTAAAGAGTGTTTCCTCCTATTTCCAAACACCTCAAAGTTGGTTAAAAAAAACTCGGCTGCGCCTCGTTTTTCCAATCTACTTCTCGGTGTTTGGAAATCGAAGGAAACACTCTTCCTCGTGTTTGATCTATTACTTCAAAAGTGTTTTTGATAACATACATAGAAATATCGTCATATCCTGGGGCTTTCCCAGACTTCATGGACATATGTTTTTCAATGAAATTTGAAATTAGATTGTATTTTCAACAATTAAACGTTAAATTATTTCAAGAGTGGTGGTTTCCTTTAAGAGGAGAAAATGAGTTTGTACATATTAATAAAAGCGTAAGAATTTGATTACAGGCGTGATAGCAAATAACGGTGACAGAAGAGGCCGTGTTTTAAGGTGGCCGCACACAATTTGCGCGACACGTAGTAAGCACGCGCTAGGGTTGTGGTAAGCAAATATGGCGTCGATAAAGCGATCCATCAATTTTATATCAATTGGATCACAACGTCGAGTCTTGTTCTTAAAATAATTCAGATCTCGTTTGTGAACCCTTCTTCTTTTATCACCGAACAAAGAAAGTGAGTTCACGAAGAGCTAAGTCTTTTTGCGCGCTTTTCATCTTTGCTGTGAAAACCTCGTGAAAACCGAATTAAAAGCCACGCATGCGCATTTGACCAAAAAATTGCTACTGGTTGTTTTAGTGGAAATGTACTGTTTTCTCAGGAACTGCTCGTTAGAATTTCATGAAATTTGACAAAACAGTAGCTTTCTAAAAGCGTAACTCGCCTACAAACAAAAACCCAAATCTGACAGAGGGTATCTTCACAAAACATTAAAGTGCAAAACTGTTATTAACAAGAGATGAAAGCACTGTCACCATGTCAGTATTTTATGAGTTTTTTAATCTGGAGACAAAGATGGAAAAATAATCTAACGAGCGCATTTTCTTAAAATTAAGGAAAACTATTATTTGTGGACGGTTAATAGCTCGCTGCGTTGCGAAGGCAACGGTACCTAGTTCAACAACACGTATCAAAATTTCTTCCTTGTTGGTTAATCTTGCACCATGCTAATTTCGGGCGCCCTGAACTATGTAGTTTTCAGTCGAATTAACGTTTACTAATACCTGCAAACTAGAAAACTGTTTTAGCCCACCTTAATTCTTGTGCAATACAGAAAATATAATAACTATTGCAGTTCTCATGAAAACTGGCTAAAACACGTGTATTCCAACTGCAGTTTACGTCCATGTGTATTTTAAACGAATTTTTATAGTGGAAATAAGCTTTCCTGCCGACTAACCGGCAAAGGAAACTGACATTTTAATGAGAATGATGTATTTCCGAGTGCTCCTATCAGGAGTCGAACCTTAGAACTTCCGATTACTAGTTCGGATGCTCTATTACTGAGCTACAGGAGACTCGTGGGAGCTAAGGTCATTAAACTAGGCCATTAAACTTTCATTGCGCATAATTTTTTAATATTCTTATATTTGGTTTACCTTGGCATTGCAGAAAATAAAAGAGGTTAAATTTGAAGCAAGACAATTTTTGCTATAACTGTTTCTAATATAAGGTAACGTCACACTGCTCTCAGTCAAAATCAGTTTTCAACTAAAAGAACAGTTTACAGTACAAATCGAGGGATACATCACCGACGATCCGCACTCCACAATTTTTGTAGACTGCCGGTAATGTCGGAGGGATCGTTGGCAATCTTGATTTAGCTATCATATAAAAACCAAATAAAAGATGACCATTACATACATCTGTTAGGTCTGGGTCAAACGCTGAACTTGACATGAACGGAACTCAATTCGACTCAACTCATTAACATGAAAAGTAAGGCGTTTGAGATAGGCCTTAAACTAACATTCCTTATATTTTTAAGACATTAAATGCGCCACCGCTTCAACTGCTCTTATAAACTTGCTTGCTCATTATGCCGCAACACCTGCGTCGAAGCCAAACAATTAAAGATTTATTGATGACCTCTTCTTGTGAGATACTTTATCAGTCATCCGAGCCACAGTCGACACCTACGACAACTTCCTTTATTATTTCATCATTAAGTGTACATTAAATTTATAAATACATTAAATGTATAAATACAGAGAAATGCAACTTCTTTTACTAAATACACTGGACCGCGGGTAGCGAAAGCTAATCGAAGCGGGCAGAGTAAGACAAGAAGATATGATATGATATGATATGATATGATATGATATGATATGATATGATATGATATGATATGATATGATATGATATGATATGATATGATATGATATGATATGAGCCAGCCTTGTATTCAGTTTTGTATTTTCATGATATGATATGATATGATATGATATGATATGATATGATATGATATGATATGATATGATATGATATGATATGATAGACATGATCATATCTACCTACGGAGCATTCGTTCATCACTGCAATGAGCTGGAATAGGTTTATCTTTTTTTTTTTTTTCATGAGGGATGCAAATCTTTGGAAACTAAGATCATGACCATCTGAAGCTAAAATAGACTGAAAGAAAGTTCAGTTTGTTTGGTTAATTTTGTATGGGTTGACACTTAATGGTCCATAATTCACCTGAATGCATAATCCGTGGTCTTCCTTATCGCCTATTGACAAAATAAATCAACAAATTGATAGAATAATCATACTTCGAGTCAGTAAAACTTGCCTCAAAGTCATTGCTATCCAGTGGGTAGAGGTGGACATGGCCCTGTTCAATTTTTCAACTTCCTTTTTGAGCTTTAGGCGCACTTGGGTTACGATCTCTTCGAATTCTAGCTTTTCTTCTTCTTTTTTTTTTTCTAGCTTTAAATTCTAAAGTTTAAAGTACAGTGGAACCTTGATTTAACGAATCTTATATAACGAAGTCCTCGGTCTAACGAACGATATTATCCAGCCCGGCCTTTATAAAATGTATGGAGCAGAACCTCGATACTAACGAACGATATTCTCCAGCCCGGCCTATATAAAATGTATGGAGCAGAACCTTGATATAACGAACCAATTTCCCCAGTCCCTCGGCAACAGCTTTTTCCACTGAGTTCTTGCTTATTATAAGAGATCTGTTCAGTGTTGGCTCGCGAACCAAAAGCTTGGGGTGATAAGCGATCCAAACAAATGACCTCACTCTAACCTTGATTACAGCTAGGATTATAGTTACAAACCTGCTAAAATGGCTGGAGATCTGCTGAGCTGATGACTGATCACACAGTCACGTAGCTTTGCATACACCACTTTAACTGTTTATTATGTTGTAGTAAACAATAGTCATTCTTCCTTCACGTAAAGTTTTTGTGTGCTCTGCGCCGGAACGTTTCACTGCATTTTCTTGCTGTCAAGTTAAGGTGCATTTAACTTTTGCGCGGAAACGTTTCAGTTCTTCACGAATGTCCTGTTTTAGAAAAGCATACACAAAAGGATTACTTGCTGAATTGAAAATGAATAGCAAATGTTGTACTTCCACCAAAACGTAAGGAATATATTTTGAACAATGAAAGGTGTAACAGATAAGCCGAACAACTTCAATTGCATAGCAAATTAAAAAGATGGCCACAATGATCCCCAGAGCCTTGGCAAAAGTACTTGCTTGTGTCTGTATTCTCAGAGTTTTTGTTTCTACCGGAGAAAATCCATTAAACTTTAGCTGAGAAAGTTGAACAAAGGCTTTCCTTTTCTGGCTATGAGCAATGTATAAAGTTTTTAAGCAGCTGATAAGTAGAAAGAGAAATGCAGGAAGCTTGAACACGAACAAATTGACCGTCAAAAGATGTCTCCCAGCTTTTTTCATCCCAGCACAGTAGATCCATGTAAACGGGACAAAATGGATTACAAATGGTAAAATCCATGCTGCCGCTAGTAAGATGAAATACCGTCTTTTAGCTTTGAACACCGTGTGCGTAAATGGGTAGGCAATCGCAATATAGCGATCAATGGACAGTGCACATAGGTTGGTCATGGATAAATTGAGAACTAACCAGCGAAGAGGTGTCGTTATACACTTCTTGCAGGGAGCGGGAGACCAACTGCAGGCCGTCATTATTGGAAGACGTGTCAAACCAACGAAGAGATCAGCCAAAGCGAGCGAAAACAAAAACATGTTGTCTGTATTACGAAGACGTTTTCTTGAAATGATAAGATATATCAACAAAGCATTGCCAGAAACCGTTAATATGGTTAGCATCCAGCCAAGAATCCAAAACCATAATTTGCCATCCATCTTTTTCCGGTGTCTAAACTACAAAGCACTGGGTTTGAAATTTAAGAAATTGGAAGAAAGGTGTGTTAACATAGCCTCGAGAAAATATTGGATTGAGGCGGAGTGAGTTTTCGAGCAAAATGTGCTTTATTTATTTTAAGCTCATGCAAATCATAGGTGGACTAATATCGTGACAGAAGGTCAGTTCTATAAATATGCGTTATTGACCAAGCGTGAGGTCAAGATGGCTGGATATTGGCCAAGTTCTTTTTTGCGTTTTTATGGACCGAGGCGAAGTCGAGGTCCATAAAAACGCAAAAAAAGAACGAGGCCAATATTCAGCCATCTTGACCGAACAAGCTTGGTCAATAAAGGATTTATTATATGGCTTTACCTTCAAGTTAAAGCTACAACAACAAAACAAAACAGGACATGAAACCGAAATTCTTCATAGCCGGTCGGTGCAAGATTTATTTTCAGTGCATTTTTGGATTAGCATGTCATCGTGGAAAACAAGGAATCCTAAATTATCTTAGAGCTCTAACTTTATATATGCGTTATTGACCAAGCTTGTTCGGTCAAGATGGCTGGATATTGGCCAAGTTCTTTTTTTGCGTTGTCGTCTCGGTCCATAAAAACGCACAAAAAGAACGAGGCCAATATCCAGCCATCTTGACCGAACAAGCTTGGTCAATAAAGGATTTATTATATGGCTTTACCTTCAAGTTAAAGCTACAACAACAAAACAAAACAGGACATGAAACAGAAATTCTTCATAGCCGGTCGGTGCAAGATTTATTTTCAGTGCATTTTTGGATTAGCATGTAATCGTGGAAAAAAAGGAATTATAATTTTTGGTTGTGGTCCGAAATATTTGAGCGTTTTTAAAAATTAGGGCGTATATAAAAATATGCGCTGCGAATGAATTACAAACAATTCATAACTCTGTGAATATTTCAACTCTGCAAATAGCTCTGTGGACGTTCAAAAATTCATTTATCCACGAATATCTGGAATATTTGTTTTATGGCAACGGTTTAAGTATCTGTGTATAGTTTGAAATACCCTTAATATGGAAAATAAACGACAGTTTCCTGCAAGAATGCATGTGATTTCTACCCGACTTGCGAGTTGCTCACCACATGATTTCACGTTGAACTTCGCTTATTCGTCGCCTGCTTTCTCGTTTTCTTTCTCTCTCTCTTTCGTTTGTTTCCAAGATTGTCGTCATATTCAATGGTACATAAATTGACTTTGTATTTTGTTGTCTTCAAAATTTCCTTTTGCGCTAATGCACATTTTTTTGAACGTCAAACATTTGAGGTCTTCTTGAAAAAAACAAAAAAAAAAAAAAAAAAAACAAAACAAAACTGAACCGCAACTGAAATCATGTTCCCAGCACAACATATATACCACAGAAAAAGGCGCAAACGGCATCAAGAATAGTCCTTTATCAATCTCATTTCACTTGAATATCTAACAACGAAAAAATTTCTTGGCTTTTTGTGTGTGAATAACCCTGGCAGGAAGAAGTGAATGCTAGATAAAATCGCCATCAAAGGTCATCCTCCTTTCAGTCTCCATTTATGGATCCTTCAGTTTTAAATTAAAAATAAATAAAAATACAAAATAGGACGACAAGCATGAAAATACCCGCTGCAGTTTCTGATGTAAGGTAACGTCACAATGCACTCAGTCAAAATCAGTTTTAAACTAAGGCACAGTTTATTACAAGAGGGATACATCGCCGACGATCCGTACTCAACAGTTTTTGTAGACTGCCAGTAATGTCGAAGGGATCGTTTGCAATCTTTTAGCAATCATATCAGGAAAACCAAGTTAAAGGTGACCATTACATACATCTGTTAGGTCTGGGTCAAACGGTGAACTTCACATGAGCGGAACTCAATTCGACTCAACTCATTAAAGTGCCTATCACCCCTACCCAATTCCTTTCATTCTCAAAAGTAGACGTAAAAAGTAAGCCAAAACAAGCAAAATAATGAGATTTGAAGTTATTCTCGGATTTTAAAACGCGACCGAAATCACAATTTCCGAAGTTAAAACCGCGCCATTAGAGGATTGGCACTAGTGAGTTGTGACGTCGACCCGGTATCACACAACAAAACAGTAGTGAGTCGGAGTGAATTCTACGCGAGCTGTTTGAGGTTTCTGGCCGATTTGTTATCCCAAAAGCCGAACACTGACACCGAATCCGAGCAAAGCTACAACTCAGATGATTCAGAATTTAACTACAACCCTGGCTACGTGATTGACGCGACGATCAAGCACGTAAAATGACAACCTCGTTCCCAGGGTCTCTCCTCTTCACGTCCCAAGACGAGAAGAGGAGAGACCCTGGGAACGAGGTTGGTAAAATGACCTAAAATAGGAATGAACGGCCTACACAACTCCTACTCGCATGTTTAGCGCTTCTATCTCAGTCTTTTGATCAATTTAGCTTCTTGTATGTTTACAGCGGGTTGGCATGACGATTTGAAGGATTTGTATGATAATCATAGAACAAAACCATTTGCTTAACTGTAGCATGTTTTGTATTTTGATCTCAAAGGACATTTTGGGTTTAGAATTCTGCGTTTAGCACCTGTTTATTTCACCTCTTGTTGTTTCTGTTTAGCCGCTGTCGTTCTTATGCCATTTCATTTTACTAGTATTTACATCTAGTTTGGCTCGTTTCAGTTCGCGGTCCGGTGACAGTACAGCTTCTAGTTAGGATTGAACCGTGTGATAATCTTTAACCTCCGAAAGCGACCGCTATTGTTGTTATTACTCGGGCCGTAAGGCGGACCAAATTAAGGTCTCGGTAGCATTATCAAATTCTTTTTTCTCTTTGGGGTCGCGATGGGCCGAGAGATAAGACTTCGGGCCACGAGTTATTGTTCTCGGTCTCGTTTTTTGTACTCGAGTGGCACGAGTAAAGTTTTCGGTGGGGTTATCAAATTCTTCGCGTTCTTTGTACTCGGGCCGTGAGGCGCCGAGTTAAGTAATCGGGGAAGGGGACGGGAGGGTCCCGAACTCCCCAATTTTTTTTGCTTCCTAAGCTCCCCCCTCCCTTTCCCCGATGTTTTTTGCGAGTCACTATTCTTTCGAATCAAAACATTTGGCGTCGGTTGTGAAGCGTTTGTGAACGTTTCCCTCAGCGCAGATAGGGTTCTGGAGTCGTTAGAACAAAAAGGTGAAGGCAATAATAGCATGTCGAGTGGCGAAGAAAGCTTAAACGTAAGGATTAAAGCCCGTGGATATAGCATACAGGGCCGTAGCCAGTATGAGGCAAACCGAGGCACTTGCCTCAGTCATTGTTTTTTTTTTTTTTTCGGGGAAAGTAAGATTTTTTTTAAAGGAGAAAGAAAGGCACTAGCAGCAAATAAATTGACAAACAGTTAAATTAATATAAAAAAATAAATGTTAACGCAACATGGTATTATGTAATTATGTTTAATGATAACGCGAATCAGGCAGTGGCCTGAATTACAGATGAGAAAAATTAAGCAAAAATTCATGCTAACCAGGCAGCGACTTCGTAAAGAAAACTGCCTCTTTTTCATGTGTTTTGACGTCATTTCTCGAGTTTTCTGTCTTCTCTGATCTGAGTGAGGAAAATCTATCAAAATGCGGCGTTCTATTTCCCGGATAGCAGAGGTCTCTGCCGTCAGAGACCTCTGCTAGCAGGGAACGTTCTATCTAATCAACAGCTTTTTTCAAAGAAAGCGGTAAGTAGATGCTCTCATAACATGCTTTCAGTTCTTCTCAATAATCGAAACAAAATTTAAGCTTGTTTTGACATTATTTAGCTAAGCAACTTTGACTTTCAGTCCATCTAGTAAAGATGGGGATGTCAGTGAAGAAGGTGGTGGGAAAGAAGTTGTAGAGGCCGAAAGCGAACAAGCGACAGCGCGACTAAGTACAGGAAGCTGTTCGTGCGAGCGCAGCTTTAGCGCTCTCCGCAAGTTGAAGACCTGGAGTGACTTGCATAAAACTTAATGTCGGGCGTAACTGCTAAGGCCAGGCTTTCAGCCCAGTCACATTCAGTATTTTAGCACAGGTTGAATGGCCTTGCATTAGCCCAAGTCCACAGCGAAATCCCTGTGGACCCGCTCGAGGTTCTACAGCGATGGGATGCTAGTGAGAACAAGTGAATCACGCTGGCATTTAACAGCTAAATTCGTTGCCTTTTAGAAACGAGAACGTCCGAGACCAGGTTTTATGAGCCTGTGAGACCCTACTTTTCACGAAACCGCTGGTCAGCCGAACCTGGTTTAGGTCGTTGTTATCTAAGGCCTTCATATAGAAACAAACCACCAACAAACACATCGAGAAGTCGCATACAAGAACACAGAGCCCCTTAAGTAGCATTTAAATAGCTCCCCTCCCCCCCTCCCCCCCCCCAAATACACCTAGATCTCTAGATCTATACGGCCTTTAGGGCTCCTAGCGGAATTTTTGTCAAATAAGCTTTGATTCCAGTGTTTTGTTTAAACGTAGCCATCATACTTAAAACCCTAAACAGCTGGGCGGGGAATTCAACCATGGATATTGCCTCAGTCGTTATTTTTTTCTGGCTACGGCCCTGGCATAAGAGAAGAGGAGGTAGCTTGAACATGGTGCATTCTGTTTCGTCTGATTAGCGAGGGTGACAGTTGTGCAAGAAATCATGAACCTTTGGGAGGTTTGTCGCACGAGCAGCAAGCGCATGAATTTAACTCTGCATGATGTAGATGGTGGGTATCGAAAACGCGAATGCGAAATCGAAACAGAAAAGTGTAGTGACGTTTTGCAGCTTTCCTCTGGACCCTCGCAAGACGCTGCAGAATGGTCAGAAAATTCAAAGAATTCCAAAGGTTCGAATGCAGACCTCACTGCAAGCAACGCGAATGTTTTACAGAAGAAGAATGGTCATGTAGAATCGAACGATCGATCGCATGCAAGTGCACGCTGAGTAAGAGGGGAAAAGAGAGACAGTTTTTGACTAGCTTTGATTTAGGTGATCACAATAAGACCTAATTTTCCAATTTGACTTTATAGAGATGTAATTAATAGGTGACGCGATCGCTATCGTGTCACACTCCGTCCTGCGATGACAATTCTCGTGTTTGATTCCTCCGCCGGAAAAATCCTGACCCTTCATGGGTTATTGCGCGGAGCATTTTTATTACGAAACGCGAAACAAGGCACGTGCAGAAAAATTGGCGGGCCAAGGAATACAACACACACGAAAAATCATGCGAAGGTCTGCAAACGTACTTGCAATTTTGTCATCAGTTTTTGAATTTGTTCAAGAAGGAAACCGTTTTGTCAACAAACTTCTTTAATTTGTGTCCTATCCTGCTCACAGAGTTTTGTTTGGCTAAATCATGTTTCATATCGTTGATAAATCTGAGTAAAAGAATTTGAGCTTACATGGATAAGTTGATATTAGAGTGTTTATGTCAGTGTATACTAAATAGGAGAATTAGAAATTGTCAATTTTACAGAAATTTTTATCCATCGTCAGTCGACAAATGCTTCCCCAAGAACCACCCAATAAACAAGGTCTTCAACAGACAGACACTAAAACTCAGCTACTCGTGCATGCCAAACATGAAAACCATCATCGCATCACATAAAAAAAACAGATACTCTCAAATGTAGCAACAACCCCAAACCAAAATCATGACCCGAGCTGCAACTGCAGGAAGAAATTAAAGCAGAATGCCCACTTGATGGTAAATGCCTCCAAGCGAACGCCGGTAACAACAACTGAATCGTACGTGGGACTGGCTCAACACATTCTTCCGAAACGCCAACAGACGCAATGCAACGGAACTATCTGAACAATATATGGACCCTGACGGACGCAAACAAAACATTTCTAATTAAATGGCAAGTACTCACGAAGTTCAAACCCGATAATAACACTGATTAACAAGAAATGTAACCTATGTCTTCACGAAAAGTTTATTTCCGTAGAAAAGATCTTAGTAGCCTGAACAAAAGCAATGAATTACCAAGTCCAAACCCCCACAGAAATAGATATGTACTCAAAACCTCTCGAAAAACGTAAAGTAACCGTTTGTATCATGGCACGTGAATTGTATCACGCCACGAGCATTAGTAATTCATCGCCCAGTAAACGCTTGTTTTAAATCACCAGTTCCAATGATTTCATAAATCCATGCCCTAATAGATACGTACCAAAAACCTCTTGTATAACGTAACGTAACTGTTTGTATCATGGCACGTGAACTCTCTCACGGCACGTGGAATTGTATTTTATCGCCTACCAGCTGCTCGCTTTAAATCACCAGTTTTTGATAACTTTATATACTTTACGGTCATTCGTTGAAGTTGCGTGATGAGTGTGGTCAGCTCCCGACCATATACGAAACAGAGCTGTAGGAATAAAACGATGAATCACTTCTGGAGCCTGAACTATTTTTTTTCCTGGGTGTATATCTCCGTCTATGTCTATCGATTTTGGGGAGTCAGCGATGCTGGAAGGTATCACTGCTAAAAGATCGTAGGCTTACGCAGCACGCAGTCAAATATGGCCCGAGTATAAGCTGAAAACAGCTTCTTGTCTTTGTTAGGATTCAACTGTGCAATTACATCAGTTTATCTTACAGTTTTTGTATTACGGGGCCCGGCCACTTGTTTTTGTGGCAAGATGTTGTGTCTCTGCATGATCGTTGCTATTTGTTTTTTGTTCTTTTCTCTAGCACTGTATCGAGAGCTATGCAATGCGTGAAATTGAGGGCTTAAGTTTGTTTAGTTACGGCTTCGTTTTTGCATGACCCTTTGCATCGCCTCGCTTCGCTCCGCTCTGAGGTTTGTGTTGGGGGAGCTTGCTATTTTCTAAATATTTGAAATCTTTCGGTTTTAAAGAATATTTTACTGGGGCCCGAGAGAAGTGTAAACAAGCAAGACTTTTCCTGTGAACAAGAGGCTTGCCTTTTGTCAACGAAACCACCACATCAAATTTTACTTCGCGGCAACATACGGACCGCTGAGGAGACATTTTTCGTGGCGTAAATATAAGCTTGTTCAGTTGATATTTTTGCCATTTTTAAATTGTTTTTTAGCTGAAATTGGTCTGGTAGTTAGAGAAGTAAAACTGCACAACGTTTGGAAAGCCGTTGCGTGTGTTATTTTTCAAAATATCTCGATTTCCAGGTAAGAAAAGCCGACCTTTTGAGCAGTATTTTGAGCAGCATGTCAATCGACCGAGATGTTCGATTGACTCTTTACCTCGTTCTTCACAGACAAATTCAAGACTGAAGCTTTTTTAAAAAGAATGATCTGTTCTTCGTAGAAAGGCTACTCCCAAATTTATACACGTGGAATTGAGAAAGAAAAAGAACTAGCTTTATCATGTCACTGTGGCCCTTCATCCGCTCGCCAACAGACAGCAGTCTCAGAAGTAAGAGACTCCATTCGCCTCTTCGCATTCTTGTGAGTCTAGACCAATTATAAATTAAAATAAGTTTACTATTTCAGTACGTTTGTTTTGACTGCACCTATAAGCTTAAATAGCCTAAATAAAAAGAAATGAAACATTTCTTACCGCTCGTTCGCGGCGATGTTTGGCAATGGTTCAAATCAGTACACCTCACTTGTGGTCACCGCTTTAGCATGGGCAGATGGCGTCACATTAATACCGATATCATCTCGTTTCAGTCTTGAGAGGATTGGCTTGTTACTCACTTCATTAATAAATCAGAATCGACGCATGAAGTCGTCGTTCGTGAAGTGCTTGGAGCATATTGACGATTTTCTGGGTTAGCCCGCTTTTGTTTCATGAAATCGATCTATCTACATAACTGAGAAGGCAGCATATTCACCTACCACATACCTTCCTGGCACATTCCAAGTTCAGTACAGAGAATGTAGTGACAAATGAGCAAATGCTCTGTGGCTGAGATACCGGGTCGACGTCACAAGCTTGTTAGAACCCAGTCTCTCAACTGCTCCTTTTTGTATTCAATATGGCGGAAAACGGCCTATTTTTGAGCGATTTTGTCGTCTGATAAAAACAAAACGAAACATGGAATACGATTTATTTCTTCGCAAAGCGTCTTAGACATGCATAAATTTTCGAAATTCATTAAAACTGTGTAAGGGTGATAGGCACTTTAACATGAAAAGTACGGCGTTTGAGTTAGGCCTTAAACTAACATTCCTAATATTTTTAAGACATTAAATGCGCCACCGCTTCAACTGCTCTTATAAACTTGCTTGCCCATTATGCCGCAACACCGGCGTCGAAGCCAAATAATGAAATTTTTATTGATGACCTCTTGTTGTGAAATGGTTTATCAGTCATCCGAGCCGCAGTAGGAACCGACAACGGAGCGTTCGTTCGTCACTGAACTGATTTCCACTCATGCGCTGGAGTAGGTTTATCTCTTTTTTTTCATGATTCTAAGGAATGCAAATCTTTGGAAACTAAGACTGAAAGAAAGTTCAGTTTGTTTGGTTAATTTTGTATCGACAAGAGAACACTGTAAGAGAGAGAAGGGTTGACACTTAAAGGCCGGTAATTCACCTGAATGCATAATCCGTGGTCTTCCTTATCGCCTATTGACAGAATAAATCAACAAATTAATAGCATATTCATACTTCGAGTCAGTGAAAATTGCCTCATCGTCATTGCTATCCAGTGGGTATAGGTGGACATGGCCCTGTACAATTTTCAACTTCCTTTTTTAACCTTTAGGCGCACTTGGGTTACGATCTCTTCGAATACTAGTTTTTCTTCTTGGGCGGGCTTTTTCTTGAACTTCATTTTTTTCTAGGTTTAAATTCTATAGTTTATAGTACAGTGGAGCCTCGATTTAACGAATCTTATGTAACGAAGTTCTCAGTATAACGAGCGATATTCTCCAGCCAGGCCTTTATAAAATGTATGGAGCAGAACCTCGATATAACGAACCAATTTCCCTAGTACCTTGGCACTTCGTTAAGTCAACAGCTTTTGGCGTTCCGAACCGAAAGCTTGAAGTGATAAACTATCCAAACAAATAACCTTACTATAACCTTAATTACAGCTAGGATTATAGTTACAAACCTGCTAAAATGGCTGGAGATCTGCTGAGCTGATGACTGATCACACAGTCACGTAGCTTTGCATACACCACTTTAATTTTATTATGTTGTAGTAAACACGTAAACAATAGTCATTCTTCCTTCACGCAAAGTTTTTGTGTGCTCTGCGAACGTTTCACTGCATTTTCTTGCTGTCAAGTTAAGGTGCATTTAACTTTTACGCGGAAACGTTTCAGTTCTTCACGAATGTCTCGTTTTAGAAAAGCATACACAAAAGGATTGCTTGCTGAATTAAAAATGAATAGCAAATGTTGTACTTCCACCAAAACGTAAGGAATATATTTTGAACAACGAAAGGTGTAACAGATAAGCCGAACAACTTCAATTGCATAGCAAATTAAAAAGATGGCCACAATGATCCCCAGAGCCTTGGCAAAAGTACTTGCTTGTGTCTGTATTCTCAGAGTTTTTGTTTCTACCGGAGAAAATCCATTAAACTTTAGCTGAGAAAGTTGAACAAAGGCTTTCCTTTTCTGGCTATGAGCAGTGTATAAAGTTTTTAAGCAGCTGAGGAGTAAAAAGAGAAATACAGGAAGCTTGAACACGAACAAATTGACCGTCAAAAAATGTCTCACAGCTTTTTTCATCCCAGCACAGTAGATCCATGTAAACGGGACAAAATGGATTACAAATGGTAAAATCCATGCTGCCGCTAGTAAGATGAAATACCGTCTTTTAGCTTTGAACACCGTGTGCGTATATGGGTAGGCAATCGCAATATAGCGATCAATGGACAGTGCACATAGGTTGGTCATTGACAAATTGAGAAATAACCATCCAATAACTGTCGTTACACACTTTTTGCAGGGAGCAGCAGGCCAATTGCAGGCCGTCATTATTGGAAGACGTGTCAAACCAACGAAGAGATCAGCCAAAGCGAGCGAAAACAAAAACATGTTGTCTGTATTACGAAGACGTTTTCTTGAAATGATAAGATATATCAACAAAGCATTGCCAGAAACCGTTAATATGGTTAGCATCCAGCCAAGAATCCAAAACCATAATTTGACTTCCATGTTGTTCCGGTGTCTAAACTACAAAGCACTGGGTTTGAAATTTAAGAAATTGGAAGAAAGGTGTGTTAACATAGCCTCAAGTAAATATTGGATTGAGGCGGGGTGAGTTTTCGAGCAAAATGCGCTTTATTTATTTTAAGCTTATGCAAATCATAGGTGGACTAATATCGTGACAGAAGGTCAGTTCTATGAAAGTAATTAACTTACATTAGCTACTTCCCTCGAAAGATGGATAACAATATTCATTAGTTTACATTAGCTCAAATATAAATCAGGTTTTGAGGTTTTAGGCTCTACTGAGATTTCATGAACATTTCCTCGTTGTTTTAATCTCTTATGCCCCTCTCAGATGACCACTCGACTACATGTCATACTTTCACGACGCTTGGACGTCACTTGGTATCACGTTTTTAGCCAGATATAAATAATAATATTTATACAATGAATCCATTCATTTTTAAAATTAATATTTTAACTAGGTCAGAATGAATGTTGCTATGTCTGCACCACGTGTAAACGTCACCATTGACGGTTGCGACAGGTAAACCTTTTGTTTTTTTGTTTTTTTTACAGAAAACCTAGATTAAGTAAAAACTCATTGACTTGTGTTTACGACTTGTTGACGTCTACTAAGGGGGAAGCAATATAAATTAAAATAAGTGCTCCAGGCGATCCATCATCAGATGTGAAAAAAAAAACGATAGAAAGACATCCTACGTCCTTATACGTCAGCATTTAGCATATATCCGATCACGTATTTTACTTCTGACAGATTTTGGCGCTTTATACGAGTCTTTAAGTTGAAACCAGGCTTTCAGACTGGCACCAACGATAATTTCTTTAAAAGTGTCTTGAAGGCGAGCATTTAGCTAATCTTTATTATAAAACTCAAACAATAACATTAAGTCATTATTCAGCTTAAAACTCATGTAGGACCGCATAATTAATTATTTAAATTAGATCACACAATTATTCGCCCTAGTTCGATGATAACAACTTTCCAAACCGCGAATAATTCATAGATATATGGGGAAACCTTTCCGCATCGTTTAATCCGTCAACGATTTAATTTTTTGCGTATTCAAACTCTCTGATCTTCTTTTGTTATTCAAAGCTGTTTAAAATAGTTTTGAATAAGCAGCGCTTCCTATTTAGAGCACTACGGTAAACGATATGTCACGTCTTGAAGTTTGCTTCACACTTCCAATTGTTTGATTGACGACACCTGAACTCTGCGAAGAGATCCGAGGTAAATCTGTTGACCAATCGTGGCCGAGTTAAGAAAATCATTATGCGTAGAGTTAAAAAAATATGGCACTGCAAGTGCTAGCCTCCCACGCAGTCGTTTTTAGGGGACTCGTATTATCTCCTCCCCACAAACGCCTGCTTACCCAAGCGCCACATTCCTTTCCGCCGCTAAGCCAATCACAGTGAACCTTCTAAAATCTGGAAGGTTGACCTTGACCTCAGAACGCCTCTCGCGGTCTCGAACAGTGAAAACATCACGGCGGAGACAGAACTTTACCGAGCGTACGTGAGCTGTGTGCCCTACGTTAAAAATTTCTCGTTTACATGCCTATAAACTGACTGCAATCAAAGAATTCGTGACGGGGAATAGCGATATTTTCGTCAATTTGCCGACTGGTTGTAACGCAAAGTCGCTTTAATATTTATCAAGCTTTCCCTTCAATCTTGTCGACCTTGTAGGTGTGGAGGAAACCGAAATATTACAAGATATGTCGGTAAACTTTAAAGATTTTGCAGTTGAAACTCGCTTTGTTGTTGCAATTTGTTCGGGGGCATGTGCGACATTTTCTACAAGGACCACAAGTTGATCGCCTCTTTGTCGTTTAACTTTCCGTTTAATAGTCTTTAATGGACTGATAAATACTGTAGATCTCCCCTCGAATCGAGTTAGTCTCTCGAACCACTTCGTACAAACAAACAAATCTGCTACAGAGTTTCCGCACCCATAAGAGGTGATATCTTCATCGACTGTCAACTCGATCAGGCGGAGACGATCGATTACACTTTCCCGAAGATTTTGACTCTCCCAGCAGATAACGGTGTTAAAATGACGCACAAGAAGCGCTTGTATTCACATTCGACATTTGTTTTGGCGTTTCAGCCATGACCAGCCATTCCAGAAGTGAAAAAATACATATATTCCGCATCTCTCAAGACTGTACCAGAGACTGTACAAAGCTCGCGGGAAACGGAAGCGGCCGTTGTAACCAGGAATTTGATTTGATATCATTAGACAACGCCTCGATGGTGATTGGCTAGGGTGCTGGGGAGTAAAACAATGGGAAAGGAATGTGGCGCTTGGGTAAGCAGGCGTTTGTGGGGAGGAGGTAATACGAGTCCCCTAAAAACGACTGCGTGGGAGGCTATGCAAGTGCATGTCGCAAAACAAAATAGAATTCTGGGCGATGGATTTTCAGAACTGATTTGCAAGAATATATATAGGATATTACACGGCAGCGCGAAGATATGAATTTTATTTTCGAGTAGTAAAAACAATATTTAACGAACGAGCGCATATCTTCAAGCCACAGTGTAATTTTCTTTATATGATATGGACACGAGTGTTTTACAGACTGTTTGCATAAACCTCCGTGTAAAAGCGGGTAATGCTGTCATCGATATTCTCACTTGTGAGGATATGGAAAATACGGGTCCCGGATATAGTTTCGTATGAATTTTTTACGATTTGTACACTTTCCAGTTAAACACTCGTGTATATAAAACAATGAAGCATACATAAGGGAGTGAAGTACGATCTAAAGCCCGGTTTAAATGTCGCACTTTTCTCGTGCCGAATTTAATCCAGGTCGCGACTGAATATCGGCCGTCGAACTTTTGCCGCAAGTCGCAATACCCGACAGAAGTACGGAACCGATTCACGCGTCGAATTTCTGCTGTTTCGAACATCAAACAGATACATTCCAATAATGTATGACCATCGATTGTCATACCTAAGTAATAAATATGCCTAAAGGCAATAAACTTGAGTGCTCGGTCGCTTTAAATGTCAATTTAACAACTGGTAATTTGATGAGTGAGTGTTTGAACGAATGTTCATAGGACTGGGTTGGTTCGCTTGGCTCAGAGCATACTTCCATCATAAATTGATGGTATTGAATGTGTTTCATCGCCTAAGGAAAGGATTCACGTACAGCACGAGAGCCTTCTTTAGAGGGGAAGCTTTTTTGTAAAAAAAAAAAAAAAAATTAGTTCACCTGACACGAACTCGTTATCCCAGGAACAAGGTTGTCGTTCTTGACAACCTGCACAGTTACTGATCGGCGACTTCTTGATTTTAAAACTTATCTCAATACTATAGGTAAAATGATTCTTGTTAGAGTTAATGCTCTGTTCCCAGAGATCACACAAGAGGTCCTTTGATTTTTGTTTGTTGCTGCCGAGCCAAAGGGAGGCTGTGTTCATTACCTCACGTTATGTTATGGTAATAGTTAATAGTAAAATAGTATGTAAAGGTTATTTGCTGATTGATCATGTTGTGATATTATTACTAGATATAGCTCTCGCTAAGTGCCAACGAGCAGGCATTCAAAAGAACTACTGATAATTTGAAGACACATTCATGCATGTTTTGTGTACGACATTTTTTTGTAGTGAAGTATTGAAGACAATTTGAAATGTGTTGAATTGTTATGTGAATATTTTGATCGACAGCGGAGAATTGTCCCCAGAATTGCCAAAATGGAAGAAGATTTTTGGTTTTAAATTATCGCGATATTACGGTTTTAACAAAAGAATACAGAACAAAAATGAACCCAACAACAACTTTTTATCTTCTTAAGCTGTAGACAGTAACAATTTCAATGCATCTTATGACGTACTTGGACAATGAACAATAGTATTGTACATTTCATTGACAAAAACGTTTTTTGAGGCTTTACACAGAAAATTACATGCATTTCGTTCCGAGACTTGTTGTATAGTTTAGTGAAATCTTTAACATGTGAGCATAAACAGTAACAAAATATTTCAATTATTTTATGTTTTTCGTATTCGAACAGATGGCAAAGGACATGCACAAACTGTTTGCTTTGGTACGCAAGGGCCAGTTCGATGTTAATGGTATTAACCCATTATGCACCAGCCGTTTCCAGAGGTTTTCCAAAATTCAGCAAAATTGGCAAAGAACAACACCCCTTTCGTCTAAGATAGTTAAAATTACTAATTATGGAATAAAATACACTAGTTGCCGATTAAACATTTTCCAAAAAAACAAACTTGACGGTAAAAAATTCCGAAATTTCGATGAAATTTGATCCGCGCATCACATGGGTGAAATTTGAATCGTCTCGAGAGCATGTGTTTGTTTACGCAAGATTACAAAGGTGTAACGTTTTCTCAATGAAAATAGAAAGAAAAACACACAGAAAGCTTTCTTAAATGAAAAATTTATTCAGAAAAGTCTTTGTTTACGCCTTAGAAAGAAACGCGTATAATTATAAACGCGAGACGAGAGACGCGCAAGCGATTTGAAGGATACAAGTCCATTTCGAAGCGAATTTATCGACCCGTGCGGGGCACGTTTTTCAAATATTTCGCAAAAACTGTTCAGAGTACAAAGAATCGGTCAATTAGAATAGTATTTCAGTACAAATTCACAATCAAACCTGTAATTTTTTGGCTGTTGAATTCCCAGAATGTAGCTTGCTCGCTCGTCGCTTGAAACGTTAATTTTTGCTTTGAATTTGATTAAGTTAAATCTCAGCTGCTTTGATTGCCTTTTGCTCGCTGGCGGTGACAAAGCTGACTCACTGGCCGATGTCGAGTTTACTCTCGTGTGGTTCGCTGGCCGATAGTTTCAGTGCTACAGTTGTCGTTTGCTTTAGCTTTGCTTAGATTGAATTCAGTTTAAAGAGGTTTCTCAGTTTCTTTGATTGCTTTATGCCCGCTAGCGTGGATGTGGCACGCTGGCCGAGTACTCTTTTGGCTCTCTGGCCGATTGTTGAGCTTGCTAGCTCGATAAATATACCACAGTGGCACTTAGTAAAGTACACTCACGTAGAATTGGTAATAAAAACAAATAGACCTTACAAAAACGGGTCCAAATGGCGTTTTTCTTGCCTCAAACTTGGTCTACACTCGATAAATGCCTAAGCGACGATCAGAACCATGCGGCATTGACGTCACAATCTTTGCGAGTTGCGAGCTACGATTGGTCCGTTGCAATTTTCGCTACGTCATTGGAATCTCAGGAATCTTACCTTACACTCAGGAATCCTACCTTACAAACCTCTCTCCTCCGCAGAGGCTTCTTAGAAAGCCTGGGGAGAGAGAAATTAAACGAGTAGAGCCTGGAGGAGAGAAATATTAAAGCTACGTTTCTCCACTGATGGAGCCTCTGTGGAGGAGAGAGCCTCTCGATCACTCGAGATTTTTTCCGCCTGCACCAGTACTTTCGCACGGCTCTATAATGCTGCCGCCTCGCCAGCCTCGCGTCTTCGCTCGGCTGACTCGTTGGCAATTAAAGGTATGGTGTGGGCAATTAAGGTATTACCAGTATTACCAGCTCACTTCAAGTCTGTCCATCTGTCTGCGAGCCGCTATACAATGTGCTCATAGCCAAACTAGAGTGAACGGGGACCTGTGAATTATGGGGGCGAATTATGCTCAAAAAGTGTCATAATAAAATAAAAATACAAAAGAATGAGTCTTACTGGCCTGGAGGCCTGGAAACTACACCTTTTAAAGTTGTCTTGCTCTAAAGTTAGCCGTAAGACCCCTCTTCAAAATTTCAGGATTTGGAAAGTGGGCAAAAATACGTATTTACGGGGAAAAATACGGAATTTTTGCCAGGTATAAATTTGGCAAATGAAAAATTGGGAGATTTTGTCATATTTGAAAATTCCTCAAAAATGTTCTGACAGATTTTCTTAAAAAGATGTTCACGTTTCCGTTTTAGTGTTTTCTGTCAACAGCAAAAATTTGAACGTAGGTTGTACGGTTAGGTTTGAAAAAAAAAAAAAGTTATTGCGACCTCCGATGAGAAAGCCATTGCGCATGCTTGTTTCCGGGAAAACCCGGGTTCCAGCGCGCGCGATCTCCAACTATGCTGCCTTTGTGTTCAGGCATTTGGCGCAAAATCACAACTAAGGCTGTTAACGACCGGCAACCATTAGACAACACGTTTTTTTTTTTTTGAATTTTCAAGCCCAAACACAATCTAGCTACTGTAAGCACACCTTGGAACCTACCTGGAATATACGGGGAAATTTTTCCGAGAGCCGCCATGCTCGCGGGATTTCCTCAGCTAACTCCTCGTGATTTTGCACGCTCGTGATGCTTTCGCGTGCCTTGGGCAGCGCGCGCACATATAGAACCACATATCAAAGCTCGCATAGTACAAAACCCGGCTGCGTTGCGATATGACCAAAATTGTCAAGGATAGATCATGATTTTTCTCGGTGAAAGAGGGGTCCCACTTTGTTCTTCTTGTCCTATCCCCCATCTAATGAACGGTGACGCCTTTTTTTCTTCTGATTTTCGTTTTTCAACATTGTTGTAGTCAGCATCTTCATTAGAAGATAAACGTGTATTCTCCTTGTTCTTGTGTTTATAGTTTTTCAAGAGCACGAGCCCACAATCTTTTTGGGGGAGGGGGGACAGCTGACAGAGAAACTATTGTCAACGGTCGTGCGCGTGGTCAAACGGGAGAAGCTGTCAAGAAGAATTTGAACAGGCTTAGACAGTCACGGTTGGTACTTTTTTTTGAGCTTTTGAAATTCCATGACTTTCCATCACCTTTTCCTTGACTTCTCCAAGTTTTCCATGACCTAAATTGAACATTTTCCTGAAAATCATCTTTTATTTTGCGCATGTTTTTACTATTTTCTTCGCAAATAAACCCAATTTTTTTTTTACTTTTTAATAACCACCTTTTCCATGACTTTCCATGACCCACACTTAAATTACATGAATTTCCAGGCCTGGAAAATGAAATTCTAAAATTCCATGACTTTCCAGGTTTTCCATGACCCGTACGAACCCTGGACAGTTGATGATGGTGCATTATGGTTGGTTGTCAAACGAAAGTACGAGTTTCAGCTATCATCGACAATCATGCACCGTTTGACCAAGGCTTAAAAAGTGGTTGTCTGAGGCGTGTGTGAAAAAATTCGCGCGGACTTGTGGAAGTAATGAAACCAACAGAATTTAGTTAGAAAACCGGTAAGAAAGAATCTACGAGCAAAGTTTATCTGACTGTGAATCTTTGAACCTTGTTTCAAATACTTAGTAGCTTCTTAACTTTTTGTTACAATTGTATGTCTTAAATCACTCAGTATCGCTAAATGTATCTTTGCGTGAGGTGCTTTACGCAAAATTTCCATCTATATAGCTCTTGCTGAAGCTAAATCATTGTGCAGAGGAGAATAAGATCTTCTTTTTGCAATAGAAATATGAACGCGTCGACTTAGCCTTTGCTTAAACTCTCATATCGGTCTTAGACGAATCAATTAAGCATAGCTAGTTTAACATTTAGATGAGGCCATTCCGAAGACGCAGTAAACAAAACGAAATGCGTTGTATTGCTTTAATACCGAGTTATCAAAATTACATGTTATGTACATCTCAATTTAAGAAACAGACATCTCTCAAGCCATCTAATGAAATTAGACTGCGAACCGCTGGGAAGATCAATCACACTAAAACCCTTGCACAAACACAGTCAGTATTATAACACGACTTTCAACTCTTCACACGATGAATGTTCCAACGTTGTTAAAAATTCCATCTTACGATGATAACTATCTTGAGAAAGAGAAGCGATTAATCAAAAGCCATAAACATTGCCAGTAACGATTTTTGTCGAGGTATGTTTCTCCTCACTTGGGTCCTTATTAGGATCCCCTCCCCGCTCTAAGTAGAGGTTATTGAAGGGATATTCCTTTGGAATCTGAAATACAAGATGACAAAATATTTGACTGAGATTCTTTTCAAGAAAATACAACATACTGTTACCCATTACCTCTCATACTCATACCAAAATACAAGATGAAATAAAATTTGACTGAGATTTTTTTCAAGAAAATATAACATACTGTTACCCAATACTTTTCATACTTGTTTTGAATAATCACTTAAAACTAAACAAATTAAACATAACCATGGAAGTGGTTTGAAGAGAACTATCGGTAAGCATGCTTTTACTGGTGCACCTTTTCACTGTTTTGAGACATCAAAAAAGGGACGGAAGAGTGTTTGACCTCAAATTTGGCAGGTGAAACTCCACGTTTTTTTCTATCTTATCAAACACACACCTGATTTTGTGGCTAATAAGCTACACCTATCTCCTCTAATAAATGGCAACAAAGTGCTTTGGAAACTTGACAAAATACCAGGAAACCCGTAAAACATATAAACAATGTGACGCTTTTGTTTCACCACCTAGCTGTACAGAAAAGCAAAATTGTCTTGCTCCAAAAAAGGGAATTTTTCAATCAATTACAAAATATTTGCCAAATGCAAATTTTGCTTATGAAAGATGTTTCTGATAAGCCACAAAAGAAGAAATTTCCACGAGACAGTGTTCCCATTTTAGTGCTCAAGGCACTTACATGCAAGTAGCCAGTGTCTCCATCTCTACCTATATAATAGATGGTTTGTGAGTTGCTGCGAAACCTTATTATGAAAGCGAGGCTAAGTGCAAAGCTTTTCATATGAAAATTAGTTTTGTTTGCATATGAATTTTCATAATAAAAATTTTGAACTTAGCCTCACTGCAGAACAGACGTTATTAATTTTTTTTTTTTGCATTTTTCAGACGAGTGGAGGCAAATGCGAGACAAGCGTGGAGCAAGAGTCACGCACAGCGGGAGGGGTGCACTCCTTCTGCTTGCCTGAAAAATGCAAAAAAAATAACGCCTGTTCTGCGGGCTATTTAAATCGAGGTTCATAGCAACTCAGAAATGGTCTATTATTGTCTTTGTCTCTCCTCTATAACATACAATGTAACAGGGCTTAGATTGTGACTTGACTAGTGTAGCTTTTCCAAGTCTCTAAAAATTATTACTATGTTTTATTTGGAAAACATCTCTCACCGCTGGGTTACGGTCTGTCTTGTCATATAGGTAAGATAAGAATCCAACAAAGCCAACAATGGAGAAAGCAATAACCATATGCAGTAGTGCTTGATGTCTGTAGATAAAGTAAAAATTAGCTTGAGTACAAAAGCAAATGGAAAGTATGTGTATCCAAAGGGGTAACTGTAACTTGGTAACTTTCTTACTGACTTTATATAATCCTGTGTATAAACCGGTACACAAATGAGGGAAATTGGGTTCAAGACGAGGGCAGACAAAAACAGACCAATTTTCCCAAGGAGGAATAAAACTTGAACCTGGCGACAAATTACAATGGTCATCAGCCCATTAAATTATAAATGTGTACAATGCAGATGAATAAATTGAGCTGAAGCTAGATGGTACTTTGTACAAGTCACTGCCAATTTTGGGCCAAGTGGTCATTCACTGATGCACATGTATGACACAACAGTGCAGAGTACAAACTGCAGCTACACTGTAACTCATATATTACTGAACAAAATCACTACTGAAAATCTTTAGAAGAAACTTTCTAATAGTCACATAGGCTGCTATAAAGTGGAACCCTGCAATATGGACATCAACTCAATGTGGACACCCTGTTATTACAGACAGTTTTCTTGGTCCCACCCAACACATTCTCTGGTCCAATGAGTGTTGCTCATAATGTGGTTTGACTGTTCAGCACAGCCTTGTGACAGCTACTGAAATGTTACGAATTACTCATAAAAAATATTATTGCCACACCTGATTAGTGAGTGATCAATAATTATTTTGTTTGTCTGTATACTTACGGTGTATAAATGTCATTGCATTCGACCTCTTGCCACACCCAAACATTCATTCCATCTTCATTCTCATGAATCTAAACAAAGTGAAAAGTTAAATAAAAGTTATTGTAACATAGTGAAAAGATCACAAAACAAAAGACTTTTATAAGGTCACTGATAGCCTGACTGTGCTATTGGAGACCCAACAAGGATAATTTTGTTACGACTATCACTTAAAGGGAGGAACAAGTTAGCTGTAGGGATCATTTGCTAATATCCTGGCCAAATTGTTCAGAACAGAGGCCTTGCTGGGGCCAATCTTGACATGGCTTTCACTCCCCCCCCCCCCAACACACACCCATTGCAATGTTGATGAACTAAGATGAATCCCTGCTCGATTAACAAGATATTAGTGTTAATGCGCAACATAAAACAGGGGGTGGAGTTACATTAGTGAGCAACTTCCAGCAAGGATGTTAATACTGTTGAAGCAAGGTTATATGCAAAGAAATTTAAAAAGAGCCAAGTGTCCCTAACTCAACTGGCCAGGATTACAGGCTGAAAGCACTGACAATGTTAACTTGTACGTTATGCTGTCACAAAGAACCTGGTCACTGACTGGTACAAAAGTCTGGCACTTTGTGGTTCAACTGGATAAAACTCAGGACTGTTACTAAAACAGGGAACAAAGTCTCTCATTTTTGTTGGTTGTTTTCAGTGATTTTCAAACTCTAAGTAGCCACAAGCCATAATAACTGGCTGTTGGCTATTCATAACAGCACTGCTTCTCTACATATTCAACACATGTCAGGACTCAAATTACTGGCTCATTGAAGTTTCTACGATCCTGCCAATCCCACCATCCCTTGTGTTGTCTTCTTTGATAAGAAATATCTGGAAGGTTAGGATAGTCTCCCAAAGCGTATCCATCATCGGGCCATTCACGTTTAAATCCTTTCCAGTCATTCTCTGGAGTTGGAATTGGAAACTTTAAGTGATCGTCATGGGCTGTGAAGTGTAACAGACAAAAACACAACTTAAATCAAACAGGTTCTGTATAAAAGAAGTGAGTAGCTATTACATAATTTTTCATTTAAAGTGCAACCAGTTGTTACTTCAGCTGAAGATGCTCAAATCAGTTTAATAAACAAATATCATTAGTTTGGGATACTAAAACGCATTAGTAGAATTGATAAGTGCAACATGAAAAGATTAATAATTATTCATTTGCTTGGTATTGAAAATCAATATTATAATAATTTCAATGGGCATTACGGTGTACTTTGTGGGCTTAAATGGAGAATTTAAAGGAGGTAATATAGCCTGCTGCTTTGAGCCAATAAGAAAGAAGAAATAATGTAGCCAGGCAATCAGAACTGGAAACCATTCAACTGTTTGCACTGTTTTCTTACTTGGTTGTCGGAACTGCTGCTGAGCTACAAAATGGATGGAAAACCTATTGAAGAAGTAAATTCTCAGTCATCTCAGCTTAATGAAGAGGGCTTCAAAAACTTGTGGGCAACAGTGGAAATAATACCTGTTGTAGCTCCATGGCCGGCAGGGAGGTGAATGTAAATTTGTCTGCGTCAAGCGAAACTTGCTCAGTATAGCAATTGCACAATTAATTTTAACACTTGTAAGTGACTATTTCTTCGCTGTTTACAAAATTCTGTTAATTTCCTTTTGAAAACTTTTGACAAATTTTGCGTTGTCCTACCAGTTTTAAGCCTATGCGACAATGAAAGCTTTTGAAGGTTTAAAATAACCTTAAATACAAAAGTATGTTAGCTGAAACTTGTTCTTAACATCACAACATCTACAATCAAGACTTCATGTTGATATCGATACATTGGCCTTTACGTGATCATGCAAAACTGAAAACGATATTTGCAAAAACTTCCGAGTTTTAAAAGGGAAAGCGAGCGTATTATTGCAAATAAATGAAGATGGGGTAACCCCAAAGACGCTCAACTACTGAGAATTAAGTCTTAAAAATGGATATTTGTATCTTTACCAAAGACATCCAAGCTTATAAATGAAATCACTTTGGCACTTTTTTATTAATCTCCCCGATCATTGCATCTAAAACCATCTGGATGACAACTGGATAATGTTAACAGGAAAAAAAACTAACCTCTCCTTATTCCTAGCAAAACCTGTGGTCTCTGGAAAACAGCACGGCGAAGAAGAGCGCGACCCAAACACAATCCACTGTGGGTCGCCATCTTGAAACCAACCAATATCCGGGACTTGCTATAATATCGGAAAGTTCGAAGATTACCGAACACTGGCCGAAGCGAAACGAAGTTGTTCAATGTTTACACTGCTCAAATGAACGGTTTACTAGTAAACACGAATGTTTTCATGATCATTTTGATTCTTGATAATCATATTTAGGTGAAAGTGCTGGTAACCTATCCTAAGAATGACAATTTCAAAATAATTTTTGCCAACTTTTACCACAAACGCCTTTCCACTGTTCTGTGTTCGTCCGCCAACGTTGTCATAGCAACTTCAGGCCCGGGATTTTTAGTAAAGAAACAATATGGCGGACAGTAGCATGAAATAATTAGACGCACAAAAAGGTTGTGTTGTTCATCCGTCTGAAACGATTGATCGGTCGAAAAATAATTTGTTTCTGAAGATTGTAGTATTTCAGACAAATTGAATCGTTATGAGTGCTCAGAGGCGAGCACCTTCTCGAAATGGGAGACACACATCAACTGGGACTCCGAAGTCCCCTGCTTCAGGTGGATTATCTTACCCTACAATTCGACAAAGAGGTTATTACTCTGATATTTTAGGAGAAGGATCGAAAGAAGAGCTTGGGGTAAGTTTGAGTATAATAGAAGACCCGACAAGACGTGTAGTTGGTGTATATTGTCATTTAACTCAGTAATTATGGCGGGAAATTAAAACGCGAAGCTGACGTGAAATGGTGTGAGCTTCTGTTTTCGAAATGAAACGTAATCTTAAGCTTAAGTATCAACCAGTCAGTTTATATTTCATTACTAGATACTTCGTTGATTAATGGCTGCATTAATAAAAGTTAAGCTTCATTACAGCTTTAACTCTTATAATTTAAGTAAGTACTCCAACATGAAAAAGAGTTAAGCTTACATGCATGTAGTCGACAAAGTTACTCCGTAAAAACTAAAATCTTAAACTAAGATTTTATCTTACGTTTCCCGTCTTATGCAAGACCACCACCACATTAAATTGAGACGGTAATCATCTTATTTTAACACAGGAGATCTTAAATGAAGACTATCGGAGTCTCAGTTAGTATATAAGATAAAAGATCGTCTTAAATATTGTCTTTAAATCGTCTTCATTTGAGAAGCGCTTATCTTAATCAACATTGAGGCATCTTACTTTAAGAAAGACCAGTCTTAATTGTATTAATCTGAGTCGATGGGGTCCTTATTTTAAGACGTTTTTTGGTCTTGTGGAAATTTTAAGACGCCGAAGCAGGCTATAAGATACTGCCATCCTACGTAAGATGCAATACGTCTTAAGCTGGCGACACACCTGGGCATTTTATACGACGATCGCAGCGAATTTGATCGCCAGCGAAAATCGCAAGTGATTTTCGCCACCGATTGATGCGGACACACCTGGCGATTTTTTTTTTCGCCGATCGCGGCGTTGTTCATGTGATAAAACCGCCCAACCTGACTGATTGACTTTACTGGCAATTCGCAGCGATGAGCGTAAAAAAATCGCGGGAACGGGCACACTTAGACTGTTCACAGCCCCCCTATTTTTCCGTGGGATTCTCGAGACCGTTACGCTTCGTTATAAGCGAGCGCGATCTGGGGAGAGTGTCTAAACTACCAAGGGGAGGGGAGCGGAGTTGGGAGGGGGCGGGAAAATAGGCTATTTTTTCGCTTCCCTTCCCCCACTATACTAACACCCACTCCCGCTCCCCTCGGTAGTTTAGACACACTCCCCAGATCGCGCTCGCTTATAACGAAGCGTACCGGTCTCGAGAATCCCACGGAAAAATAGGGGGGCTGTGAACAGTCTAGGGCACACTTGACGAATTTAATCGCCGATATCTGGCATGTCAGATATCGGCGATTTAATACGCCGATCTCTAATCTCACCATTTTAGTTCTCGGTAAAAAATATAAATATATAAAAAAAGGCTAACTTGGAAGAAATAGAAAACGCCATATTCGCGCGGTCCTTGCTCGGAAACAGCACGGAACGCTTGCTACGCGCGCAGGCTACAACACAAAAGGATCCAAATTTTGCAAAGCCCTTCCTGATTGGTTCATTTAAAAATTGCAGACCTCATAGGAAACAGGACTTCTTTTGTGATTGGTTGATTTTGATCCAAACTCTGCAGACACGGAGTCTGGAGGTTTGATCCATCGCAAACTCTTACTTTGTTCAGAACAAGCTGATTTACCGTAACATACTCCTCATGATCAAGCAGCGGAAAGTGGAGAATTTACAAGAATTTCGAGACAGCAACTTCAATATTCAAATAACAAGACATCTGGACATAAAATACGGGCTAAAGCCCCGGTTAACGTGGTAACTTACACGAATTTGACGGCATGCGCGAGACAGAAGATTGAAAATGGAAATGAAGAAGTTACTGTCGTTTTTTATTGAAAACCAAAGATGAGTACAACAATTCTACTGCATCACCGATCAGAGGAATGAGTGTAGTGACAATCTGCATTCCCTGCTATTAGAGGTCTCTATGATTTAAAGGACTTTAAGACCAACAAAACAGTAGTTATTGGCCGCGGCCCGGCCTCTGTTTTCCGGTGAATTTACGGTAAGCTGATTTCGATAAGTTGTCTCATTTAAATTAGATTTGGTGTAATAAAGTACTATGGATTGAAATTCGTTGTGTTTTCGTTGCTCCATATATCATGTTCAAGCACGCTCTTTGTCAGTTTTAATGTAGTGACCGTTGCAGTTAGATTTATACCTTGCTATTGTAAAGCATCTTAGTAGAATAAGATTGTTCAAATCTTGGGTTAAGATGAAAATATGACTTACCACAGCACTTTGAATCTAAGAAAAAATCATCTTAATCTAAGACGCCATCATCGTTTAAATACGAAGAAAGTCGTCTTATCCTAAGATGAATTGTCTTCAAATAAGATTTACGCGCTGTCTTACCACAGCACCAGAATTAAGTGTAAAAAACGTCTTAAAGTAAGATTTTAGTTTTTACGGAGTATTTGTAGACTCTTGCAACTGAGCTGCACGAATATTTTTTCCAGTTTTTAACTGGGACACTCTTGATGGTGAAATAGTAATTGATGGTGAAACAGTAATTGTTGACCTTATGCTGGCTGGTATGAGTACAGTGTTATTTTAAAAGCGCTTACAAACTCACGGCAAACATTTGTTACAGAATGTCGCTGGTGGTCCCCCAGCATCACGAAGCACATTATGGAAGACAGCAAAAGTGAAACACATGCCAGAAGGTACTTATTTGATATTATTTATACATAGCATTTCATCAGATTTTCTGTGGTCTTCTCTACCCCCTTCCATTCTCACATTACACTTCTCAGTACTGTAAATCCTCGTACTTGAATAAACGCCATTCCTCAAAAAGCACCCCTCCTCTCAGCCAATTATAAAGGATGGCGCCTACTTTTGTTACTGCACATACAGTGTACGTTCTGCGCATCTCGAGATACCCACAATGGAGGACAGATGTCCTTGGGACAGTTGCTGGATTCCTTTCAAATTTGCGTGTCTTACTCTCCCCGTCATTATTATGACCCTTTAGCTACACCTCCACCCTCCCCCCTTCCCCCAGGCAATGTTGAAAAGATCCTAGCGAACATCGACACCTATTTTGCTTGTGTAACGCCTGTTCAACCCACCCAGTTCAACATTGTTTGGGGGGGAGGGGGGAATTACTGCGAATGTTGCTGCGATAGCATTTACTGACCCAGCACTTTTAGCCCGCATTGTCTGAAAATCACTCCTGGCACAAAAGTAGCCCAAGCATTGTGAGGAGTGAAGAAAAGTTCATTATAGCCTCGGAATGGAACTTCGCAAGGTAGTATGATATATTTGGTGAAATGATACAAAACATTTTCACTAAGTTTAAGCACGTGCAGGCGTACTCAACATAATAGTTATTGAGTGTGACGTAATCATTTTGCGTTCGAAGATGATTGTCATTAAAGAAAACGATTGATATAGTTATAACTCGTATCTTGCTAACTTTTCCGGTGGAATGTCTGCAAGTATAATGGTTTATACACAGGAAATAGTCCCTCAGAAGAAGGCTTTAGCGTGGAATCTACCGGAATACAAACATAACAATAGATTGCGTGACACAGAGTCGTGATCTACAAATGTTCAATTTACAATCCTCCCATTCAGTTCTCGGCTACTTAAGTGAAAATTTCTCCGCTATGAAAACTGAGTCATCATCAAGATGTGTCTAAACGATAATAAACATTTGCTCCTAATGCACTGTGGTTGTTGCTGCATAAATAGTAAAGCCAACAAGCTATTTGCAACAGTTCTTGCCCTGAACAGCGAAGGAAATGTAATAAAATATAAAATATCCTAATTCAAACATCCCTTTAAGGCGAGAACTGTTGAAGGAATAGTGTAGTAATGTAAACCTCTCAACTGAAACACGCCCTTTACAATGAAAATATGACAAACACAACTGAAAGGCATATTTTGAGGCCGTGTGTACAACCAAAGCATCTACAAATTAGTTTGTGAGGGTGAGAACTGTAGGTGAGAACTGTAACAATTATTGAAACCTAAACGACGATTGAAAGTCACGCATCATACCAATTACATGGCATGTACATCAATTATTGCTGTGATCTCTAACGGTGTTTTCTAAAATAAATTTGGCAAAAGAAAACCCACAGGGAAGCAATTCCTCTTGCTTGGCTTGTGGGATTTGCTTCCAAAAGTGAAAAAACGCCCATCGAGAATTCATCATTTCCGTGTTTACGTGGTCAGCGGAGCCGGCTTTCACCAAAACAAGTGGCGCATCCGATGTCGCAAAGAACGGGGTATCTCAGGAAAGTTCTATATCCCTGCTGCAGACATTTTTCGGGGTTGGTTAATGAACAATGGGCGATTCCAGAAAATATCCATACCATACCACGGACGGCTTTTAGGATTTCCGAAGGGGAGGGGGGGTTCACGATTATGGAATTCCGAAGGGGAGGGGGGGTTCACGATTATGGAATTCTGAGGGCACGGGGGGGCCTTTGCTCGTTTTTTAATCAAGGAAATGCTGTTTTCGAAGTTTTGATTCGAAAGATTAAAGTACAATCAAGCATAATTATGTGCAGCGTACTGGTAGCGATCGCGCGTGTTTCCATTCTCAGCTTGTGAAACAGCGGCCGAAAAAGGTGCAATCCTTTAATATCGCTTCCTTCACTGTTTATTACTGGGTTAAGTGGACAGGTAGTCATCTTTGAGAGGAAGACACGGTTACGATTTGAAATGAAGAAAACGTGACATCGCCTTTTGAGATTCGATGATCTCGATAATATTTATGCAAATTTGTAACGCTACGCCAAAGATGTAAACAAAGTCTGCTCAAAGGCAAGCGAGCGGCCACGTTGAAGTTTCCCCGGTTCCTTGCCGAATTTTACCGTAGACGTTGTACGTTTTTAAAAAAGGAAATGCTTTTTCCGAAGTTTTCATTCGAAAGATTCAAGTACAATCAAGTATAATCTTGCACAGCGTACTGCTTGCGCAGCGAAGATATTTCAGAAGCGATCGTGTTACATTCCGCGAAAAAGCCGCAATCTTGTCCACGTGCTCCGGCGTAAGAGTCGATCGATTGGAAGGCTGCTCTTGTATGAGGGTTAATGACTGCTACTTTTTTCAGTAACATTTTGTAAATAAAGTAGATAATTACAAAACAGCAACGATGTATGTTTACTCGTGAGGGACTCGGGCACGTGGAATCGAACATTCAAGACGCGCATCACATATCACTGATAAATTTGCATAAAGTTGTTTTCAATGTAGTTGACAATCGGTAATTTTCTTCTTCCTCGCTAAAAGCGTTTGAAATAGTTAATACTAGGTATTCGTAATGTGGTAATTGAAACCACAAGTTTTCTCTTGATAGCGCCTGGAATCACAGATACAATTTTATTTAATTGAATTTTTGGTTCAGAAACTGAAGCCGACTGAAGCATGGATTTTGTGCGGGTATAAAACAAGGGGTGAAAAGAAAGAATTTTTGTTTTCATCCAATGCGTTGTTCTAGTTTCCTACTTTTCCTAAAGGAGTTGAATGGCACAAGAAAACAAAGAGGAGTAAAACTGCCGTAAATGGTGTTTATTATTATAGCCAAATTCGGACTTGAAAAGAACATTTCACGGCCTGGCCACTAGCGGTAGGTTTTTCTTGTTGCTGAAGAGTAAAGCTTGTCGCCTAGCGCCGCTAGATCGCAGCCCTGAGGAGGCATAAATTCATGTTCGTTTGTTCATATAGGCGTTGCTAAAATTGAAAATGTACTTCCCAGAAAAACCGGAAATTCTGAAGGGGAGGGGGGGTTCACGATTATGGAATTCTGAGGGCATGGGGGGGTAACGCATTTTGGAATTTCCGAAGGCAAGGGGGGGTTAAAACATGGAAGCCGTCCGTGGTTGGGTATGGATATTTTCTGGAATTGCCCAATGTCACCTTCTAAAGCCTGTAGAAGATCCGCCCAGACGATTACTTTTGGGTGCCAGCGAAAATCATTGAGAAATATTACCTCCGCCTCTTCAGCTCCAATCCATGCAAAGGACCGGTCGCAGGGTTCGAATTCGCTCCCTTCCCGCTTCTAAATATTCCAGGTCAGCCATTTCGCTCTCCAGAGCAGATGCCCCACATGCCTTTTACAGTTTATGCGCGCGGGGCCTGGGAAGGAATGGGCTGCCCAAAAAAAACAAAAACCAAAAGCCAGGGGTATCGCATGCCTTGTCAGTGTAAATTAATTCTGCCTTAAAACTGTATACATCCTATGAGTGTATTCAATCTCCTAAAAGCAAAAACACAGATATCTTTGAAAAACCAGAACCTACTAAAAACAGGAAGTTGTTATCAATATGTTTTAGGAAATAATTATACTGGACTCTGTTATCAATGTACCATGAAATGATTTGGACGTACCTTGCGATGCGCAAAGACCGATTTTACCAACAGTATTATATTTTCCATTGCAGGGTACAATATTTCACAGGTTCACAAATACAAGTACAGGGTAGTTGTTATTTCCTCTCCCCAAGTCAACCTCCGACAATAGGGGACAGATGTCCTTGGGACAGTTGCTGGATTCCTTTCAAATTTGCGTGTCTTACTCTCCCCGTCATTATTATGACCCTTTAGCTACACCACCACCCTCCCCCCTTCCCCCAGGCAATGTTGAAAAGATCTTAGGGAGGGGGGAATTACTGCGAAGTTTGCTGCTATAGCGTTTACTATCCCAGCACTTTTAGCCCGCATTGCAGGTTTCCTGTGGGTGATGCCTAGTAATACAGAGAGATTTTTTGTACGGTTTAAAACTATGCGGATAAAGCAGAACTTAGCAAGTGCTCTTGGTATCCAAAAAGAAAATTGGGGGTAACCATGCATTTTTCAGAGATAATAAAGCTTCAATATGGAGAAAAAACGCCATACATTGCTTTAAATTTTACTGCTTTTTTCGGATTGTTGTTGCTTAATTATCCCTAAAAAATTGGTGGTTACCCCCAATTTTCTTTTTGGATTCCAATAGTTCTTGTAAAAAATTATCTGCTTTTCCCGCATAGGCATAAACCGCGTAAAAATACTTCGGTATTAGTAGGCACCGTCCTTAACTTGCAATTTACTTGCTCCAGTCCCATTTGGCCATTTTTCTTTCCAGGGTGAGTACCAAGACAATCAAGTTTGATTGTAGCATTTGCTGTGTTCATGACACACCACTTTTCCCATAAGTTATGCCACAAATTGAAAGTGAGGAATTCTAATCTGACTTTTTTTTGGTGTATGACTCATGCTGAGATGTGATCTCATAACCAAATCCATGCTATATTGCAAAAATATAGAAAATTACTTTTTTCTCAGTGCATGTGCAAGCGGAATTCTGTAAATCTTGCCTGCGAACCTCAGGGTGGATTTGTTGCAAAACATGGGTCTTGTTTCCTTGTGGAAAAAAATAAAAATGTTATTCAATTTGCCTAGGCCTTCTGTCTAATAGTATGGCCCTCAGTCATGTTATCAAGACCTCGGACACAAAATAAGCGCCCCCCCAACTGCAACCACTGCCCAATTAACTCAGTTAAAAATAGTGTGGGAGTGCTGAGCAGGATGTTGTAGGTTTGATCTCCAGACAGATCACAAATAACTGGTAAGGTGATGCTGGCTGTGATTAGCACCTTGTCTCAGTGTAGATGATTATTATCACTGGGTGGTGAATATAGTGAGCTGCTGTCATTGGAAAATCTCTCCCCCTATTTGATGCAAGAAAGGAGAGTGGAATCAGTTCTTCTTCTTCTTCCTCTTTTTCTTCTGCCCTCTCCCCCGGCTACCTATAAACCAGTAAAAATAATTTTGAAAGAGCTCCAGGACAGGGTGCTACATGTAAATAGGCAACAATACTCAATATTGGTACAAACAGGGTTCACATTCCAGTGTTAATATGGGAATCTGCTGACTAGCACATGGTAATTTCTTTATTAATCAATTTCTTAGGTATTCATTGAACAGACAAAATCTCTGTAAACTCAAGATGTATGGCCAAACATTTCACTGATCAATCAAACTTTTGGTCCCAATACAGTGTACATAGTTATGTAGATTCAATAGGGGTCACATAATTTAATTTGAATTGTTGTTACCTGTACATCTTCTCAACATATCTGTTTTGGTTACACAATTTCAGCATTTTTAAGTGTAAGCACATTTACTTTATTTATTCTATGACGTGATTGGAAGGTATACATGTACATGTATGCAATCTGATTTGTTATATTACAGTACAAACCTTCAAGGGGCCTATGTCATCTCAAGCCTTGAGTTCAATGTTAAAGGATCAAGTTCATGGACCAACTACTGCTCCTATCACAGTGTCTGTGAGTACATGGGTGTCCTTCTCACTAGTAGAGAATGTGACTTATATTGTACAATTTTAAACCTATTTTATGTGTAGCAATGACATGCTTTGAATTATCATGTACCACATCCATATGTTGTCCCTAAAAAGATCCATACTCCCATCTCCATGAAAGGTCATTGGAAATTTCAGGGTGGAGGAGTTCTAAAAAGCTAAATTTTTAAAGAAATTTACAAATGCTGTATGAGGTAAATTACATGTAATTGGAATCATGATATCCACGAGGACCTTACAATTAATCTAAATGGTAAAACATATAAATCTTTAAATGATCTAATAATTTATACTGTATATGTATTTTGTTGCAGGACTTTCCAGAGAAGGCCTGGGAACCCAAGGTTCAACTTCCGTACAAGGCTGAACCTGGTCAGGTTCCTAGGAAAATTGAGATTGAAAGGTATCACCACATACACAAACAAGATGCCTGCTATACTGGCATTACGTGAGATGCTGGGGCTGATTCATTTATTCCAACTGTATGCTTCGCCGATTGATAAAACTATCCTTGCTAATGGAATAGTTTGAGTCACGACGATCGCGTTACGTTGTTTTCCGTGTGTTACGCGACTCAGACTATCAGCGGAAATTTGTCAAATTCCATTACGATAACGTAAGCTTCTCAATGACCTCTTTTCAGTCTCGCGTCGTGGTCTAAGACTGTCAAACAAAGCACGATTCCTTCACTAAGAACTCACCAATTTCCACCGTTTTACGTGTCGGGTGCTTCTTAGAAGTTATTCTTTCGATTTACCGCTTCAAAATGGTGAAATTTTCTTTTGAAAACGGCACACTTGAGTCCAGAACATGTTAAAACAATATGGCGCGACTTAATCCGTCTTTAATAAATATATCAAATGATGCATTGACATCACACAGGTAGGGGTGAGTGGGTCCCCTCCCTCGCGATATAAGCGACAAGAATGGATTTTGATTGGCCTGCTTCTGTTGAAGACAATCAGAACAATACACCCCGAGTAGGAGAGGGGTGAGTTTAATGAATAAATTAATGTACCGATTTGTAGCTACGAGGAAGAAAAAAAAAAAAAAGAAATCGACCCGTTTTTAGACACGGTATGCCCCTTCACGGCATCCCGCGTAATAATATCATTATTTATATAGCAGTAAAAACGTCCATATGTTATTTACAGATAAAATAGTATGACGGGGCGCGTATGCGTAGCCCGCTGACTATTAAGTGAAAAAAAATTAAAATAAATATTTATACAGTTAATAAATGAAACTAAATTAAACTTATTCCATGATCCCGCAGCTGGTACAATAATATTATTAGGATGTGAGCACAAAAATAAGATTTGGTATTTTGTGACTACAGAGGGTAGTGGTGTACTGGTTTCTATGCCATTGGCCAAAATTTAGTTCCCATATTAAAATCGAGGCTCTCAAACATTGCATTGATGTTTGGATATAAGAAGTGATCTTAGTCTTTCAAAGGATGCACGGATGCACTCATGCAGTGGTCCAGCCTTGTTATTCTGACCATCTTAGGTGAATTGAATTTTTGTCGCTTAACACGAGCTCGATTTCTTTGCAGACAAAAGCGAATATTTTCAAAACAGAATATCAACTCATTGCTAGAAGACCTTGGAGTCAAGACATCTGATTTAATGCCAAAAGGAGACTACAACATGCGAGTGAATCTCACCGGCGCTGACTCTTCTCCATTCCCACCCTTCCTACCCCTCCATACGTTTGATGACGCTGAGTATGACTGTCGCAATCCACGGGAGTGGCTTGAGCTAGGCCTTATTGATGGAAAACAACATCCAGTTCCTGGCAAAGCCCTGCTTCTGAAAGACAATGGAAAAATTGGAAAGGAGTATGTGTGGACAGATGTTGGTACACTAGAGTATGATGCAGACAAACAGCTGTTTCTTGTGCAAGTTGTTGGTACAGGAGGCCTGCAACACAATGTTATCCCAACGACAAATGGAGCAGCAGAAAATGGAATTATGAATGGTGATGTTCACAACAAGGGGCCAAAGAGGAAGCATTCCAAATTGGAAGCCCAGCAGGTTTGGGTTCCAAGGATACAACTTCTGTTTGCTGCTGAAGACCCAGTGAATTTTGCTGAGAGAGTTGCCAAGGCGTATGCTCTGCGGTGTGAAACTGAGGCACTGCTGAGGTATAATTTGTATGTTGATTGTATGCCAATGGATGGTGTGGTGAGACTGGATCCCAGTTCACTTGACAGGATGATCAGCTGGGCCAAAGGAACAAGAACATTGAAGAATGACAAAAGGTATAAATTATTATTAATATCCTGAGAAATTACAGCTCTTGAATCTACTCGTAGCTCTAGAAAATTAATGTTGTTCATGATACATGAGAGTTACATAATGTACAGCTGAAGTCTTTTATACTGTACAGCAGTATACGTACACTGTATGTACCATGTACATGGGTGCACAAGGAAACCTCACCAAGCACATGTACAGTGTACACTGTAGTAATGACAACATCAGATCTGTATGACAGGGAGAAGAATATGAATGCTTGCCGCATGAATAACATGAAAAGTGATAGAACACACATACACTACATGAATATCTTCAAAATGATTGACAGTTTTTTTTCTATTTACGTGTAAGCCGTAAGATAGGAATGAAATTTTGGGTGGAATCATTCTTGAAACTTTGAACCTTAGAACCTAATGTTTATGATTTTTTTGTACTCTTTTTACAGAACCTTAATTCTTTAGCCTTCAAGCAAAAAAAAATTAATTAATAAAAAAAAAAAAGAAAAAATGCATTTACGTAATCAGATTTACATCACAAAAACTAATATTTTGGATCAAATTGCTCAAAAATCTTACACTGTAAACTAAAGGTACTGTATTAAAGTGCTATTATGACGAAATTCGTGTCTTTGTAGTCTGAGCCATTTTAAAACATATTTAGTAGTCTGTACGTGAAGAAGAATGCTGTTTATTATTTTCAAATATCTCTTTTTGTTCCAGAGATATCCAAGTTTTTAACCCTTTCACTCCCAGGAGTGATCACTTTGTATTTTCTCCTTACATTATCAATACATTGTCAACAAGCCAGGTGACGAGAATAAAGAAAATCATCAACTAGAGGAATTTGTCTGATGTGACACCAATTTCTTGAACTAACTTTAAAAAGAAATGACTATGTCAGTCAGTCAGGAGAATTAACATTCAGATCATGGGAGTGAAAGGGTAAAAGTGATGACGTCACAAACTCAACCGAATTTTGGTCAAATATTATGAAAAAAGATATCTCAGCCAATTCGTATCAGAAATGCTTGATTCTTTGCAGTGACATTGTTCTAGGTGCATTCCATAGTATGAGCTTATCAGTTTTGTTACCATGTCAACATACTGGGTTCCAGTCCTCCCTGATACTTAAGGCTTTGCTGGCCACCTTTGGCATTCTATTTTGATATTTGCCAATGGTGCCTCATCTGCATGATCCAGCAAGCGTAGAAATATGTTAGGTCGAGTTTGTGGCCTTGTTAAATGTTTTTCAAGCTGAAAATCACTAAAATATTGAAATCAGGTTGGAGGGGACTGGAAAAGGGTGAGTTGCCATGGGAACCGAATTTTTTATAGCTGTAGGTGTATTGCCTTTAGAACTATTAGCCTGCCAGGTTTCAATGGTCTCTGCTGTAAATTGACTGAGATGCTCTATTTATATACTTGATGTTATATTGAGTTGAGAATATGACGTCATCAGTCCTCTCATTTACATCTTTTACACATTTTTCAAATGTGAATATTTCCGGAACCAATGCAGATATTTAGAAACAGTAAACGGTAAACGAAGGTGTCAACACACGCTGAGATGCGGCCTTCGAGGTGTCGTTGCTAGGTGAAGCTGATATGCCGCATTCTAATTGGTTTCCCGGGAAAAATAGACGCTGAATATGGGCTTTGTAGCCATATTTGGGGGCCTTATTTTGCGTTTAACCGCTGGAATGGATATTGTGGACACTAAAAACATGGCCGCCATCAAAACCAATTGAAATTGATCGAATGTGAGCAGTTTTTGGCAATTTATGGCCGATTTACGGTCAAAAAAGGCTCACGATGAGTTAGATGAGGGTACATTCTCTATGTTTTCTAAAAGAAGATAAGGCGTGAGGATTTGAAACTTGGCAGGTTTAAACTACATGGGAAAACGAAACTTTACACCGCAGTGCGCCCTTGACAGTTCATTACAAGGTGCGTGACAGGATCTTGCTTTTCATGAAGGTAACATTTGTGAAATTTTGCTCTAAAAACATTTCAAACAAAAATTACAGTGCGCACTGCGGTGAAAAGATCAGTTTTTATGCATTTTAACTATGTCCCAAATCTTAAATGAAAATATTAAATTGCTGCTAACAATTAATCGATTTTAGAAAATTTCTTGGCAATGACAGCACCCTTAAATTCCTGAAATTCCAGACATTCTATTAATAATTTATTCGAAAAAATTATTATTTTAGAATCTAGACGAAATGAGGAATAACTGATATTAAAATGACGTTTGTATCTTAAATATTGGTTTAGGAACAATGCTCTAACTAGAGTCAAAAATTGACCAAATTAGCCTCCAGGAATACCTTAAAATTCAAGAGGTAAAAATTTGATCATAGTAGCACTTTAAGAATTACTTTATATAATAATTTATTATTATCAGTGGTTTCTCTCTGCCCCTCGCTGCAATGCCTACAAGCTGATTGTACTTACTTAATTTATTGTGTTTCTGTGTGGGGATCGACGTATCAGTCTAATTTAAATCGGATTATTGTTCTGCAAAAGAAGATAATTAGAATAATATCAAAAGATTCTTTTGATGCTCATACCGGTGTTCTTTTTAAAGAACAGGAGATTTTAAAATTCTCTGACATTTATTTATACCAAATAGGTAAATTTATGTATCTTTTTAAAAGAAGCTTACTTCCAAATTATTTTGGTGATATGTTTACTCTTGCAAGTCAAATACATTCTTTTAGAACAAGAAATTCCAACCTTTTCTATATACCTTATTGTCGAACTAATCTTCGAAAATTCTCAATTCGGTTTCAAGGTCCTTCGTTTTTCAACTCGCTAAGTCGTGAAATTCAAAACAGTGAAACTATCAGTTTGTTTGGCAAAAGACTTAAAAAATTCCTTCTATCTAAGTTAAATTGACTCTTTGTTGAGCTACACACCTTTTCTTTTTTTTTCTTCCTTTCCTTTTTTTTTTTTCTTTTTTTTCTTCTTTTTTTTCTTCTTTAAAAAAAAAAAAAAATTTAATTGGAAATTTCAATCAGTACCCTTAACTTCTATGGTTTATCCAATAGTTCTAGGAAGCCTATAGTTAATAAGCCCCCGGCTTCTATATAGGCTTCCTAGCCTTTAACACATTTAATATTGTAAATAGTCGAGTATGAATATTGTAATAGTAAGAATATTGTGTGTCGTCGTCTATAATGTATTTATGTTGTATTTTTTTGTTAATGGCAAATAAATTGAATTTGAATTTGAATTTGAACTTGTGTTTTAAGAAAGTTGTTTATAATCCCGTACACTGTACATGTACCTAATTGCCAAGTAAAACTTAATTCATATTGACAAACAATTGACAACACTACTCAGAGTGGCAGGACCTAATTGTAGCAATCTTCTAACTGATTTTCTATGTGCCAGCTGATTACTTTTTGTTTTCTGATAATTTCATTGTTTCAATTTACAGCTTAGATGAACATGTGCGGCTGTTATCTAAGGAAATTCAAGTGGACTTTTCACGTAGCATGAACCGCATCACATTTGACAGGATCATTAGCAATAAACCGGAAACATATCCCTTTGTTACTCTACCTCAAGAAGAAGAAGAAGTGATTCCTGAGAGAGGTACATGATGATGTACATGGAATAATGCCCCTTATCATACTTCCTCATAATACTTGAGCTCAAGATACATGTATACATGTAGTTGTCAAGTTTCACAACCTCATTAAATTGAGCCTGTTACTTTTAATACTTTAGAGGTTCACTTATAAACAACTTTCACATGGCTAATCCACATCCAAGGAACCCTCTCAGTAATGTTTTCACTAACCACTACAGTCAAACCCCATTATTATGGACACTGTTTGGACCAGAAAATGGGTCTGTATTACAGAGTGTCACTATCAAGCGGGTCAATTTTAAGGAAAATGTATGGAGCGGTACCAAGAACACTGTCCGTAATAACAATTGTAGGTATTAAGCGGGAGTCCGTAAAGCGGGGTTTCACTGTATTTCTGTATACAGTACTGGTAAAACATATGATAGTCCCTCATCCACATCACTTTGTATTATAACATGAGTGTGCTGGTGCATGTATGGTCAGGCTGAAGTTACACTTTCCATTGTATTTTAATATCACCCTTCCCCCCTTCCCCTCTCCCCTGAATTAGCCTTCAGGACATGACAATTCTTTTCAATCAAAATAATGATTTTTGACAAATTTTTGCACACATGTATATATATGTCCTGCTTCCTACTTTTTTATATCCACCTTTAAGAGCAGTAATGCTGAGGCAAATTTGTACCTAATATGCAAAAAATACAAAGTGTACATCTGTGCCCTTTGTACATTTCTTTCAAGTGTTCTAATTGTAGGATTCTTGCAAAAACTGTTGTCTTCTTTCCTGTTTTAGGATTTCACCCTGATGTTCCTTCATATCCCTTTGATGAGAAGTTTGATGACTTTGCTTTTAACTGCCTGTTGACACGTGAAGAGGCCATTGTGGCAATGGCTAAAGTTAGATCAGAGTGTAACAAGGTTGCCAGCATGTCTGTATTCCAAGTACCTGTCTCAAAAAGTATGAAGCTGGAAGAATTTGAACAGACACAGGCTCAAGTCAGCACACAGGTACATCTCGTAGAAATCTGTCATTTATACAAAAAATAATATTAATAATTTAACAAGGTTGTAACCAAATGGAATAGCATTTGGTGTAATGGTTGTTGAAATCATAATCAGGGCGTCCTGTCCCAAGTGACTCAGACTGCAAGACCACAATTTCTGGCCCCATCCACAGACTTCCCACTGTTTCCTACTCTTAGGCCTGTGACACCTGGTGCAACTTTGCATGGAAGTTGCTTATTATAACACTGTGAGCAAAACTTATGTCCACAACACACAATTGCAGCTTGCAATATTGCACACAGTATCCCTTAAATACAACTGACAGAGAAGTGATGTGTAATGGTGAAGCAGTTGATGGTGTGTTTCCTTACATGCATGACTGTACATGTAGATTGCAAGTGTTTAACTGTTAGTATCTATTGCTAATGAATGACTCCAAATCTTTCTTGGTTGGGCTTGCATGACTTATATTCAGTGTAGTGTAAGGATGATAAATTGCTCTGAATAATTTGTGCAATGTGTGTATTTCTAACTGCTGTACTTTCAGGTGCAAATATTTTTGCGGGACAGCTGGCTTAATACCTTAAGGACAGCAATTCGCAGCAGTTTGCTGGATGTGGGCAAGGGATGGTTCAACATGGAAGAGAGGAACTGGGAGGTGTACCAAATCTCCAAACTGGCTAAATTTATGCAGCTGGTCAAGTTTGCCATGCAGGTAAATCAGAATACTGTAAAGTTGAACTTGCATGAATGAAGCAGAAAAATGTTTTTGACACACAGATCTATACTCCTTATAGCCTTAGTGCTAGCGTGTGTGAGATCTACATCACATGGCTTGTTGGAACATTTATTTTCTTGTCGCTATACTCCACTGCCTGATCTCCTACTGTAATACCCTTAAGGTCTCATTGTTAGTTACAATTGATTTAGGCCCTTTGTTGGGTCCTGCATCAGCATCATGTCCAGGTTCATGTAGTTCTTACATTTGTAAGTTGTGTGAAATAAGGGGAGTCCCTGAGAATTCCCTCATTTGTGATGTCTCCTTCAACCGCAATACTGCATGTACCTCTGCATATCCCAGGGTTGTAACACTCAACATTTTTTTTCACTCAAGGACAGATGATAACCTCACTGTTAATTAAGCATTTTTACTTTAACTTTTCCTGTTGTTTCTGTTAGGATTCACTGCGTTACTTAGTTCAGGATTCTTTGGCAGCCTTTACTCAGATGATCCAAGATGCGACATACAGTGTTGTGGACTTAGGGGAAGACTTTGATTGGGGTGCAGATATTATAAACAGCAACTACAAGTGAGGAATTTTAAGCTATAGGCTAAAATCCACTTACAGTCTGTACTTTATTCAAAACGTTTGGCCCAACAATTCTCTTTTCTCAGTTTTCTTCCTCCTCATAAGGTACTGTGTGACAAGTTTGGTAGACAGAAGACATTTGCCAAGTGTCAGACCAGTTTCAATTTCAAAGGTCACATTCAAATTGATGCCAATGAATAAGTCAGTAAGCTAATAAAAGTGAGCTGTTTGAGGTTTATTAATTTAGTCAAGTTTTATTGGGATAAAAAACACTGTAATGAGCAAACTTCTTTTAGCCAAGATGTCAAGTTGTTTCCTTGAGAGGATATGAGTTATTGGGATGACGTGTATGTTACACTGTACATTTAAGATCATAATTTCATTGTTACTCAGACCCAAAAAGAATGCCCTGTTCATGTTGGACCTAACAATGGAAAAGACAGGAGTCCAATACAACACAGACTTAGAGAGCTTTGGCCGGGTGGTGATCGCATTATTTGACAAGGGTATCACTTGCACTAAGAATGTTCCTCAGCTGGAGAAGATGGTGATTGAAGGTCTCTTCTGGAGTGGCACTCCTCTCCTGGAGTCTGTTGGGGAGAATGAGCCTGAAGTAGTGAGGCTGAGAGAGACTGTACGACATGCCATCAAACAGTCACTCATTCCTCTCAGAGCTTATGCTAGACAATATGAGAAGTACCTGGAGCTGTTTAACCTGGATATCAACCAGTATCTTGCGTGAGTGGCTTTTTTCTGTTAAATCTTTGTGTGGCAATTAATTCACAAGAATGGTCAAATTAAAATACATGTACAGTTGTTTTTAATCCCTTCACATAATTTCCACAACCCAATTTTGTCCCAAAAATTACTTGTTTCCATCTTTTTCTTTAATGTGTAGAAGGAATTGTTAAGTGTGAACATTCAAGTGAGAGCTTAATTACTGCAGTCAACCAACATGTAGATGAAATATGAGGCCTCTGTTTATATGGAGAAAAGTTGTCCCGGGAAAGACGGTCACCCTCTCAGCTGAGACAACTTCAGGGGGCGTTTATATGAGAAAAAAAGTTGACCCCTTTGCTCAAGTTAACAGTGCTTGCGCATGCTCTGATTGTCTATTGTCTCGCCTTAACAGAGTTGACCCAGCTAGGAGAGCCAAAGTGTTTGTATGGAGAAAAGTTGGCCTGGCTAGGGGGGTGACCTTACCATCGAAAAAGGGTGACCCGGCTAGACGGGTCACCCTTCCAGCCGAGCCAACTTTTTGTTTCTCAGGTAAACAGTACGCCAAGTTTTGTAAGGAAATGTAGGAAAAGTTGACTTGCCCAGGGTAGCTCGGGTAGGCGAGTGACCCTTCTACCCAAGACAACTTTTCTCCATATAAATGGGGCCTAAGTCAGTTGTGAACCCAAGTTTAAAAATGGGGTGTGGTTCTGTAACCCTACCCTACACTTTAACCCTAGTCTAACCCCAACCATAACCCCTACCTCCCTTCCCTAGTCCACGTCTTACCCCCACCTTTCCCCTCTTGCCTGACTTTTCTCTTACATCATAACCATTGTATGTGTATTAGACTTGTTACATATTTTAGTATATGATAACTTCAGTGTTTAAATATTTTCCTTATTTATTAAGGGAAATATTAAAACATGTATTTATCTTATACAGTTTATGACATGTATGTTTTGTTGGGCGTTGAAAATACGTTTTTTAAAGATACATGTGTGAAGAGAATGCTATAAATGTACAGTGTGTGTAAATGCTGTTTTATTGAAATGCATATTTCTTATATTTATCGCTGCTGCCATCATATCCACATCCATTTTAATTTACCACTTTATTACAAAAATAACTTGTTATTACAATACATCAGAAAATGGTTGGAGGTTCCATCTTTAGGAAGTTAAATGAACCTTAAAGGAATTGCAGTCTAATCTTACTAGAAATGCTTCAAAAGGAGCAAGTTGTAACTTTGTAAATTAGTACTGTTCAAATTACTGCAACATCGGAACTTGCTTCACTAAAAAGCTGGCTTGGAAAAAAAAAAGTCAGCTGTGGTAACTTTCTAGTTACCACAGGGATGGCACAGTGGTGAGAGCACTCGCCTCCCATCAATGTGGCCCGGTTTCGTTTCCCAGAGTTGACGCCTTATGTGGGTTGAGTTTGTTGTTGGTTCTCGTCCCCGCTCCGAGGGTTTTTCTCCGGGTACTCCAGTTTTCCTCCCTCCACCAAAACCAACATTTCCAAATTCCAATTCGACCTGGAAACAGTGGACGAATAGCCACTCTCTGGATGTGCCACTGAAATTCCCATTTATTTATTTATTTATTTATTTATTTATTTATTTATTAATTTATTGTGCATGAGTTTGAGCTTAACCTGAATGAAAGGTATAATTATGTTCAACAATTGACAAGACTTGAAGCCCTGGAAATTTATTGCAACAAGCTTACTTAATTAGCATTGACTGGCAGCCTTTTTGAAGCCACTTTAGAATAGTCCCATGGCATGTATAATTTGTTAAAGAATTGAGGAAATCTTTTTAAATACAGCTGTTGCTGCAGGCTTCATTTAATTGTAGCATAACTTGTCAACACAACTGCAATTTTTGATCTCAAACAGGATATTTGGAACTACTAGTCTCTCTCTAAGCAATTATTAACCTTTTTATTAGACTTTAAGGTAAAGAACATTGAAATTAGAATTATCTGGGACAAACAATCTAAGTGAATAAAGGTTCAATTTCAGCTTCTGGACTTACAGATGCAATTTACATGTACTTAATTTTTCCTGTAAAGAGAGTATACCAAAATAGAGACAGATGAAAAGGTTGGATCAACATGTACATGTATGGGTGAATGAGATGATTCCAACAAAATAATTATCAATTTTTATCATACTTCCTTACAGTGCATTGCATTAATAGGAAGTATAAGTTAACATAACATAACACCTTCATCGTTTATTTCCAAGGGACATCAAAGAATAGTGAATTTGTCTTGTACAGTATATGAAATATGATTTCTTAGGCGCAGTCAATTCGTTTTGTAAGAGTTACAACAATTGAGAGAACATAGTCAAACGCAAAAATGCCCGCAACTATTGCAGTATGGCTCTGTCAAACTCTCCTAAAAGATAGGCAGCTTTTTAATTCCCTATTGCCTGTGATCCTGTGTGATGTTATCCGTCTTTCTTTTCCTTGGATTTAGCTTTAGTAGTTTTTCAGAAATTAAGCAATCTGTTTCCCTCTAAAATTTCAGCAGCCTGTGCTCCCTGAATTATTCAATTAAGTAGAATTTTAATATTTCGAGTTGAATATCTTTCAGTTTCGACATGATTACAATACAGTGCGACCAATAAATGTGGAGACGATCAATTTTGAAAACGGCATTTGAAGAAAAGAAGTAAAATAATAATTTTACTGTGAAGCTTAGGGATTGCTTTGAGAACCAAGTAAAAATAAGTGAAGTATGTGTCCCACATTTGAGCTAAAAGATAGACTGTTGTACGGTTTGCTCACTTCACCAAATGCTGTTTTCAGAGATTATGATTCCCAAGAGCGCTCTGCATCCGAAGTGAAGCAGGAGATTGAAAGGCATTTAAAAGACAAAGAGATCCTGGAAAACTCCCTTCCATCGAGCATTGTGATTGGTCCATACTGGATATCAACTGAGGGAGTCAAGCAGGCACTGGCAAAGAAACGCAAAGCGCTGGCAAACGCTGTGATTGAATTGTTGGCCAAGAAACTCCGCAAGCAGGCTGATATGGTGTGTAAAATTTCTTTGTAATGTTTGGGTGGTCTGAAGTCGTCTGCACTCTCTCCATTAGGAAAAGAAGGGAGAGAGTGGGCATTTACCTCACGTAAAGGCTTAAAAGTGGGCCTACAGAGTACGAGATATATGTCTTAAAAAACGAGTTTTCAAAATTAATACAGCATTTTCAACACAAAAGCTTAAGTTTTCTTATTCGCATTACAAAAAAATAACTTTTAATGAACGTCCGCTTTGGTCAATTGAAAGTCTTGCTTCGATAACTCTATGGAAATGTGGTAAATTTCTCATGGGCTATTTGTAGGAAAATAGAAAACACTTTGTCTGTATTTCTGCATAATTTACACAAACACCCGCAGAAGTTGTGGAGATGTGGAGACACTCGCCTGTCGCCTACCCCTCGTGTTATTTCCACAATGGTTTCTTGTTCTTCCAACTCCTGTTTGTGTTTTTATAACTTGCTTTCTGTATCTTAAATGGCTTATGAGAAAACATGTAGCCATATTACATATTTTCTGCAGAGTTATGATCAATGACTTTCAACCAGTTACGATTTGTTCTAAGGATGTAAGCCATCAAGATAGTTTACTCAGAAAAAAAGAGAGTTTTAGACTCTCGAAAAAAAAAATTGCATTTGCTCTCTTTTCTTTTCTTTTTTTTTTTTTTTTCACTTACGTACAGTGTAATGTATATTCCGTCATTCCTCAACCTGGGCCCAGTTGTTCAAAGCCCGATTAAGCTAATCCTGGATTAACGCGAACTTTCACTCGAGTTTAATTGCTAATCAATAAAGATTCTTCCAAACGATTTTTGGCCCTTAGTTTTTTCTTCGACTTTTCTTTACCTTTAGCTCGAAATTAACCTTTTAAACCATTTTTAACGAGCGAGATGAAAACCTCGATTAAATTCTAATCATGGATTAGCGTTTATCGGCTTTCGAACAACCGAGCCCAGGATTAGATAACTATAATCTTCTAAAACAACTTCGCTATTTCTTCCTATTGCAATAGAATACATAGCTGGAGCGCTCAGATAGCGATTTTATTTACGTACGTTAAGAGAGACACGCTGAAACGATTGTTTTTCATTCTGTAGGTCTGTGACGAGTTCAAAACAATTGCCCGAGTTTTGTATGATAAACCAAACAGCATAGAAGAGCTGGCAGAACAGAGAGAATACATGAAGCAGATTCCTGAGCAACTGAAGAAGAATCAGGAGCTGATTGATAAAGCCATGATTGACTATGAACTTATCGAAGAGTTTAACTACAATATTTCAGCTGAGGATTTCAATGCTAAGTGAGTAGGCGAGGATTATTTGTCTAATAATGAATGAGAACTGTACATATTTTTCTGTACCCGGTTGCTCAAAACGTGACTGCTCTTGTCCAACATTACCATCAACTCAAAATTCAATTTATCTGGTAAAGACTTTGGGAAAGTGGCCTTACTGGGGTCATTCTAGACATGGTGTCACCGTTTCTCCGGCTCCCCCCATTACCCCTCGAACAGTGATGATAAACAAAGAGCTATCAATACGTAGCCTGTGAGCAAGCTCTCGGTGGGTGAGGAGGGGGGTAGGGGCTGGGGGATGGGGGGTAGGTTAATAAGCAACTTGTAGCTACGATGTTGATGTTATTGAGGGGTAACGAAAAACACAAAAAACTTTAACAAAAAATGTTAAGTGTCCCAAACCAAACTGGTAAGATTGTAGTGCCAGTCAGGAGATTTGGTTCTGACAGATAACACAAATGGTAAAGATTCTGCTGCAAGAGTTTGTCAATGAAGCTGCTAAATTTGCAAGATCGATTTTAACCCTGGTTACTCCTTTAAGGAAATAAATGAGACTCAAAGAATGAAACTTTAAACTCAATCAGGTGGACATGTATCGGATGGCCACATAAAATCCAGCTCCAAATGGAAGCAACAGAAGCCAGCCTTGAAGCAGACGAAGAGAGGTTCCAGAAGAATCTGCTAGCAGATCAGAACACATTCCAGGACCGACTGGATTCACTCAACATGGCTGTAGCAGGGTTTGCTGCTCATACTGACATCAGTAAAGCTCATGAAGTGGCCAATGAAGTGCGGCGACTTACGAAACAACTCAAGGAATGCCAGACCCTTGCCTCTACTTATAACAACAGGGAGAGGTTGTTTGGCCTCCCTGTGACATCTGTAAGTTACTTTCGCTGTAAAGTTCTAGAAACGCTTTTCCATTTTATTTTGCAGTAGTTTGATCAAGTTACAGAAGAGGTAAATGCGTTTTCAGACAATAAGGAGTAACACTAACAGTAAAATTGAAGTATGAAAGTGAGGTCGTTTGTTAGCAACTTCACAGAGTTCTTTCCTCCAAAACCAAAGTAGACTTAGACATCCAAAGACTACATTATCTACAGCTTTTTGGTAACAAATGCATGCTCAAACTCTCGCATCAATTGCTGTCTAAGGGTATAGGATTTTAATTGTTTGTACTCATAGGGTACTGAAGAGTTAGGGATGCAGTAAAATGTTGGGCGCCCATGCCAGCACCTTGTGGGTCTTCAAGTATCTGACTCTTTCTTAAGCAATTGCCTTTTTGTATGTTAACCACCATGCATGTTATTTTTAATTTCCAACAGTATGACAAGCTGGGCCGGCTAATCAAGGACTTTGAGCCATTTAAAAACATGTGGCTGACTGCATCAGACTGGCAGAAGTGGTATGACAGTTGGATGAACGATCCTCTGACGACAATTGACGCGGAACAGCTGGAGCAGAATGTGAACAATGCATTCAAGACGGTCTTCAAGTGTGTGAAACACTTCAAGGAGATCCCTGCATGTCAGGAGGTGGCCATGGAAGTGAAGGAGAAGATTGAGAACTTTAAACCTTACATTCCTCTCATCCAAGGGTTAAGGAATCCAGGCATGAGAAGCAGACATTGGGAACAAGTAAGATTTTTAAACTTCTTTTTAAAAACAATTGTTGACAAATTCTTGTCCGAATCATTAACTCTTCACAAAATAGAGTGGCAAGCGTGTTAGTAAAGTCGCACAAGAGCCTAGGTGGCCCACACGACCGGAGCTTAGCCCGGTTTCAGTAGCATGAAGCAACTGGGAGTATTGCTACTCCCTCCTGGATGGGATGTTAGTCCATCGCAGGGTTACCCCAGCAGTATGTCACCAGTACCCATTTATACACCTGGGTGAAGACAGACAATGTGGAGCAAACTTTCTTATCTAAGGAAACAGCACAGCAATGAAGAGACCAACCTGGCCTCGAACCAACGACCCTTCAGATCCTCTGACCGTCCGATCGAAAGTCTGACGCGCTAACCACCACACCACCGCGCCTCCAAGCATGTTAGTGATTGTAGTGAATTGTGGAAAAACTGGCATAAGAGCCATCGATTGGTCTCTTTTAATTCTTCAAAGTTAGTGGGTTTAAGGGGAAGGTGAAAGATTAAGAGCGTATCAGTTCTCTTGTGTCTGTTCCTGTATAGTAGTATACGGTATTCTTGCTCTTTTGGGACCAATACCTTTTTCGGAATGAACAGAATAGTATGTCGTTCATTCGGCCCCTGATAGCCAAATGAATTGAATACAATTTACTCAGAGTAAGAGGAATGGTGTCCATTTGGGAAGATTTTTGGTTTAGTCGGAATAGGTAGAATTGTGTTCTGTGTATTCTGTCATTCCTTAACCGGAATGAGAATATCGAGAGTTTTCCGAAAGAATGCATCCTAAACACCAGTATTTTTCTGTTTTCAGTTTTCATGAAACGTTTTTCTAGTATACCATTCTCCAAGAGGTATATATTGGAATACAATAATATCTGGCAAGGGAAAAAAAAAGAAAAAAGAAAAAGGACGAACAAATGAGTGAACGAAAAACGCGGTGTTGAAAATGTAGTACAGGATATGGCATTGTCTGGCTGCTTCCAATGCCAGCAAGTACTTTCACGTTTTAATAAATGCGTTGACTTCTGTTTTTGCAGTTATCCAAGGAACTTGGTTTTCCCATTGTGGCAAACGCACAGCTGACATTCACGAAATGCCTGGAAATGAAGTTACAAGATCACATTGAGATTATTGCTAAAGTAGCTGAGATTGCTGGCAAGGAATACTCCATTGAACAGGTACGTATATGCTGAACATCTAGGTTACAAGTCTTGGTTGTAATAATTTTTTGAGTAAAGCTCTAGCGTTCGATAAGCAGACAGCTATTTGATTTAACAGAGGTGTGACACTGTTAACCCATCTTGAAACATTAAGTTACAATCGTTGTTGAAAATCTGTCTTGAATCTTGATCCTCCGCGATTCAAAACCATCTCTGTTCCTTTTTGATCCATTTTAACCTCCTCGGCACCCTTTTCCCAAAGTGTAATTTTGTTTGAAAAGTTTCCGTTGATCTGGAAGGCGCCACCATTTAACCAAATGCTGTATTATTTACCACCAGGCTCTTGACAAGATGGAGTCCGAGTGGAAGCCAGTTATGCTCGAGGTCATGCCATATAAGGAAACAGGCACGTTTATCATGAAAGTCAGCGACGACTGCTCGCAGCTATTGGACGATCACATTGTGATGGCACAGAGCATGTCTTTTTCACCGTACAAGAAGCCATTTGAGGAGCGTATCACCACGTGGGAGAGTAAGCTTGTGATGACACAGGATGTCATGGATGAGTGGCTACAGTGTCAGAGGCAGTGGCTGTATCTGGAGCCCATCTTCAGCTCAGAGGACATAAACCGTCAGCTGCCGGTGGAGAGCAAGAGATACCAAACCATGGAGAGGATATGGAGGAAAGTAATGAACAGTGCTAAAGGAAATCCTCAGGTAAGTGATCTCATTTTTAGTTTCACTTGGGCCAAGGTATTTCATCAGGTACATCAGTCAGTCTTCGTAGAAAGGTTTTATATGTGGGGTTTTGAAAATAAAAAGGTATTTATATAGCCACCAACTCTCAGGTATTTTGCTTGAGTCAACTTCGTATGCCTGAGCCACCAATGTGGGATAGCAGTCCTCATATACACAGTCGTTTTTCTTGCAATATGCCATAATCGCCGATGCAAATTACTCTTAAGCTGTATTTAAAGGGGACTCTTTCAAACGAATCCATCTTGTTTTGAAACTGGGTTAGAAGCTGTGTTCGGGGATAGCTCGGAAATCCTCGCTTTGTTCACATTAATTCCTGGACATTTCGAAACTGATGTGATCTACGCGTACAGATATCCTCGGAAGTTCCGGCCCTTCATAGATGAAATTCTGACGCATCAGAAAAAGTTGATGGTCAACATACAGAGAGTAAGCTTGGAAATACAAGGGCGATGCTTGACCCACGCACTTGCCAATGAGGTAACGAGAGAACGAGTTTGTTTAAAAATATATTAAGAGTACTCCTGACAATCAACATTTGTGTTTTTCAGGTGATCTCCCTTTGTCCAGATGCCCGACTTCTCGAAAGTCTTCGTGAATGCAACAAACTTTTGGAACAGGTAACCATCACATTTCTTCCAAGAGTTATTTCAGTGTCTCTGTAGCCTGCCACACTACTGCGTGCCAGGCTATTTCCTGAAAAAGCACTCGCGGAAAATTGTCGATCGCTGCTCACCTACATCATTTTTTTTTTGCTGCGAAAGTAGGAAGTTCAGTTTTAAAACTCTTGATGCATGAGCGACATGTTCTCAAGTCAGAAAGGTTGCCCTACTGTGGTATGTTGTAACTTTGTGATGTGGTTGTTTTATAACAGGTTCAAAAGGGACTCAGTGAATACCTGGAGACAAAACGAACAGCATTCCCAAGGTTTTATTTCTTGTCAGATGACGAACTTCTCGAGATTTTGTCGCAAACCAAAGACCCAACTGCTGTTCAGCCTCATCTGCGAAAGTGCTTTGAAAATATCGCCAAGGTACGTTCCTGTTACATAAATGTTACATATTTCTCCACACGTAAGTAAACAAACGATCACATTCTCTATTTTTATAAGAACGTCTAATCAGTTTTCGGCCGAGGCTGAACCGAAACTGAATGTTCTTATTTTTTGCATACCTGAAACGTTCATCGTGGTATAGAATTTTCGAAAACCAGTATGAACGTGAACAGGAAACCTAAAAAAGGTTATTATGTTCTGTATCATATCAAATTCCTTTGACATACGTGCATGTTATTACTACAAGTGTTTATATTTCTGTCGCTCGATGCAAAAACGGGTGTAGAACTGAATAAAAATGCTTTATTTCTTAGTCTCAGCTTGGGTATGTTCTTAGTATTTTGTTAAAATTTTGGTCAATCTTAGCCTCTATGTTCTGATAAATGTTCTTGTAAAAAGATTCATAAAAAAGAGTGTAATTTTGAGCTATCGTTTTAAACTAGGATGACTTACAGTACATCATGACATACATATTTCTCGTTATACTATAGACAACTCCTGGACATGAGCGTTTATAAGATTAACCCACCGATTTTTTTTCCTGCCAGCCCTAATGGATAAACGTACTGATCATGTGTTCCAATAGTTATGGCATAACTTGTCAATCTCGGGCGTAATCCTCTGATACACTACACATATGAAGGCTCGATTTCGCTGTTGGTAGATTAGTGATGGCGTTTTAATCATACAATTTATGTTCTACTTTTTGTTTCGCAGCTTTCATTTGAAGAAGATCTACGCATCTCGTCTATGTTCTCTGGCGAAGGAGAATGTGTTCCATTCAGCAACAAGCTCTACCCCACAGGAAATGTAGAGGACTGGCTGTTGGAGGTGGAAAATACTATGAGAGGAAGCTTGCGAGAGATTTTAAACAGAGCTTTGTTAGCATATGCTGAGGTATTGTTACACATCTATTACGTTGACAGAATTCTTTTATACCTATCCAGTGAATATAGTCGAGGTTAGGTTTCTGTCCAGGCGTAATTCTAGGGTAAGAGGACCTTGCTTAGGCACGCTGTGACATTGCGTCGCATCCGGTGAAAGATCGCTAGTTCTAGCCAGTTCATGCTACAGATTCTGGCGTTAAGCCCTGAATGTGTTATTTGAGTTATATGTAATTCCTCCATTTTGCTATCCTCTGTTGATGGTGCCTTTCAACCGTAGGAAATGTGTCGATATTTCACGTAAACGTTACTTTTACTTGCCTTATGGGAAAAACGTACGTCAAAAAGTATATCCCTCACTACTGTTTTTAGAGCCGCACTTTGATGTTCCACGAGTTCAAAAATGTGGGCTAACAATGGGGTATAAACTATGTACGTTAAATACAAGTTATCTCTCGACAGCATCAGATGCTACCTAGAACTTCCATTCTAAGGACAATATTATAATCCTCTATGCGATGTTTATATATTGAAAATTAATGTTATAGAACTTAGGACTTAATAACTTCAAACGTTTGCTGTTTTAAAATTAGCAAACAATTCAGTTTTTGTACATACTGCGCACACTTACTGTCAGAGTAGAAGGGAAGCAGTGTAGTATCCCGCATGTAGGTCTCCCCCTACGGGAGGTTTGACATTACGCATGGTAATCCCCAGCCACCCCACTCATGTTACTAGTGTTATTTGCCAGACTCCTCGTACCGAGTGGGTGTTACAGTGGCCTGGTCAGGTGGTTATTGCTGGCTGCCAGACTCACTGGACAAAAGAAGTGTCTGAAGCGCTGCTTGAAAACAAGATAGACGAACTTTACAAGGCGTTGATGGCACAGGTACGTTCATCTTTGCTCGTGGGAGCGCAGAACGTTTTCACTGTTGAAGAGGATTCAAAATTCAACTGTTGTTACGATGCGGGTACTTGATGACTGACAACTTGAATGGAAAAGTCCGCTTGTGTGAGGCTCAGTGTCCCGTTCCAGTTCACTGTCGCACGCTCCCAACAAAAACGGGGAGAAAAATCAGTTGTTGCAAAAAAAAAAAAAAAAAGAGCTCTCTAGAAAGTAGTTGCTTTTATTTGAATAGTCACGCTTCTGCACTTAAGCAACAGATTCAAAAGTTAGAACCAGCTTGTACAGCGTAGTAAACAGCACCACAGGAATGTACTGCTCAGTAGCTTTCATTTGAATGGTCAGACGTTTTAGGATTTCATCCATAGATTCCAAATTTTAAAATACATTAATATATTCAAGGTTGTTTTTGTGAGTGAAAGGGTTAAGGAAAGCACACACATCTTTTGCAGGCAAACAAATAGAGATGCTGTGAACCTTGAAATAGCTAGGTACTTGAGGGGAGTACTTAAAAACACACACACACACACACACACACACACACACATTCTAAAGGACAGATTTTACAGTTGTCGACGGAAATGATGTGGAACCGTGAGTGAGTTCTATATGTATCTCCAGTGTCCTGATTTATCGGAGCAGTCATTTAGTCCCAGCTAACGTTATCTGTACTTTCTAACGGCATCACACTGTTCTTATTTTTGTCGCCCTTATGAGAATTACGTCTGTCATGAACAGTGATCATTTCATTTCTGTATAAGTGATTTTCCTTAGTGTTGTATTGTTTTCTTCCTCAGCTCAATGATCTTGTTACCTTGGTGAGAGGAAACTTGTCGAAACTTGCGAGAATGATCCTAGGAGCTCTTATTGTGATAGAGGTAAATGTTTGTTCGACTATTAAATGCACACTTCAGGGCTAGTTCAGGCATACGACAGCGGTTTAAGAGGAAGCATACACCAGGGGAGGTTTTCCACATGCTATGATTTGGACTACTATACTTATGCTCGAAATTATCATCATTTTGCTCCATGATTCTTATAACAGAAATTCTAACGTTTGTCTAAACTGTTAAAGTTGCATTAATTACGAGCTAACTGATGTGGTAATTTTTTCTTTCAGCAATTTAACTTATCAAGCCTTGTCAACGTTTGTTTACTAAACACATAAGCAAGGCCTCGATATGACAGCCGCGGAAGCAGATCTCTTCGTTTCTTCTATTGCGCTATCCTTCCATCCCTCAAAAATACCAAAATTCCTGTAATATTTCAATATAACTTTCCAAGCTCTATGCGAGCATTTGTGGTGTGCACTCTTCTTAGGCAGCACGGAAACCGAAAGGGTGTGGTTAATTGTATTAATTGATTCCTAGGTCCACGCTTGTGATGTGGTAGCGAAGATGATTGCAGAAAATGTGAAAAATGTGAATGATTTTGAGTGGATCAGCCAGTTAAGGTAGGTCTGCACTGACCGAATTGTGACATGACTTTGTTAAACGGTTAGTCGCCGTCTAGGTATGCTTAACTTTTAGAAAGCGATTATACAGAGTGAGAGACCCGGCTTCATTTCTTCAGTAGCTTGATCAAGAAACTAAAAGGATGCTACCATGGCTAAACAACGGCAAACAGCTACTCCTTCAAGTGACGCAAGGGACTTGTAAACTTAAAATAGCAGTACCCTGACTAGCAATGGAAAAGAACGTAATTTTTTTCGTTCAATAATTGAACTTGCTTTTTTCCTCCACGTAGTTTTAAATTAACGTTCCAGTTATCCTTTTAACGTATCACTCAATCTCAGGTACTACTGGGAAGAGGACATGGTTATCCGCGCAGTGAATGCACAGTTTGACTATGGTTATGAGTACCTTGGTAACACGGGTCGGCTGGTCATCACCCCCCTGACAGATCGCTGTTATCTTACTCTAACTGGAGCATTGCATCTGAAATTCGGAGGGGCACCTGCTGGGCCTGCAGGCACGGGCAAGACAGAAACAACAAAGGTTAGTGAAGGAGTTGTTAAAAGTAGTGCCGTGTTATCTTAAACACTTGTCGTCTAGTTGTCATCTTGTTGTCATCTAGTTATAACGGAAAAGTCGGGCGGTTAGAGTGTATACATTGTTTTATGCCGAGAACAAATTGTTATCCAGAGTCGGTAACTTTTGTATTTATGTTATTATGAGGAAACATTGTTTGGGAAACTCTGTTTGCCAAAACATTCCTTTCATTCTAATTTTGCGTCCACAGCAAAAGATTCCTGCGTGATCAAACGGACTCAACCGCAAGAAAAGAAAAACAAAGACAATGAAGTGCTAACTGCTTTATTTTTCTGTTTTGTTTGCAGGATTTAGGCAAAGCTATGGCAGTTCAGTGTGTAGTATTCAACTGCTCTGACCAGCTGGATTTCATGGCCATGGGAAAGTTCTTCAAGGGTTTGGCTAGGTACAGAATGACGGTATTTTTAATTGTTTTTTATTAAGCATTATGAAAAAATGTGGAATGCTGTAAGAGAGAACTTTATAGTTGCGCTGACAATTGTATATTGCTTCAATTTAATTTTGTTTACCCAACTTCCTTCCACTTTGTAGTATTCTAGAACATCTTTCTTTTTCGTATTGTGATGACCACAGTTCGTTTAGGAGAGCGAGAAATAGTTTGTAAACTCTCTTATAGGGCAACGTACAGGAGTATGTCAACAGAGAGATTTAGAATCGCGTTTACGGTAAACAGCAAACATGAGATTCGCGGTTATTTTTTCTTGCAAAAGTGAGTACATAGATGACAATAGTGCAAAATAATTCTGACCTTTCGTGTTAACACAAAACTACTCTATTTTACTGAGAAACTGACAACAATGAGCGGCAAATGAAGGATAAACACGGTCACGTGGTCATTTCTTCCGTTTGCAGTTTGCCGTAGATCTCTCAAGCAGAGGTAGACTCTCAATATATTATGTGTTTTCACGTCAATGGTTTTCAGCCATTTGCATCTTTTTGAAGGGCTTGCTTTTTCCATAAAGTGATTTTCAATGGTAGATGGAGATGATACCACAAGTTGTTTAGGTAAACTGAGTGGTAGCGTTACTCTACTGATCGTATTTGTTGTTTTGTTTAGCGCCGGTGCTTGGGCGTGTTTTGATGAGTTTAACCGTATAGACGTGGAAGTATTGTCTGTGGTGGCTCAACAGATTTCAACCATTCAGCAAGCTTTAGAAGCAAGGGTTTGTACAACGTTTCCATAAATGCTGAATTTCCTGTACTTAAATTTAAATTTAAAAAAAAAAATGTAAGATGAAACTGACACGTTGTTGCAATCAACCAGTTTACTATAGAGGGTGGCTAAGTTAGAGTAAAGTAAATCCCAAATGTCATTGTCAAAAAGTGAAAGCCAATAGCACCGCAAGAGTTGCTGGACAGCTCACATTGTAAGGTTTCAACTAGGCGACTAGGGATTTTATTCTAGAAAAAAACTGGTTAAGACCATATTTTATTGGCATCAGCCATTTCAAACTCGGCTGGATTTAGCTGGGGTCCAATGAAAAGAACATATCAAAGCACATTCTTTAACACGTCATGTTTGTTGTTGTTGCTCAGTTCTTGTAAACCACGGTTATTGCTAATGAAAATAAACATAAAACAAGAGTTTTTAAAGTTTGTAAAAAGAGTTTTATGTCGACTAAATGCCTTCTGTTTTGAACAGAGCGCACAAATCTCAGTAGAGGATGCCCTTATTCATCATTGTTTAAATCATGTACCTTTTGCTTGTAGGTTGATAGGTTCATGTTTGAAGGAGTCGAACTCGCTCTAAAACCGTCATGTGCTGTGTTTATAACAATGAATCCTGGGTATGCAGGACGAACAGAACTTCCAGACAATCTAAAGGTATGAATGTCGAGCAGGTCAGGTAAAGAATGCCAACCTATCTGTGAAAGCCCCGTTGGTTCCTGAATTCGCTTGTTATAAATGTTTCTTGGAGAAAAAGAACACTCCATTATTAATGTGAGCAACGCTAGTGGGTGTCATTCAATCTTGTGTAAAGGAAATCAGGCCCAGAAGTTGCCAAAAGGTAGCTAACGATACCACAGTCGACGGCACAGTTGCTAACGATTGCTAGAAATTGTTCTGATTTCACACTATGATATTTAACCACACTGCAATCAGCGGTAAGACTACTAACACCATTTCTATTTCCTTGTACCATATTATTTTCTGGCCGGCGACATTTTCATCAAAGCGCAGTATCGGTAATAAGGGTAAACTTGTGAAAAGAAAATAACATACCGCTGATTTTCAGTTTAAAAGATGCTCAAGGGCCAGGACGAGAGAACTAATACGAAAAAAGCTCAATTTTAAACGCTGCAGAATATTAAGCATTGATGCTTGGATAACTTTTAGTGTTTGGTGATAATCTTTACGTTGTGTAAGCGTATTATTGTGTTCCTCCAGGCCCTGTTCCGTCCTGTCGCCATGATGGTTCCTGATTATGCACTGATTGCTGAGATCAGTCTGTTCTCGTTCGGTTTCTCTGAAGCTAAAGCTTTGGCCAAGAAGATCACCACAACATTCAAGCTCTCCTCAGAACAGCTCAGTTCACAGGTTTGTGTTACCTGATTTGTGTCACGTTTTATGTTTAATAGCAGGTGTTATTACTCAGAGATACATGTATTACCAACTTACACTTGAGTTACCTTGAGTTATTTAGGTGTAGGACGACCATAGGAAATAGATTGGTAAGGATAAGAGAGCACAACGTTCTCCTGTTACAGAAAGACCATTATTTAACAACAGTATATCTAACTGCGCTTATTTTCAGGATCATTATGACTTTGGTATGCGTGCTGTGAAAACTGTAATTTCAGCGGCGGGAAATCTGAAGAGAGAAAACCCAGAGATGAGTGAGGTAAAAACTGTAGTTGTATTTTCTCTTATTTAGCATCGACGCTAACAGATCCTAATAGAGCAGTTTCAAAGCAAAACCAAAATCTGGCCAATGACAAGTAATGTAAATAATGAAAATATCAGAAATTGAAGAAGCAAAAAGTATGTATATAAAGACCATGCAACGCAGGGAAATGTAGAACGCGAAAGCATAATTGGTTTGTTTTTGCACCAAATTTAGTTGAAAATAAAGCCATAAAAAATAGATTGACTCTCAGTGTTGGGGTCGTTGCGCGATTTCTTTTAGCGAACAACAGGCTATTCTTCACATGCTCAGAGACCCACACCCCCCAAGTAGTTTCTGTAACGTGACACGACCAGAGGTATTACTATTACCCCCACCCTACCCAGATGGAATGCACGTCTATCGCAGGGTTCCCTCAAGCACATTGTTTGGTTTCCTTGTCGGTTTCCTTAACGTCCGCTGGTACTCATTTAGACACCTGAAGAGTGTTAGATCTCAAGCCTGTCCACTAGCCAGTAGTAGCCTTGGGCTAATCAATGCTATCATAGCAGTTATTCCTTCGAAAGCTGCTCTTAAATTAACCGGTATATCATGTTGCTTCCTCGTCAGCGTGTTCTGTTCTTTTCCTTTCTAGGAACTGATTGTCCTTCGTGCCATTCGAGACGTAAACGTACCGAAGTTCTTGCAAGATGACTTGAAACTGTTCCGTGGAATTGTGTCTGATCTGTTCCCTCATGTCAAGTAAGTAGCTGTGTATATGTTGTATATCATAAAATGGTGGGTAAGTAGCTGTGGCTTACTGCGCTACAAAATGGTGATCATCTCTGTGCGCTACCATTAGCGAGGGATTCTCGTACGAGGTCTATACATACCAGGTTTTGGGGAATGGACTCTGCTGGAAAAAATCCATCAATCTATGACATTCCCTGTATCCGTTTTGCTGGAGTTTCACTTGTGAGGTTTTTTTTTTAAAGATATCATCGACACTCAACAGATTATCCCGAAAAAAAAAAAAAACTTCACGCAGTGTTTATTCTAGAGTTCGGAATTGTGAGCGCAGTCTACTGGCGCAAGTTCGTCAAACGTAGTGAACATATTCTTGTCAAGGCAGCCTATACTTCCAGTGCAGCGAAGTTTAGTGAATACATCGCACTTTTGAACGCTATAGTTTGCTTCCCGTTTTGCGGCTTCTTTTTCTGCAAGCCTGAAGTAGTTCTACTAGAAATTTAATCTACCATTGGAGCAAATTACCGTTAAATCTGATATTAAATATGAGAAGTTGAAATATCTTGGTCCATATGTCACCAAAACAGGCCAACTGAAAACTGCGTAGGAGCCTCATTAGCCAGTTTCCAAAATAAACGCTGTTCGTGGGAGCTTGTTAGGTCTAAATAGTGTCGGTGTAATATGAGTGGAGTAGATCCTAACACACAAGCTTTTCTTTAAAAAGAGCAACCGACTTTTAAGGTCATGGTTCGAATCCTTTTCAAACTTTAATTAGGCTTCTTTCCAGGCACCAAATAAGTTTCTGTTTTCTCTAGTTTATGTTTAAGGACGGTGCCTACTATTGTTACTGCGCATACGTTCTGCGCATCGCGAGATACTCGGGTTTGCTATGGGTGGTGGCTGCTAATACAGGAATAGTTTTGCGCAGTTTAAAACTATGTGGAGAAAGCAGAACGTAGCAAACGCTTTTGGTATCTCAAAAGAAAATTGGGGGTAACCATGGATTTTTCAGAGATAATTAAGCTTCAATTTAGGAAAAAATCCCATACATTGCTTCATATTTTGGGGCTTTTTAGAGATATTACTGGTTAATTGTCTCAAAAAATGCGTGGCTACCCCCAATTTTCGTGTTGGATTCCAATAGGCCTTCCTAAGATCTGCTTTTCCCTGATAGTCATAAACCGCACAAAAATACTTCGATATTAGTAGGCACCGTCCTTAATGAGCATTGCAAGTTCACTCTGAAAGAAGAACCTGTTGACTCCATAATGGTAATCGTATGATCAGGGCATAAATTGTTATTTGCGTTTCTTTACAGAGAGCAGCCCATTGACTATGGTGAACTTGAGGAGTCTATCCGCAAGACTTGTCTGAAGTTAGGACTGGAAGATGTGGATGGATTTGTTACCAAGTGTATCCAGCTGTACGAGACCACTGTAGTTAGGCATGGCCTTATGCTTGTGGGTCCTACTGGGTCAGGAAAAACAAGGGTGAGTTGGTGACTCGCTCAAATTGCTGTGCATTGTATTGTACAATCACTGACAGAAACTTAAAAAATGACTCCTATGCATATGATTTGGGATTCTGTGTCATCTTTCCCTTTGCTGAATGTTGTTGTTCGCCGTGATCATGAGCTGTCTCATCAAATCCGTAAGATTCTTTTTAGTTTTGAGGATGCTTTGACATTCCAGGAAAAAAAAATAAGAATCTATTCGAGCAGAAAGAGAAACGAAAAAAAAAAAAATCATATAACCGTGGAATTGTTTGTTTAAAAAATGCCATCTTTTTGCTTGTCTCCCATTACAAATACACGGAGTATCATTGTTATTGTTCGTCGTTGTCCCATAGCGGACATACATGTGGGGCACCCACAATTGTTTTCTCTTCACCTCTTCTTAATGCCATTGTTGGAGCCTCACACAAAGTTGCCCGTTTATCGTCTTCGGATCATGTTTTGGCCTCTGGTGTAACCCCCAAAATTGAGTAATCTGTATTATCTCCTTATATCTATTTTCCATCTCTTTTGTTTTCAGTGTTACGAAGTTCTGAAGAAAGCTCTAACAGCATTAAAAGGTAAAGACTCTCCATCAGGATCCCCGTATGAAGAGGTGCATACGTTTGTGCTGAATCCCAAATCCATTACCATGGGGCAGCTGTACGGAGAGTTTGACTTGCTGACACATGAATGGTGAGTTTAATTATTATAAGTTATATTCGTTGAATACCAGTGACCGTGACACTAAAAGCTAACTCAATAAACCAATTAGGGACCAGTTGTTTGAGGGCCTATTTGAGTTAATCCGGCCGCTAAGTTTGAGCTTGAAATTAGTCATTTCTAAACTGGACGAGAAGAGAAATGTTGTACGTAAAACTTGATTTAGGCGTCGGGGTTCAATGTTGACACTGATGCAGCCCAGAATTTAATCAAAAACAACACTCAACCTCTGGTGATCGCGTAAAAACGCTCTAAAACAACGTCACAGCCTTCAGTTTTTCTTTTTCTGAATATGCCTGTTTCATTGACTGTTTCATCTATCAAAGTTACGCTTAGTTTTGGTTTAAAACGTGATTGATCAAAGCAAAGCGAACTTGAAAGCGAAACAAGGCAATAGTTACTACTAAATTTCTACAGTCAAACGAAAATTGTTTTATATTGCTTCATCTTACCTTTTGCGTACACATTTTGTCGTGCTGTGGTATCACATGTATAATTGATCGGGGGGTTTTTTTTGTGTAAAGGACGGACGGTATTTTGTCGTCCATGATCCGTGTTGGAAGCTCCAGCACCACAAGTGATAAGAAATGGTACGTGTTTGACGGACCGGTGGACGCCGTGTGGATTGAAAACATGAACACTGTGTTAGATGACAACAAGAAGCTTTGTCTGACGAGCGGAGAAATCATCAAACTAAGTGAGGTAGGTTACCATAAATCATGATTTCGTTTGTTTTTAGGGTTTTTATCAGCGACCAAAAAACGAAACATAGAGGACACATGCTATCTGCTATGTTTTACCATCAACGACAGAGAAGCCAACAGTAAACTAAGGCAAATTGTTTCGGACTGTACTGATTTGTTAGCTCGTCTCTTAAATGTCTATTTTGGTCTTCGTGTGAGATTTGTTATACCCATGTGGCTCGCTAAAAGATTTTATCATCATTGTCGTTTACGTCTTGCGTTACTTTCAAGTAATTACTTTATTGTTTTAATTACTGGATCCGAGATTAGAGAAATAAACTATACAATTTTCTGTTAAGTGTTACGATATTTAAGATTTTAATTATTAGGTTTTCCGAAACGCCAATCACGTGGTTTTTAACAAATAGTTAAGTTTTACCCTTGATTCATCACGCATGCTTTCATCTTATATCGTTGTCCGTAAGAGTACATACAATGGTAACTGTTATCTATTTGTTAACTTTCCCAAATAATTCACTTCATGGGCACAAAACAAACGTCACCCATGTCTAGACTTTTTACATGGCATCGTCGTAAAGTTCGACAACTTCGCGATTTAACTGATCAGGCTCTACTTTGTATTTGTAGGCAATGACGATGATGTTCGAGGTCCAGGACCTTGCTGTTGCCTCCCCGGCCACTGTCAGCCGTTGTGGTATGGTGTACCTGGAGCCTAGTATCTTGGGTCTCAAGCCTTATGTGAACTGTTACCTAAAAACGCTTCCTGACGCCATATTTGATCACAAGGACAAGCTACAGTCACTGTTTGATAGATTTCTAGAGGTAATAGCCAGAGGCAATTCATAAACGGACCACAAAAACTTTTCTTTCTCCTGGAGAAAACTTCCGATCAACGAACGAGCGAAAAACGAAGGAAAGAAAATCCGACATATTGGTCCGACAAACGAATGAATGTGGTTGACTAATCACCAAATGACCAATATCCAAAGTTCACGGTTATGTTGTCAGAGTTTCAGTTTTCATATGTTAATTGTATGGTTGTTAGTTAGTGTAGAGCACTTTAAGTTATCACTTCGGCAATCACAACTAACGCAAAATCAGAATGAACCAATCAGAGCTCTAAGAAAACACAGTAAATTCATCGAGTGTGTAAAATAGGTGACAAGAACGTGACCATTTGGTTTCGATTTACTTCTTAGCAAACAAACAAAAAACAACAACAACAACAACAACAAACAAGCAAAAAAAAAAGAAAGGTAGCACTCTAACCAATCATAGCAAATGCAAACAACATGTGAATGGGAACTCGAAGAAAATAAATGTAAATGTTGTCAGACGCGGGAAAACGCGTGCGAGCAGGTCACGATTAGTTTTGATTTGACTTGTAACTGCGGGCGAAAAAGGCGCGAGTTTTTTTGCCGACCAATCACAAACCAAAGCAAACGCGGAAATAATTTCCACACTCAATTAAGGTGGAGTCTTGTTCTTCGACCTACCACAGAGCCAGTTAAAGAAATGCAAATTGCGAAGGAAATCTCCTCTATCAGATGTGTAAACTACACGTGCGCATATTTCAGTAGTGTATGTCTATCATTCTTTTCAGAGTTCACTCCAGTTTATGAGGAATAACACCAAGGAGTTTGTGCCAACTGTAAACAGTAACCTAACATGCAGTTTGATGCGTATTCTGGACTGCTTCTTCGCTCCATTTGTTCCTAAAGAGGTGCGTAGCTCAACCCCTGTAACGTAGTGCTCAATCCCGAACTTTAACGAGTCCCCGAAGTATCAAATAAGCTTCTGTGTGAAATCCATTGAAGAATTTAAGCCTTCGCATGTCAAACTAATGCTTGCAAACTCGTGTTGGTCAATAGAAGTTAGCTTGTGGAAACGTTGCACTAACAGTTAGTAAACATGTCGGTAAAGGGTTGTCGCGAGGTAGAACTAGTCTCTTTATCTCGCCAACGTTGTTTGAAAAATCGCATTTAACGTGAAAACGTTTGTCAAACAACTGTTGTCTGCTGGCAACCAGTTCTATAACTTTTGGAATTTGTCGACACGAGTTCATTTTCTTTTGATCCAAGACAATCCAAGCGAGTCCTGACCGAAAACGTGAAGTGGTTCACTCTATATTTTCTATTGCAGGGCGAGACCATCCCCCCAGAGAACATAGCTCTGGTGGAAACCTTGATTGAACCCTGGTTTATCTTCGCCCTAATTTGGTCTGTTGGAGGAACGTGCGATGGGGACGGAAGAAAAAAGTTCAGTGAATTTTTTAGAAAGAAGATGGACGAGGAGAAGGTGATTTTCAAAGAACACTGTTCACTTTGTGGCAAACAACAATGTTGAATTTCATATGCTTGTAATGAATCATACCAACATCACTCTCGGCTTTGTGAGTATGAGCAAGAACGGAGAAGATTATTTTGAATGTTTAAATTGTAGGTCCAGATGAAGTTTCCAGATTACGGTCTGGTGTATGATTATTCACTTGAGGATGGAGGAGTCAGCCGTAAGGATGATGATGATGATGACGATCACAAGACAGGGGAGGTAAGAGGGAGATTGGAAGTAAAATGGAAGGCTTGACAAGTTAAGGAAGATAGATAGTTTCTTTTTGTTTTGTTTTTTTTAACTAGATAGTTTCCTTTATTTGACTTTTATATCATTATTTTATATATTGATATATCTGTAGTTTATTCATTTACTAATTTTATTTATTTTTACGGTTGGTGTGATATCTAATGATTTTACCGACCAAATAACATGTAAATGTAAATGTAGAGAATTGATGAAATCACAAGGCAATCGAGCCCTAATAGGTGCTGCGTTTCCACTGGTCTAGTACTTACTGAAACAGTTATTCATCTCAGTGTCGGTGACTAGTAGTGGATATTTTCCTCACCGTTTCACGGCGTGGTAAATATCCACCACTATCCACCTAGCTCACTACTTGCCTAAATAATTATTAGCCTTATTTCTTGTGGGCTTGCTATCTGTTGGTGTGGGATTTTCAAACCATTGTTGTAACTGAGTTACCTTAAAAATTTTTGACGGTGTGATTTACATGTTTTTTAAAAACGAAATCGTCAAGATAACTAGCCGATCCCTTTAAGCGTTGTTTGAACTTTTTCAGGTAAAATGGGTGAACTGGATGGGCGGTGTAGCTATGCCTGACATTCCACCAGAAATGAACTTCTCTGATATTATCATCCCCACAATGGACTTGGTTAGAGGCTCGTTTGTTTTGGAAATGCTCTTGACAAACAACAAGAAGGTACGTCAGGGCTACAAAACTTTTTACAGTTTCTCTGAAAAAGCAAACGATAAATAAAGCTTTCGTAAAAACACGCGCTGGAGCTCAGTCAGCTTTCTGTGAAATGGAAAGTCACGAAATGCTCGTCTGACAGTCAATTTTGTCTAACTGAAACATTATGAAATCTTGGTAGAATACTAGCTGTTCGATCAGCGTTGCACATTCAAGTTGTCCTTTTTATTTGGTCCATTACTTATCCTGATATACGGTTAAACGAAGATCCAGCTACCAATTGCTCCTCTTTCTAGACTTGGTCCTTGCTAGGCTTACGGAAGTCTTCATAAAACCCAACTATCAGAATACGACAACTATCTTGGGAAAGACGGATGTATTTTGGTAGTTATGACGTTCAGTGCGTAGACGATTTATTCCAAGACTTTCAATCCAGCACAAACCTCTATAAAAACAACCGTAACCATTTTAATTTTTACTGTTTTTTGTGTCTGAGGAAGTCGGTTACTTTGCCTTTCCAGGTGATGTGTGTAGGTCCCACAGGTTCAGGAAAGACCTTGTGTGTAGCAAACAAGCTGCTTAACTATATGCCCAAAGAGTTCCTGTCTCATTTTCTGAATTTCTCTGCCCGAACTTCTGCTAATCAGACGCAGGATATAATCGACAGTAAACTCGATAAAAGGTAAGGATAACCGCAGTTCTGCGCTCGCATGTTAATGTGCTAGTCGTATGCAAGTTGTAGATTTTGATTCACAAGAAACGAATCTTGTCCAAGGTTTCTAATAGCGTGTCACGTCCCAAAGCTTTACACCATAAGTCGACCTTATATTGTAATCACCATTCCAATTTTATTTTCCTTCAGACGTAAAGGCGTATTTGGTCCTCCTCTGGGAAAATACTTTGTGTTTTTTGTTGATGACCTTAACATGCCCGCCTTGGAGGTTTACGGTGCTCAGCCACCGGTAGAAATCCTGCGTCAGTATTGCGACCACAAAGGATGGTACGACAGAAAGGCTATAGGTATGTCATTCAACATTAAGATTCCAATAATTGCATTGTGAGTATTGTCTCCATACATCCGTTTCTTGTGCAGTCAATCTCTTCTTGAAGGATCCATCCATTTAAAAAACGGACGCGTAGAGTTGGTCTCGTCGATACATCACTTATTTTGGATAACTAAGGCCCGTTCTAGAACACAGTGCCACGAGCGACGACTGATTCAGACGGCGTACTTTCTGCCGCAGCTAAATCGCCAAATCTTGCACGGAAAAGAAGGAAACAATTTTCACTGTATCGCAAAACAAAGCAGTTCCTTCTAAATGAAGCACAAAGCCTATTGAAATGAAAGCCAAACGACAAGTTCGCTAGGTTCAAGCGATAGTCACGTTTGCACTTTTTTAACCGTTAAAACTTCATGCGAGGCTTGTCGCGATATGAGGCTTTACGCCAATCGCAAACGTGGTAAACTCACAGTGAGTAATTTATGCATTCGGTTCGGCACATGAATCACCTGCTGCTCTTGACCCTGTCGTACCAAATTAAAAAACTTGTCGTACCACACTGATTCAGACGCCGCTCTTTTACCGAACATTATATCAGTTAGATTCGGCACATGAGTGGAGCGGCGTCTACATCGGCTTAAGGGAACGTCATTCTGAGACGTACAACGGACACTTTGAAACCGTGAAACAATGTAGTTAAAGTTTTAATTAAAATGTCATCATTTTTTTAGGGTATCCAAGACACGCAATGCATGTCATATCTCATTACCAAAGCGCTCGTAAGATCATTTCTTTACAAGCAGTTGTTACATATTATACTGCTTCCTGTGTTCTATTTCCAGGAACCTTCCGCGAACTGGTCGATATCAACTTTGTATCGGCAATGGGTCCCCCAGGGGGTGGTAGAAATCCCGTCACTCCGCGATTCCTGAGGCATTTTAATCACCTGTCATTTACTGAGCTGGAAGATGAGAGTAAACACCGTATCTTTGCTACTATTCTCAAGTCCTGGATAGGTAAGTGAATTTTGTTGTTATATGTTTGCACCTTATTCAGTTTTGAACGGCTAACGAAAATGTTGATTGTCTCATCCTTCTTGTGAGATTTTTTTGTGCTCTTTCCGAAGATTTTCATGAATCCACCTACCTGATACGTTTGCAGGAATTGTGTTCTAACAAGTTTTAAAACTCTTTGGTTGATAAAGTCGTCTGACTTGTGGGGCAATCACAGTTCCAACGCAAGGGCCGAGTTTTTATGGGATGGGCTCGGGACATTTGTAAGTTTTTGATGGGGAAAAAACCCTCTGGAAACGATCTTCCCCTGTGCAAGAAATACATCTTTCGTTCCCACTTTGCTACCTTTCAAATTTTGTCTTCTTATGTAGTTCATGGGCACGTAGAGGCAGGTGATCTGTAGCTAATGTGCTTTAACTTCTTTTACAGAGAGAAACAAGACTTTAGCAGGTTAGATTAGTTTAGAAGGAAGAATACTATTACTGTATCTACAGTTTGTGACAGCCCTATTCATGCGATTGCTAGGGAGGCGAAGAAGTCCTAGAGTAGTTAGGTGAACTGTAACTCCTATCTTGTGTACAAAAGAATACAACATTTCTGGGGCGCAAAGAAAGGACATGACTAAGTCGAAGAAATTCTGCAGACTGACCAGATATACCATATGCATGATCGTGTTCGTTATATTTTGGGTAGCATTTTTTTATGTGTGTAGGTGTGACGTTGTCAATAAAGTTACCAGTAACTGTACGAGGCTTATTTTTGTTAACTTTACTTTTAGGGTCTTACACTGGTGAAGATAAAGAGACGCTTTGTGACAGTTTGGTCACGAATACGATTGCAGTTTATAACACCGTTATAACCCAGGTAACAGAGAACCACTAATACCTATCTTGTAACTTTACGTTATAGTAGGGTAATTCTTTTTATAAATAAATGCAGGTTTTTCTATTGTAAAACTGTGCACTACAGATTTAGGAAAGCAGTCTGTGATTACGGTTAAAAAAGTTATAAAAACTTTCTCGCATGCGTTTTGGCTCCGGTTACATGTACTTGCTTGCGTCCATTGATTAGTTAACTGTGTTGTGTACATCTGTTGTGATTGCTGACAGTGAGTTCTTTGATTTTGGCTCTGAGTGGCTAAAGTAACTGCGCACTTGCCTTGGTTTTGCGTTTGTAATTGCTCCTTACAAAACTCTGGTCACTCAGAGCAAACATGTATGTTTTAAGCCAAGGCCACATGAGACAAGGCCTCCGTGCGTTCGTAGACCAATCTAATCTAATTTAATCTCTTCATATCCTAGCTGCTTCCCACCCCAGCCAAGAGCCACTACACGTTTAATCTGCGGGATTTGTCCAAAGTTTTCCAAGGAATTCTTATGGCTGAGCCACAGAAACTCGGCGGTAAAAATGACGCCTTAAGACTGTGGTACCACGAGAATTGCCGAGTGTTTCAGGATCGATTGGTCAACGACGAAGACAGAAAGTGGTTCGTGGATCTGATCAGGGACAAGATGGCGTCTGGATTTGAGACTTCTATGGATGATGTGGTGAAAGATTCCACCATGATTTATGGGGATTTTATGGTTCCCAGCGCGGAAAATAAGATTTATGCTGAAGTGCCTGATTTTAACAAGGTGAGGCTGATGCACAACAACACCTTAAAATTAACTTAACTAACACACCTCTGGACAGATTGATCAGATATCTAATTAGACCAATGAATTCATTGATCGAGCCGTCTATCAACCAGCCAGTCTGTCTGTCTGTCTGTCAGTTAGGCGGTCAGGTGGTCAGTCAGTCAGGCGGAAAGTTAGGCAGACAGGCAGGCAGTCGATCAATCAATATTTCGTCATTCAGAATATCGGTCTGACCAATAGAAAGTACCCTTATTTAGTGGGCTAGTTTGTCACCTAGCCATACAAACCGTCGGTCACCAAGCCATTCAGCCGGTTAGTTCGCCAAACCGTCTGTCTGTTAGTCATTCAGTCAGCCTGCCAGGTAGGGAAACAAGCTGTCATCCCACCTATTGATTTGGACAGCCATCTTCGACAATATTTCAGTTAGTCAATCAATTAAAAGGCAAGCAAACGTTGAGTAAACAGTCGCGCATAAGAAATCTTTACTCAGCTGAAACAAATATCCTTCATTTCTATTCTTTCCCTTTGTTCACAAATGTTAGTCTGCCGATTGAGTTCCTCGATGTTTCACTTTCTCCTTGCCTTCGCAGATGGTGAAGATCATGGAAGAGTATCTTGATGATTACAATCAGATCAACACAGCTCAGATGAAGCTTGTTCTGTTTGGTGATGCTGTTCGTCACGTGTCACGTATTAGCCGTGTGATTCGTCAGCCGCTTGGTAACGCTCTCCTGCTGGGTGTGGGTGGAAGTGGACGCCAGAGTCTTACAAGACTCGCAGCGCACATGTGAGTTCCTCATCAACCAGTCAGTCAACACTAGAGTTTTATTCTACTGCACTCTGTGATTGGTTTATAAACCTCGAGTCTCTTATCACTTGAGTTTTATTTTACTGCACTCTGTGGTTGGTTTACAAACCTCGAGTCTGTTATTCTCCTACACCTTTTTATTCATAGTAACAAAGGCGACTGTGCTCCGCTTGCCAGAGTATTTTCTCGCGTTTTCTTGGTCGTTCTCGTTGTTGCTTTTTCGCCAGCCGCTCAACAAAACCTAACGAGAACAACGTAATGCTATAAAAGTGTTTCTTTTGAGTTATTCCATTCACCTCAACTCCTTTCTTTTTTTTTGTAACCGTATGAGGTTACATTAACTCTGAAGGTTGAAGCTTATCAAATGAAAAGTACATAGTTTTTAAAATAATTTATCATTTACCAAATTTATTCGCCTCCATCAATAAGAAGATTCTTGCGAATTGTCAGCGGTCATAGAATTTAAAAATAAATAAATAAATAAATAAATAAATAAACAGCGGAAATTTTACGAAAATCTATAATGCTGATGGGTTTCTTGAGCTCGAGAGGATTGTTGCATTCTCAACTGATTAAGATTGCAATGAATTCTTAAATTTATGTCCATTCGTTTGAAATAACTGCTGCGCAATGGCATTTAAACAATGGTTGTTTCCCTGTTAACCTTCGTGATGAAAAGTTTAGGGTCTATGAATAAAACCATCCAATTGTGTTTTATTGTTAATGCTCGCTGTTTCTGTTTCAGGGCGGAATATGAGTGTTTCCAAATTGAACTGGCCAAAAACTATGGTGTGCCTGAGTGGCGTGAGGATCTTAAGAAAGTACTGCTGAAATCAGGAGTAGAGAACAAGTCCATGGTGTTCCTGTTCAGTGATACACAGGTAATTGTGCGGCAATAACCACAGGGTGTTATACACGGAAAGAAAACTAAACGGTGCACAGGATTTACAAAGGATTATCGAGATGTAAAGCTATTTATACTGAAAATTGCCTAAATTAGGTGGGAACTTGTTGATTGGCAATGAATTAGCGACGACAAACGTTATATCAGAAAGGAAGTAGAGTGTGCGATGAGACTCCAAACATAAACTCAAAAGATCTAAAAAAACGATTTTTTTTGTGAATTAACTACGACTTTGATAGGGTACTCTAGAAAGTGGAAATAATAAAAACAAAGGGATATCGTCTCGATGTATTTTATTTTCTTTTATCGATAGTAAAGGTTAATTTTTAAATTACCATGACAATTTGGTTTCGCTTAACGCAGATTAAGAGTGAAAGTTTCCTGGAAGATTTGAACAACATTCTGAACGCTGGTGACGTGCCAAACATCTTTGCCCAAGATGAACTGGATTCCATTTTCATGGCCATGAAGCCGGTGGTTCTTGATCTGGGGTTGCAACCCACCAAGGCCAATCTCTATTCAGCTTTCACTAAACGCGTTAGAGCCAATACTCATTCCGTTATTTGTATGAGGTACGTGTAAATACCAAGTAATAATAATCATGGTATTATTCATCCACCGCAAGATGTTAGCACTCTAGCACACCCATCGGAGGTGGTCAGGCAGATCCTATTTTCTCTTCTTTCTTGGTCGATGTTTTCATTCGTTCGTTTCTCTTAGATGCCACTCTTTTGTATTACCTACATTTGTGTGTCAAACTTGCTTTGTGGATCAACTATTTCCTTAATTCCATTTCGATCAAATACGTAGTTGTAGATCTTTATCTTAGCCTTATAGCATTAAGAGTACCAGTTAGTCCCCGCTTTAAAACTGGGCATTATCACTGTTGATGTGCTTTGCTCTTGACTCTCCCTTACCCTAATCTACTAACATTGCTTGTTCCTGAATAAGGTCTACTGTGTAGTTTGTATCGTAAATATTCAATTCTCGTACTAGGTTTCCGTCTCTTTGTTTTACTGTAATCAAATTCAATTAATTCTAGTCGAGTTAGCTTTTTTGTAGGAAGCGTTCAAGGGTTACAACTAAGATGCTGACTAGATTTAAACATTGCGGTAGCTTGATGGCCAACCATGGCCTTGAATGTAACCTGTTGAAAAGCTCTCAAGCTATTTTAGATACCGTCTTGGTTTACTTTTGTTGTACATTGGGCAGACAAATACCCTCAGTTAATCTTACATGCGTTTAGTATGTCTGTCCCTTGTTCGTCCTTTCAATCTTTCGCTCGTTTGTCCGTAGAACAGTTGTTAATTATGGCATTTCTTTCTCCGTACAGCCCAATCGGTGAGATATTTCGAGCGCGTCTCCGTCAGTTTCCTTCGCTGGTTAACTGTTGTACCATTGACTGGTTCTCGGCGTGGCCTGAGGAAGCTCTGCGTTCAGTAGCCTCAACCTTCCTTGGAGAAATCCCTGAACTAGAGGACTCTTCTGCCATGGATGGATTGGTATGTTACAGTGATTTACACCTAATCTATGATTTTAACCTTTTCACTAACAAAGGTGTCAAAAAAGCAGATCACATAAAATATTTACTTAATACTGTTAATCACAGTTAAGGAACACTTCCACCGGTGAATAACTCGAGAACACCTAACATTACGGCTTTTTATTATTTTAGGATTATTATTTTTATTTTTTACTTTTTCGCAGGTTACTATATGTGGAGTTATTCACCAGTCTGTTGCTCTCAAGTCCAAACAATATCTGGCTGAGTTATCTCGACACAACTATGTCACTCCCACAAGGTAAACAAAAGAACCTGTTGTATCATTTTTACACCTTGTCATCAGTAAACTCGAGGAAAACTTTCATTGCGAGGGGAATGACAAGAAACAAGCATAAAAACAAGGGGAATCAAGTTCAACCTTCCTTCTGTGCCCACTTATTGGTTGTATTCATTGGATGACTTTTGATTGGTTACATTTGTTTTCTTTAGCTACTTGGAACTTCTAGGAACCTTCCGAAAGTTGTTCGGTTTGAAGAAAACGGAGCTTTCTACAGCAAGAAACAGGACAAAAGTTGGCTTAGACAAGGTCAGCAGCATTCTTTTCATTATAAAAATTAATAAAATTTTATCCCGTTGGGTCCCGTTGCATTTCAAAAACATTGATGGACAGTACTCGTTACTTGTAGTGTTCCCTTAGTGGTACTGAACAAGATTAGAAACAATAATATGAGTCTTCCAAAGTTATGATTTAGATCAAAAAAACCCTCATTTATCAGCACTTGGTGTGCCGATTGCTGGAGGAAATATATACTCAATACCATACTCTATACCCAAATGAACTTTCCAGAAATGAGAAAGACATACAAACAAACAAAAAAACATTTTTGCCAAATATTTTCCAATTCATTTTCTGTATTTTTAGGTCATAAAATTTGTTTCATATCTCATGATTCACTCATTAATGTCACTAGTGTTTTGTCAGTAGTTCACACCTTTCACGGAAAGCATTTTGCTGGAACAACTGTGCATATAGAAACGTTACCATGCTGTATAAGCCTCTCGAATGTCTTGCTGATAAAAATGATCTTCTCATCTCTTCTGTTATCTCTGCTTTCATTTCACAGTTGCTAAGCACAGCAGATGAAGTGGAAAAGTTGCAAGAGGAACTAGAGAGCATGCAGCCTTTGTTAGCTCAAGCAGCCGAAGAAACTGTAGAGACCATGGAGAAAATCAAAGTGGACTCGGTAGGGACACATCTTTTTCCTCTCTCTAGTTTATCCATATTTTCTTGAGCAACGAAGGGTCGCTGGTTACACTACCTTCTAACTAAGCATATCCAACTTTTATGTCATATCAGATGGGTTTTCCAACATCACTTAATTTGTCATGTTTGGCTATTAGAGTGCTCTGACGTTTTTTCCTAAAAAGGATATATAATGTTTGGTATTTACAACTTGAACTTTGCAAACGTTTAAAAATTTGACCGAAGGGCGGGAACGCTTTTGAATATACTGTTACACCCTGCAATTTTGGTTTATTGTTCATGCTGACGTCATAAAAATAGGAAAAACTTCCGTTTCGCTTTGAAAACGCGCACACTTTCTTCATTAGTGCGATTCTAAAATTTCAGGGAACAACCTTAAATAGTATTGTATCGTAAAGATCTTGTGGCCGTGTTTATTAGGTGGTTGCCAATGAGACAAAAGTTGTTGTACAACGAGAGGAGGAGGAGGCCGCCAAGAAAGCCGCCGAGACCCAGGCCATCGCTGATGACGCGCAGAGGGATTTGGACGAGGCTCTGCCAGCACTGGTACGGCAATGAATTTGTGGTTGTAATCAGTAAAAGAAGTCAAAATCGTGTATTCCACTATTAAAAAGGCCGTGGCCCGCATTAAAAACCTAGTGTCTTCACCTTGTCATATTTTGCTAAATTTTTTTAAATAGTTTCAATGGATTTCGAAACCATTTCTGAGTCTTCGTTGACCTTTAACTTGAGGCAATTATACAAACACTTCTTAAAAATGGTTTCTCGGATTTATGCCCTTATAAAACATGGCGTAAGTCGACTATAGTGTACGCTGTATCCAGTCGGAGTAATTAAATGTCAGATCACCTTGCTAGGAAGTTGTAGAGCTTAATGGTGCTAATTTGTCTACAGGAAGCTGCCTTGGCGAGTCTCAAGTCCTTGAACAAGACGGATGTTGTTGAGGTAAGGAATAGTGGATTTCAAAGAGCACAAGTTTAAAATTTCTACGGTGAATTTCATCATTGAAAATTTCTTCTTGACCGCTTGTTACTTGTACGGTCACAGTGAAAGATTTCATTCACGGACCCAAATGCTAGAACCAAATAAACTGCAAAAAAAAAAATTATAATAATAATAATAAAAATAAAAAAAATAGACTGAACCACAAGGATGTTCTGCTTAGTAGTTTCATTATAGTAATCACTCAAAGCATAATAAACATGAACATGAGCACAGTAGGATTTGTAAGAACCACAGAACACCCAAGATATGACTGTAATAGCGAACAGTCAACTGCGCATGAATAACGTAACGATTGCCTTGGTAACAGGTTCGAGCCCTTCAGCGCCCCCCTCCAGGAGTGAAGCTTGTGATTGAAGCTGTCAGTATCATGAAAGGCGTCAAGGCAAAGAAGGTGGCCGGAGAGAAGGTAAAAGAGATGACACAAGAACTTAGCGCTTTTATCACCCGCTCTCCTTTCCAGCCTGTCAGTTAGGTGTAAGCTCTCAGCAGCCTGTGAGTGGTATAAAGTCCTCTGCTCGCCCTGTAGCTTACCTTTGCCTCCATAACGTATACCTTTCAAGCTTCAATGTCGGCATGTGTATTCTCGTCACTGTTATCCAGTATTTTTATGGTTTTAGCTGGGAGAATTTGTTTTAACATCAATTAATTTTATCTTTGGTGATCATTTTCTTTATTCTCACGACTTGCGTGTTTGATAAAGCAGTGGTACTATAAGGAGAATTTTAATGCTGGTTCCTTTTGGGCTAAAAGGGTTAATGGGCTCTGCACTGATCACCCTATTGTCCGTCCGTTGATCACTTGTGTTTTGCTTGCGTTGTCGTACAGTTGTGGTTCTCTAATGATTCAGCTGCTTTTGGGATAATTTGCACAGTTTAAATTAAGCAATATTTTTCGTGGACATTTCGTGCAGGTGGGCACAAAGGTGGATGACTACTGGGAACCTGGTAAAGCTTTGCTCCAAGATCCTGGAAGGTTCCTTGAAAGTCTTTTCAAGTTTGACAAGGTAAAACTTCCCTCTTTCCTTCCATGGACTTTAAAACTTGCAGCAGAATAAATAATTAATTATTCTCTATCTTTGTGGCATTTTAGGACAATATTCCTGACTCAGTGATTCAGAAAATCCAACCCTACATTGAAAACGAAGATTTCCAACCGGCTGCAATCGCCAAGGTAAGTCTTCATCGACTACAGCTTACGTTAAATGTAGATTTAGGGTTTAGTGTGTTCAGAGACTATCTTCAGCAATATTTCTCTTGGTTCACAACGAAGGAAGAAGAGTAAATATACAACTCCAAATAGCTTGGCGTTGCAACATTGTCTACCTCAGACAGCGAAGAGACCGCAAATGTAGTCTATTCGGGATAAAGTAACTGAAAAAGTTGATGATGCCTAGCTTGCGCGCAAACGTCTCCTATTTTCTTTGAGCCAGTAGATGATCCCGGAATATTATTCTCTTTGTAATTTTCGGATAACAAGAAAAAATGTGTTAATACACCCTTATCATAGCGCCGGCATATTAGCATTTGAAAGAGCAGCTCATTCTTTTGTTTACAGGGGCGTAGCCAGCCATTTTTTTCCCTATAAGCCTGGAATGTGAAGAGAACATATCAACTTTTTGGTAAAAAAAAAAATAGCCGATGCAGTCACTTTTCTGATACAAATCTGTCAAATTTGTACGATCCATAATTTTTGATCATTTAAACCCAAAACATCCAAACTTTCCATAATTGCATATTTGTGATATTTCCTCAACATTATTTTACGATGTTACCTTTCCTTATTTGCATGCTTTTTAACGAGTCTCTTGATAATGGAGTCACGATGACCCCGAAACGTCGAGCAATAAATCTTTCTTGCTTTTTTCTATGCCTTTGCTTTAGCAAATCCCTGCTGATCTATTGTTTGTTGTTATTTTTTTATCACATGACGTTTCTTTTATTTTTTATTTTTTGACAAACCTAGCCAAGCAAAAAAACCATGGCGATCATTTTACAAAAACTGAGTTTATATTCCGATAGTGTTAAACATATTTGTACTTTGTTTCTTGCAGGTGTCCAAAGCTTGTACATCCATTTGTCAGTGGGTGAGAGCCATGCACAAATATCACTTTGTGGCTAAAGCAGTGGCTCCTAAACGGGTAAATATCGACCTTCAATTATCATTATTAGCTTATCAATGTCAGCTCCGAAAATTTGCTGGTAAGTATTCCCACGTTGATGATGGATAGTCTGTTCCCAGTGTACCAGTGTGCTTGGAATAACTGAATACACTGCTTTGCTACAGGGGAACGCGAGCGAGGTAGAGCTAAAATCAGTCGTGATTTTTTTTGTTTTTCTCCTTGTTTGTTCATTTTGTTGTTAGTAACTTTTGTATTTTAAAGATTGAGCTGTGAACGTGTTCAGACGCTATAATGTTCTCTTGCATAAAACAAAATAAACAACAACTGGAACATTCTTAGAATTTAATCCAACTTTGTATCATATCATGAATAAGCAACAATATAGCTCCTTGAGATATAAGGATTTTATGCGCAGCGTAATAAACATTACCCCAGGAAGTTACTCAGTGCTTGTTAGCTTTCGTTTAAATGGGCATCCGCAAAAGGAACTATCAGGCTTGAAATAGCCCCCACGCATTTGTGTTAGGGGAGTCGTGTAGGGTGACACGACTCCCTTAAAAGGACCGCGTGGTAGGCTAGGTTTGAAAGGAAAATGTTTGACGTTTTATTTTGCATATTGTTTGCTCGTAGGCTGCCCTTAAACAAGCCACGGAGGAACTACAAGAAACGCAGCGAGTTTTAGCGGAGGCCAAAGCTCGGTTAGCCGAGGTTGAAGAAGGAATCGCGTCACTTCAGGCCAAGTACGAGGAGTGCATCTCTAAGAAACAAGAACTGGAATTTAAGACTGAACAATGCTCGGCTAGGCTTGGCAGAGCTGAAAAGGTCAGTGTAACGAAGCTTGTGATCGTCACAAAATGTCGACTTACATTTTATACAAGTCGCTTTCCTTTTGATTTATGTTCTGTGTATTCTAGATTATTTGGGAAGACGTTCTACCTTTCAAAATTCTTTGTGGCATATGCTAACACCCTACCCCTTTACAATTTTACCCGGTCTAACAGTGTTACCAACAATTAAAGTACAATGATACTCTGTAATTTCATACGAGAGAATTTCATTTAAAATTAACAAAAAGTCTCGCTGTACTATCTGTTTTCGCAAAGTGATTAAAGGGTGCTTAAGACTGTCGGCATTGCTGAAGAACGCCGAAAGTGGTCGGAGAATTGACTCTGGAGCGAATTAAAAATACCTTAAACCCGTCAGCCACAGAAGCTGTTCTGAACTTTGATAAGCACTCCATTAAAACTTAAAGCAGTGCACTTTTCTCCCGGCGGTAAGTACATTTTCGTACTGTTGAAGACTAACAATGTGTTTTTCACCTACCTTTCCTCGTGCAGCTGATTGGAGGTCTTAGTGACGAGAAAATCCGCTGGCATGAATCAGTGCTCATGTTTGATGGACAGATTGTCAATATCGTTGGTGACGTCATGATTTCTTCGGGAGTCATTGCTTACCTTGGCACCTTCACGGTAAGTTTAAAGACGTATTTAAGTCGTCCTTTCTGTTTCACTGGTACGTAATGTCAAAATAAAAAGTAAATAAATTATTGTTTTGTAAACTAGTTCTATTCCATAAAAGAAGTGATTTGCAGCTTTTGTTTAAATGGTAACACCTGAGGACTTCAGCAACAGATTTGAAATCAGAACTCGACACCTTGTTTAGAATGATAGACAGTATACCACAGGAAATTACTTCTTAGTACAGTCAACTCTCACCATGCGGACACCTCGCTATTACGGACAGCAGCTACATCCCCGGCAAAACTAAATTACAAACCTTTCACTGAAATAAATGCCCTCTATTACGGACTCTCGCTATTAAGGACACTAATTCGCAGTCCCATGGGTGTCCGCAATAAAGGGAGTTGACTGTAGTGTCACGATTTGGAATTTCATTCACAGTCGCAAAAGCCGACAACCACCTTTAACAGCATAGCAAAAAGTTCCACAGGAAAGTAGTGTTCAGTTTTGATTTGAATTGTCAAACGTGAGAGTTTCGCCCCAAAAGTTCGAACCACCTATAGTACTGCATACTAAACATCACCACAGAAAACTACTACGCAAAACAAGGTTTCATTTGAATGGCCACACTTTCGAATTTCATCTCAAAACTCAGAATCGAAAATGAGGTTACATCACATGGCATTTAAATTGGTTTTTGAAGCATCATGAACCTTGTAATTTAAAAGGAGAAGTAACAACTCTGCAGAGGTTACTTAAAAATACTAACAATATTTATTAAGTTGGAGTTCTTAAACATTTTAGCGGGAGATGAATTTTTTTTTTCATAATTTCGTAAGTTGTAATCGACCATAAAACCCGGCTAGTCATCGATTTTTCTTTCATTACAAGCTTCGAACCTCTCGGCAAATTAAACATGCAAACAAAATTTCCATTCCGCTTTGAAATCAAATACGGCTTATGCGTAAAACTCAAACTTAAACCGCGGCTTAGCGTTTTAACTTCAGAGAGATTTAGAATCACGCCTACGGCAAAAGCAAACGTTAGATTCGCGTTTATGTTTTCTTGAAGAAATGAGTACATCGATGAGAATGGTTTATGTTACCACAAAGCTACTCAATTTTACTGAGAAACTGAAAACAGCGAGCGGCAAATGAAGGATAAACATGGTCACGTGATCATTTCTGTCGTTTACCATAAATTAAATTCTAAGTCTCTCTATTGTTGTGAAACATTTATTGGTTCACCAATGTTCCAACGTTAAGCACCCCATGTAAGATGATGTTTGATCAGCATTTTGTTGTTGGATGAATGTTAGAGTGCTGTTAAACGTTTGCCCGCACTTCCAACATTATCATAAAACAAATGTTGTAAAGCTCGTTGTACGGTTTTACTCTATTAAAATACCCTGGTAACAAAGATTGTACTTTCGCCCCGCCGTGGAGCCGTCAGCTAAGGAGCGCAAGCGAAAAAAAAAAGAAAAAAATTCTTAACCTCCGGGATGCGAGAAATATTTTCTAGTGATTGCTTTTTCAGTTTGACACGTTACCAAAGAATTATTAATCATAAGTTTTAATCAGAATTTGTGCTGTCGTTTTTGTCACTGAGTATTTTATGACCCTAAATTAAGTTTGAGTCATTAACTTTTTGAATTGAGAATAGTGTTATTTTTCATATTTTTCAAGTCGTGAATTGACTTTTAAAGAGGCGAGTAAACAAACTACAGTCAAGTGTAAGTCTTGGTCATACTGCCCTTTGAATTTGGTTTGTCATCAATTACACCACGTATTACATTGTATTTTAATAAAACCTTTTAATGATTTCGATCTTTGCAACTGGTGATTTTATAATATCACTGTGACGACCGTTTAATGATAAAAAGTTTTAATATAGCTGACTCAAGCAGTTGTTTGAAAATTGTGCTCTAGAATTTTTTTTCTTACGCAAGTTATCGCTTCCCAGAAATTGTTTTCCAACATGCAGGAATAACGTAATAATGATTTCGATTTTTTTTATTTTTATTTTTTTCAATCATATAGAATTTTAACGACCCGCATTTTGGCTTAGTTTTCGGTTGTTGTCACATTCGCTTTCAGCAACGTGACTTGAATGGTAAAATGCGACGCGTCCTCTCATTTAAACACTTCTAGCGTCATCACATGTCATTATTTCAACTTTCTGCACGTTCAAAGCAGTTTTTTTTTTTCAGTGGTAAGTAATAATACTTATCGGCGACCACGTACAGCACTTTCATGAGAAATGTAAACAGAACGAATGATAAAGTGCTTCAAGGACATTTGCAAAATTAATCAAAGCAAATGGTTTCGATTCTAACGGAGATGAGATCGAGAATTTTGAAAGCGAAGCAGAGCGTGCTTTCCAACTAAATCCAAGATATTTTTCGTAAGCAAATGTTAATACCACTGGATTACTTTCGTTTTACAAGCTTTTCTCGACTTCCTCAGTGTTAATCCGTTAATCGCACCTTGCAAATAACCTCTTCCTTTGATCTGAGTTCCCTATCTTTTTTTACGTTTTGCTAGATCGTCTGCGATAAAAATCAGAGATTATGTGCTTTTCTGAATTATGTTGATCCAATTTTAATGGCTGTCGTATTGCTTTCTCATAATCAATCACGTGTAAGTTGTATTGCTTATTACTACGGTGATAGCTTTCGTTCCCTATCTTTTGTGTTGGTGAATGTAGCCTAAAGTAAGACCATTCAAACGAAAACTGTATTGAAATATATTTTTAGCTATGCTGTTTCATACAAAAATACTGATATGGATTTCACGCTTTTTATCTATTACACAGAACACTGACACCTAATCTCTTGTTTTTGTGGATTTGCTGTGAGAACTAAAACAAATGCTCTTCAGCTTGTCAGGAAATTACTCGCAATTTTAAACTGTAATTTGTCGCGTTCAACAAAACTGCCATAATTCACTTCTTCTACGTGAAATTATACTGCATATACAAATTATGTTTATTTGTACTACACCGAAATCTTATAAAATCATCCAACTCTACTTTTAGATACAACTTTTGCTATTCAACTGAAGTTTATAAGAAACTCTCGGCGCGAAATCTCACAAATGAACGAAGTCATAATATTTATATTGCGGTAGTTTGTAGTTATTACATGAGCCCTTCGTTGTTTAGTGTTGGTAGTATTCGTTGCCAATCAATCCTAAAACTAGTTCCTTTACCGGATGTCACCGCAAGATTAAAATTCGAAAAAACAAAGATGTTCCTTCAAAGAAAGGATTACTTGTAATTGTTTCGTTTTCCTTTTCCTAGCTTCCCCGCCTAAGTGAGTATTTTGGTGTATCCCCTGTATCCTAGAAACGAGGTTAAAATTATATCCGGGTTTTCAATTAACGTTCCATTTCCGACGAAGTGAAAAGGCAAATAAATGCTGCAAATAACTGATTTTGTCAGCAATTTATTTGCGGCAGAAAAAAAGCAATTGACAGCGCTGAATGAGCGGTTGATTAAAGTTGTGACAGCAGGTGAGCTGGTGTGTCCCGAGGCGCTGTAAAATTCCCAGCTCGTAAATGGAAACTGTCAAGCTACCGGTCGGTGCGTTGTCTTGGGGTTAGGAACGAACCTTATCGGGTACTGAGGTTCGAACCTCTGAATCGTCACAGAAGTGTCAAAGTCTCGTGCTATATTCACGAATTGATTCAGTACTCCATTTAAACAGCTGTACATGTCAGTGTGTTTCCCTGGCAGGCGAATCCAATTTGCGCTAATTCTTGCCTAAAGCCAGTGGTATTTGATTTAAAACAAGAGCTGCTTCTGAATAGCAATTGCAGCACAACAGTACCACTTTGACACGGAACATCATGCAATTGGTTTTAACTCAAGTTTTGATAATCGATTGATAACGGACCTGAGTTTGTAGCCAGAAGGCTAAACTCAAGCAAACTGATGTTAGCTGGAGTTGCTGAACCATGGCTTCAATCGAAAATTCATGTGCTGGGGTCCCCGCTCCAACACCGCTTTCCTTCACAACAGCCATTCTTTCTCTGCTTCTTGCCCTGGTGACCATCCCTGGGAACTTTTTAGTTTGCCTCGCCGTCTTCAAAGATCCATATAAACGCCTCAAGACGCCCTTTACCTTCTTCGTTGTGAATCTCGCCGTTTCAGACCTGATCGTCGGCGTGGTGGTAGAGCCAATTTCGGTGTTGATTCATTTTCGCGAAGGACTTTCTCTGTCTGTCAGTAAACTCATTTGGTTGATCCACATGTCCTACTTCATATCCTGCACTGCGTCAGTTTTAAACCTTGCTGCTTTGACCGCGGATCGCTTTACTGCGATAAGCTATCCTCTGCAGTACAGAGCACGACTCAGCACTCAACGAGCCAATGTTGTCGCAGGACTCATTTGGTTTGTGTCGTGCACACTTCCTTTTGTTTACTTCAAGGTTGGATATTTGCAGTATGCGTTTGTGTTCGCAAACACGGCTGTAGCGTTGACTTTTCTAATTTTCCTTTTCACATACGCTCGAGTTTTGCGTGGCGTGAGAGCGCAGGTTTTGGAATGGGAAAGGTTGCGACACAGCTCGCAAACAGAGGAGAACAAAGCAAGGCTTAGAGCGGCTGCTGTCGAGAAGAACATCACGCAGGCATTTGTGGTGATGTTGGGGTTATTTTTATGCTGTTACACGCCATCCTGTGTTATGATTTACATCATGAATCTTTGCTCGTCCTGTAGTTGTTACACAATCCATGTTCTGAGGGATCTTCAATTCATCTTTGTGTTGTGTTCCTCAGCGTTTAATCCATTCCTCTACGCGTGGCGTTTACCGAACTTTCGAAGAGCGTTCGAGAGGATTCTACGGTGGCGAAGGATAAACCTGGAAACGGCACCTACCAGCGCACAAGAGAGTGGGAGAGATGCCTTCAGAGTCATTGAATCGACGACGTAATTTCAAAACTGAGAACAGATCCAGATCCCACTTTACAAATATTAAAAACAAAGTTTTACTTGAAAGTATTGTGCAAGGGTTTGCGCTTTAAAGGATTTTAAATTTAACCCCAGAAATAAATTGATTCATTTACATTACAGGGGCCGTGATAGTGGATGTAACTTATCAGTTGTGTTCTTTTAACAAGGCTGTGTTTTTAGCCCACGCATTGAATCAAACTTAACTGCCAAGGAGAGGTCTTATGTGAATGTAAATTTTTTTAGACATGTATTAGAAAGCGTGGTTTGAGCAGTGTTTTGTGGGGAAAATCATTTGCTGTGAGAACTAAAACAAATGCTCTTCAGTTTTAATTGTACATTTGTATTTATTATCTTAGTATGTATAGTTCGGTCCTTGATAGGCTACGGAAAATTGTTTTGCAATTGTTTTACTGAAGAGTTAGTTATAAGCATGGGCTTTACTTGTATTGTAGGCATGAACAGAACTGTTTCGAGAAAATAACTTATTAACCTTTTCAATTAGGAAGGAGTGATTATGAGAATACGTGAATTTGAATTTGTGGAGCAGTGTACCGGCATCGCAGAGGTCGTGGGTTCGAATCCCGTTCAAGCCTGATGTTTTTCAGGCTTTCTTTGTTGTGCATACAGCTATTTCAATTAACGTTGTCGGATTAAAATCAAGCTAAAAGACAAGACCGCGATGTTTTGTGGGATTATTTTTTATGAATAATTTCATCAAAATCATTCCTGCACGTGCAGGTCATTGTACTGCTAATTACAACCTATTGTTTTCTCCAGGCATGACTGATTTTGATTAATTTATTCATAAAAATCCCACGTAAACTTTCGGTCTTGTCTTTTAGCTTTATGCTTTGAACCGACAACGTTAACTGAAATAGCTGTATAACTGCGATGATGATTCACTTATTCATTAATAGTGTACTTTGCCCTCTTCACACGTGCGCGTAACGTGTCTGTTCAAATTGAACAAGATATTTCCTCTCGAGGAAAAGACAGTTAAACTTTTTTGACGGTTGTATTTACACAAAGCCATCCAAATGTCTACATATGTCTTCCTTGTAGAAATCAAAAGTTTCCATCCTTTCAACCTTACATTGGTAATTAAATTTTGTGTGCTTTGCGTAGTTTTTTTATTTTTTTTATGTTTATTGAGTAAATTTGTAAAGCAAACAGAAACGTCGGGAAGGTTCGATGTTTGGCTTAAATATAGTGAAAGGAATGAATGCTGCTAGTTATTGGAATCACGTTTTTTTCTGCCGGCGTGATGATTTGCATTTTTGTTTGTAAATTAAATAAAACATTTTTTTTTTATTTGCACTTGCTCTTCCTGTCAAAATTTATGATCCTTTTTCTCTTTAAACCTAAGCACAAAGAACGATGTTCTTTAATGGTTCTCATGGAGAAGCTTCAATATGGAAAAAATGCCATTAATGTTATTTATTTTCAAGCTTTTTAGAATAACTCTTGCTTGATATCTCTAAAAAATGCGTGGTTATCCCCAATTTTCTTTTTGGATTCCAATAGGCCTTGCTAAGATCTGCTTTCCCGCATAGTCATGAACGGCGCAAAATACCTATTGTTTAAGGATGCACCCGTCCTTTAAACGGCTTTAAAAAAATTATAAAAAAGTGATACTTTTAGCCAGTGTGCAGACGCCGTACTTTGGGGAAGAACGCACGAAGAATCGTGCGCTTTGTTTCTCAGTTCGGAGCCTGGGGCCAGTTGCAAAAAAAACCCGCTAACGTCATCGTTTTGTATAACCTTGACCGATTATACAGAATCCACTGCATGGTAACGCTTAATAAAAAGTCTTTCTTTTATTCATGTCAAAAATGTATCCATGTTATCCCCAGGGAGAATACCGCGTGTCTTTGATCGAAGAATGGTTACGAGAGTTGCGTGGTCTGGAAATCCCTCACACGGACAACTGCAATCTTGTGTCCATACTTGGTGATCCTGTCAAGATTCGTAACTGGCAAATTGCTGGTTTGCCTCGTGACACACTGTCCGTGGAGAATGGTGTTATTGTGCAGTATTCTCAGAGGTGGCCGCTGTTTATTGACCCTCAGGGACAAGCTAATAAATGGACAAAGAGCCTGGTAAGTGATATCCAGCTCCCTTGCAAAAGTCCTTTTAAGTTGGTAGCGTCTAAACGCCATGCTATGTTAAAAGATCCTGGCCTTTTTCCAAGTGAGAAACAAACGTTTCCATGCATTTTTCTTGCTAGCAGAGTTAATGAAGATCACTTTTGTTTATTCTCAGTAACCTTCCTTAGCGTTGATGATGCAGGGAGAAAATTGATTATAGCCCCATAACAAGTGTTCTCTCCAGCTCTTGCTGGACAAATGCAATATGGCGTTCGATCTTCGCTAATGACTTTTTACTATGTCAGGAAAAAGACGCGGGCCTTGATGTAATCAAACTCAGTGACAGAGATTTCCTGCGAAGTTTGGAGAACGCTGTACGTTTTGGCAAACCGTGCTTGCTGGAGAATGTTGGAGAGGAGCTGGACCCGGCTTTGGAGCCTATCTTACTCAAACAAGTTAGTAAAGGAATATTAACATTGTGTAAAAAAAATTGCCATTGCGAACACGCAGCGGCAAACAATTTTAAGGTTAGATTTTGGTAAAGAAAGAAAGGTCACCCCATTTAAGGGATCACAACAGTAAAAGATTCACACCAATAGTGACTGGGTCAAAAACGTGCCCATTAACATTTATTGGAATAACGTCTGTCAGGAGATATTTCTTGTGTTTATTGCAAACCCCAGAACCTAAATAGCTCCTCATTTTCGATTATTAGAACATGAGAGCGATGCTAAAATTGAGCCTGATGGCGTATTATCGGAAAGAATATGTTTTGCTTTCATTTTTTTCGTGCACTTGTATATTTTTCTGTCGACAAAAACAATTAATCTCGTTTTGCTCGTTTTCAATTAGCAGTAGTAAAGTGAAGTAAAGGAAATTTATTTATACAAGAAGCTTGTGGGGCTCAAAAAAACATCAAATAAATCTTTAAACAAACTGAACATGAACATAAACTTCTTAAAAATCCCAAATGGTAGCGTGGCTTACCAGTAGCTAATTTAGATGTGACTCAGCCTTGTAACCTAACAGCTACTTACGAGGCTGTTAAACTGTGTAGCAATAAGTATATGCGCCGATGTCGGTTGTTATGGTTCTTTGAATCGTCGTTCATCGTGGTTTTTACTGACGTGAAGTTGCCTTATGTAGTAAACAGTGCCGGCTGCGCTACCATTGCAACTTGCTTCAAATGAGATGTCAAAGAGTTGAAAAAAAAAAATTAAAAGTTTACTTAGAAAATTACAATGGTACGGCGTGAAGCACTATGTAACTCAATTATATTAAATCTTAATCATATAAAACCGAGAGAAAATTAGAAAATAGAAAACTAATAAAACTTTATTTTTTTCGTAGACTTTTAAGCAATCAGGCAGCACTGTTATCAAACTCGGAGACGCCATTATTCCGTACCATGATGACTTCAAGTTTTACATCACCACAAAGCTACCCAATCCTCACTACACTCCAGAGGTGTCTACAAAGGTTACCATTGTGAACTTCACTCTCTCACCAGGGTAGGTGCACTGAGCTATAAAGTCCTAAATTATTTAGGGCGACCCGATCGCCTCCGAAGGTTACTCGAATCTGGTAGCAAGACATTGTTCGTCCGTTAAAAACAAGACGAACATGTCTTTATGTTATCAAAACATGTCTCGTTTTGTTAAGTTTAACAAAAAAGAACTTGGTTATGAAAGAAATGATAACAAGCATGTTACGAGTCTGTATTGTTGCACGCGTTGTCTTTGTTGGCAGTGGGCCCGGAGTTTTCAAACTTGATTCGCGTGCGAAGACTCATATTTAGAATCGTAGAATTTTGACTACGGACAAAATGAAATTGGCGAAATTAGTGTGTTCTTATAACAAAACATCGTGATTTTCATTCGATAACAACGCATTTTCTTTTGTTGCAATTTCAGTCGGTCGCAACTTCTCAGTCGGGCAACAATTTTGCACTACACACAACGATAAAATACACCTTAATAATTTTCTTGACAAATTTTGCACGTGTCCATATTTGAAAATAAACACAGATGATGCTAAGGCAAAGTAAGATGGAGATGTCTGAGGCTCCCTCTGATATTGTCTTAACAAAACACAATGTCTAAAGTGAGATATTTTTTCGCGTTGCAGCGGTCTTGAAGACCAGTTGTTAGCTTTAGTTGTTGCTGAAGAGAGGCCCGATTTGGAGGAAGCGAAAAATCAGTTGATCGTCAGCAATGCTAAAATGAAACAAGAGCTGAAAGAGATTGAAGACAAGATTCTTCACAAGCTGTCGGCCTCAGAAGGAAGCCCTGTGGATGACATAGATTTGATTCAGACACTGGAGCAATCCAAGGCAAAGTCCATGGAAATCAAGGTAAATACGAAGATTGTCATCAAATCTGCAGGCAGCCTCAGTCTGCAGACGGAAGTGTCTGATCATTTTTACAGCTGTAGCTGCAAAAGCGATTTTTAACTTTCACAGGCGACGTTTTCGACGTTGTTTTCAAAAGCTGTCACGCCGCCAGTACCAGACGAAAATCACACGTGTAGCCGCGCTCTGGGTTGATGTGGTAACACGACAGCTGGAACATTGAGAAAAATTAATCGCGAGAAGTTAAAGAAATTTGAACTTTTCGCCGTGTCAAAATACGATCTTGTCGCGTGCGATTTCTGCGCGCTCGAGATGTGGCATTTTCGAAAAATCGCGTCGCCTCTGCTAGCAAACACATTGCTCGTGTGGCCGAGGCCCAACGTTTACATCACACGGGGAAGCAAGTAGGCAGGTAACGGGAGGTACATGGTGTAATCCTAAACACACAGTGATTCCTGTATGTTTTACACTAAGAACCGGCTTCGTCGTATTTTAACCTGTTGGATTTTCGATGGGAAGATGAATGGAAAGGCGAGTCCCTGCTTCGTCTCGTGTTGTCTCGTTGTAGCTTTAACCCACATTCGATCATCTCTCAAGTGTATAGAGAAACCTAACGAAGCGCTCTAGTTACATTGGGTTGGGTGTTAATGTCAAAAACTTGTTATTTGGCTAAAATATTTCCGACGTTTCGCACTGCCGCCTACATCCAAAACAAATCTTGGAACATCTCTTAACCAAACAGTGCGTTATCATGTGACTATTTACATTACGATTTCGGCAACCTTATGCGGTGCCCCAATTTGAACTCAAAACTCAGCCTTATGATACATCAATGTGGGAGTTAAGCGCTGGCACCGATGAACCAGTGACTTATCCTATCCTTGCATTGGAGGTAGACTTTAGTTTTTTATCTTGTAGATCCGATTATACGTCCTCCCTCGCTATATCTGTAACAACAGCTACGCACGGGCCTAAAATGTTTTTGTATTTGCCTTTTTTTCAGGCGAAAGTGGTGGTCGCCGAACAGACGGAAAAAGATATTGATGAGACTCGCAGTCAGTACATCCCTGTGGCTGTCAGAACACAGATCCTTTTCTTCTGTACTTATGATCTGGTGAGTAGATTTTGGACAGTTGTTCTTCAGAAAACGTTTGTAACCTGGCCCGGTCAAATGAAAGCCTTTAAGGCTAACCCAGGATTTACCGTATAGTTAAACAAATAAACTAAAAAGATTTTTTTGAAATTAAAAGATTTCATTTCCCCCGAGAAAAAAACGTTTTCTAAACGGAAAGCAAGCGCTTCTCTTTGGCTCAAACTCCATTCACGATGAATGAACACCCTCCTTTCCTTCGGTGGAAGCGCAAAATTGAAGGAGAAATAAAAACGTTATAAAGGTTTCGCTCTTCTCACAAGGGCTTCATCAGCAGGAATGAATAAACTTCTTCTTAAATTAATTTCGTGTAGAAATTTATCCATTTCTGCTGACGAAGCCCTTGTTATCAGAGCAAAAAGCCATATTCAAAGCAATTGAAAGTAAAACGTTTTCTTTATTTCCAGGCCAATATAGATCCCATGTATCAGTACTCTCTGGAATGGTTCATCGGTATCTTCCTTAACAGCATTGCTAACGCTGAGGCCTCAGGTAACTGCTGTGTAAAACAGCTGATTGTTTGGCGAAAGTTAGTTCACTTCAATGAGTTCGCTACAAAAGTGTATTACAATAGGCGATTTCCGAGTTGCTTTGAACTTCATCATGAAAGCAAGGCTAAGTGCAAAGTTTTTATTATGAAAATTAGTTTTCATTCATATGCTAACAAAACTGATTTTCATATGAAAAGCTTTTCACTTAGCCTCGCTGTCATAATGAGGTTCACAGCAACTCGGAAATGGCCTTTTACAATATTCGTGCCATTTGACACGTTAATCCCAGGTTACCCTGATCACAATCATTTTCATTTCATTATCTGATTGTGACACTGTTTTGCATGTATGGTTTGGTTAGTCTGTTTAAAATACTATCAATAAATAAGTAATAAATAAATAACACTTTTAGACACTCAAAATAATCGCTCTTACTTGTGTTGCTCACTGTGACAAACGTCTATCGCTCAATTCTGCAATGAAGAGTATCAAACATTTTCGAAGTGTACCAAACATTTACAAAATAGCATGACATCACGTTTCTTTCATTAACAAAACATATAAAAGACATTTCATAAGTGTACTAAACAGTTTTTGAAGAGTTTCATGTCTCAAAATACCTGTATACTTAATAATTCCGAATAGTTTTAAACATTTCTGTCGCACACCTGAAGTCTTCAAAAGTTTGCACAGCAAGTTTCGCCGATCAAACCACAAGCCGCCCATGTTATAAGAAAATGTAACAATCTTTCCATGTTTCGTTTCAGATAACGTGGAAAATCGAATCGACAACATCAACGACTACTTTACGTTTAGTTTGTACTCAAACGTGTGCCGCAGCTTGTTTGAAAAACACAAACTGTTGTTCTCTTTCTTGGTGTGTGTTAGAATCCTCATGAACGACAACAAGATCAACATGGTTAGTAGTAATTGTAATACCGCCTGTAATTTTATATCGTCTTGATTACTTGATTTCTTTTTACCAGGCTAGTTAAAATCAGATAGTAAGAGGGTTATAGAGCGGATATCATTTGAGTGTAACCAAACCGAAACCAAAGCAGTCACTCTGGCCAATCACAAGACACAAGCAGCCCATTAAACCAATCAGATATCCGGCCTAATATATGAAAATAGAGTCAAGCGCGGGATACGCGCGCGAGCGAGTTACGATTGGTTTTGGTTTTATTTCTAATTGGTTGAGAAAGTGGCGCGAGTTTTTAACCAATCACAGCAAACAAACCTAAACGAGAATTACTTTCGACACAATTGAACAGCCGTGTAACATCTTGAAGCGGTTTATTGTTAAACAAACTAGCAGTATACAAAAGCACCTATTTCCATTATAACAACATTCAATATAAGGTATTTGTATTGTTGTTTGTTAGGACGAGTGGCGATACTTGTTGGCAGGGGGCTCCACTGTTCCCAAGGAGATTGAGAATCCAGCTCAGGACTGGTTGTCCGACAGGGCCTGGTCTGAAATTCTTCGACTCCCAGTTCTTGTAAGTAGAAGATGCTTCCTGTGCTACCCGGCATGGTCCGTTGTCCCTTTGTGATCATTATATGTATGTAATCAACCGTTTATCTTGTTAGTTAGCACAGTATACATAAGGAAGTGTGTCACTTGCCAATCAACCATTTGATGTTTAAGTAGGGTCCCACACATAGGGGGATATAGTAATCACAATATGTTTCGGTAGGTACATCGTGCTGTAGATGTTTATAATAATATGAGAGAACATTCCTTTCAATATAAGTATCGAGTGCTAGTAAAACTGACCACGTCGAACCGAAAACATTCTGAAAGGAAGACCCTCGTAGTAAATTAAGGAACTTAACCAGTTGCAAAAAAAAAAAAAATCCTGAAATACTCTTCAGTGCCAGATGAACTATCAAGCCAACTGGTTTGTGGCCATTTTGGCGGCGGACTAACCACCTTCAGAGTGGAGTGAAAAGACGGAAGAACTTAGAATATAATTCTGATCTGCAGTTCACATGTTCACATCCAAGCGTAATGATTAGCTTAGAAAGACTTGAATCCGCTGATGTTAAAAAAAAAACTTTTTATCTAACGCTTCATTACATCTTTTCAGCCGAAGTTCGCCAGTTTTGCGGAGGACTTTAAGAACCATATAGAAGGGTATCAGCGAATGTTTGATAGCTTGGATCCTCATCGGTGAGTTTTTCAACATGCCGCTCAGTTAAAGGAAAGGGTGAGGGAAATTATTAGCGCCGCGTGATACTAACGAAAATACTGGCGATCACAAATCCGCTTGAAATGACTCTCAGGTGCACAATTTGCACATGCTTGCTTATGAAACACCTTAACTATGGAACATACATGCAAGTGTGATTTAGCAGTTAAATTTTGAAGTCGAATGTAGATAGAAGGAAGTTTTTAGATGGGAGAATGTTTAAGTTCTAGTTCGGTTTTGTTTTTTGATGTGTTTGGTAGATTATAATTATGCGCAGGAACTCCACAGGGCGCGTAGCGTAACCTGCGAGCCAAGCGAAACTTAAAAACTTAAATTATTATTATTATTATTATTATTATTATTATTATTATTATTATTATTATTATTATTATTATTTTTATTACTACTATTATTATTATTACTATTACTATTATTATTATTATTATTATTATTACTACTATTATTATTATTACTATTATTATTATTATTATTATTATTATTATTATTATTATTATTATTACTATTATTATTATTATTATTATTATTATTATTATTATTATTATTATTATTATTATTATTATCATTATTAATACTGTAAAGGCCTGGCTAAACTAGGAAACATTGTTGCGGAAACATTGTTTCTTGTTATGTTTCTGAGGTGGCTAAATTAGCGGGAAGCAAATAAAATGTTTTGTTGCCTCTGTAGCTAAACAAGGAAACATTGTTTCGGAAAACAGAGGGTCACACATGCGCATAATAATAAACTGACTTTGTTGCTAGGAAACATTTTAATGAGAAGTCAACATTGCTTTCACAGTGGCTAAACTGGGAAACATATGTTTCGGAGGCAAAATTTGTGTCCGGGTAGCAAAAATGTTTTTGACCTGAGGCAAAAACATTTTCTTGTTTCCGAGCAGCAAAATTTGTTTCCGCAACATATGTTTCCCACGCGGCTAAACTGGGAAACATTTGCCTCCGCAACAGTGTTTCCTAGTTTAGCCAGGCCTTCATTAACCGTTTCATATTTTCACAGTGAGCCGTTACCCGAGCCGTGGAATACAGACCTGGATGCTTTTCAGAAGCTACTTGTGCTGAAATGCCTGAGGGCTGATAAAGTCACCAATGCAATGCAGGTCAGAAAAATCATGCCATAAAACTGAGATATTTTTATAAAATGGAATTTATGCCTTCATGCAAGACTAACTGAATGGATGACGTGTACGAATGCGAATGCTTGTACTTATCTACTTTAATATTTATATTTACTAATTTATTCCAATTTTATTCATGTTTGTGATAATTAAGTTACACAGTCCGCCTCGATTAGCTCTGCTATATGCGGGCTGTGTATTCCTGTAAAAGATACAAGTATATAAATAAAGTTGTTGATAATTAACTGTAGGTTTTACTTTTCGTAGGATTTTGTGTCTGAAAATCTGGGTCAGCGGTTCATTGAGCCACAGGTATGTGCTGAGTTCAGCGGCCAACAACAAAAAAAAATAGCCGCTTTTGGTTTCCAGTGCTTTTAAACTTGTTTCGGTAAAAATGTTAAACAAGCGTAAAGGTGTAAGCAAATAATACCAAAAGCGCGTCTTCTAATGTGGTGCTTAGCAGCTGGGCGTATGGCCGACGTAAAAGCTTCAGTTTTCGGAAACGGCCGAGAGTTTTGGTTTTAAATGTTGTGAGTACTTAACTTTCAGTTGCAAAATTGTTGCCCTTAAATGCACACGCATGACTTTTATGACCACTGTGAACGTTATTTGCTAATGCTGCGATTGGCCAAATTTGATAAAATCGGTTTCGCTTTGTATTTGGTTTAAACTTTTGTTGGCTTTAAAAAGCTTTAAAAATTGATGTAATCGTCATCGACTATTGAGTATTTGTTATTTTTTAGATCGTTTTTACATATACAACACATGACGCATCATGTGTTACTATTAGACTTAAACATTTTTTGCTTGTTTGTCATGTATGTAAAACTTATAACGTTGCTTTTTCTTTTTTTTCTCAGACGGCAGACTTGTCTCTTGTGTTCAAAGACTCCTCACCCACCACTCCCCTCATCTTTGTGTTGTCTGTTGGAACTGACCCAGCTGCTGATCTCTACAAATTTGCTGAAGAGATGAGATTTTCTAAGAAACTCAACGCCATTTCTCTGGGCCAGGGACAGGTATGTCAAATTCTCGACCGGCTGTTCTTTCTCCATTACAACGTTAATTTCCGTTGTAAAATAAAGTAAATATCTATCTGTAGCGTACATCACTGTTGCGCATGCTTAAATTTTGTATACTGAAATTTGAACTTTTTGATGTCCACACCAGGCGCGATGTGTTCTCCTTTCTTTGTGGCGGGCAGGGTGTTCAAGCGGTGGAGATGAAAAATAAAATAAATAAAAAAATACAGAAGGACTACAAGTTAACCTTTGACTGTCTTTACCTTTCCAGGGCCCTCGCGCTGAAGCCATGATGCGCTCAGCCATGGAGCGCGGAAAGTGGGTCTTTTTCCAGAACTGCCATTTAGCCCCTAGCTGGATGCCCGCTCTTGAGAGGCTTGTGGAAAACATCGATCCTGATAAGGTTAGTGGCCGTGTTTGATGATGTAAATAAAGCTTCGTCATTTCTAGCAAGGTTGTAGCTCATAGATTGGTTTTAAATTGGGTGCCGAAAGTCATAATCTCGTTTGGTTGTGCTTTACTGCTTTCTCTGATTGTTGAAAAAAAAATTCGACCAATAAGAAGTAAAACCTAAACCAGTTGTTTATTTATCACGCGTTTTCTCGTGCTTAGCGCTAGTTACATGTATTAGCTTCCAGTTCTGATTGTTTTATTGTGGTTTTGTTGTGGTTAACCAGAGGTATTACTTTGGTTTTACGACACTTAATCGAAAACTACTTTAATAAAGTTATTTTTCGTACATTTTGAAAACCAAACATCTTTCTCCTCAGGTTCACCGTGATTTCCGCTTGTGGCTTACCAGCATGCCTAGTCCAAAGTTCCCAGTCTCAATTCTACAAAATGGTTCAAAAATGACCGTGGAGCCTCCTCGGGGGATTAAGGCCAACCTATTGAGGTCATTCACGGGATTTAGTGACGAGTTTTATGCCAGCTGTAAGAGAGTGAGTATGCAAACAGTATTGCTACAAACAGAAACCGAGATTAGTATCATCAGGCGACAAGGTCGACTGGTTACGATGTGAAATTGATAACGCTTCATTTATACGACGAATTTTATTCGTCTCGAATGCTTAGAAAAACTGACAAAAATTACAGCAAATCAGCCCAACAAACAACAAGTAGAACCTTTTACATTAAGAAATGAAGGCCTTAAGCTCAAACAGAGTGGACATGCATTCGAGTCTTATTGGTAACTGAATATAACGTTTTTTAAATAGTCCCAAGTTTGATCTTTTGGCTCATTTAGTATTGATCTGTGTTATTTCCTTACCGCATAAATGCGTTTTCAAGGTTGTTACTCTTTTGTCTTAATTTTAAACCTTTTCTAGCCTGTATTGTTAAAAAATTCAACATCGAGAAGAGTTGAAGAAACGGGATGTAGTACACACTGACGCTGCTTGACGTAGCTTGTGCAATGAAGAGTAAAATCATTGTTTGCTTTTCCTAATGTTATGATTACCTTTTTTCCTTTTCCAGGAAGAGTTCAAGTTTCTTCTTTTCTCTCTGTGTCTTTTCCACGGTGTAACGCTTGAGAGAAGGAAGTTTGGAGCGCTGGGTTTCAATATTCCATATGAGTTTACAACTGGAGATCTAAGGATTTGTATCAGTCAACTGAGCATGTTCTTAGAGGAGTATGAAGGAGTGCCTTTCAAGGTAAATTTTATACCATGAAGTTAAAAGTAACGTAACGACCTGTATTTTCGGTTTACGCACCTGTTTATTTTAGTTTTGGAATCGCAACTTTCCAGTTGTTCAAATCCTGAAACGATGGAGCTGAAGTAGTTACAAATGAAAGAACAAAGGAACAGTGTTAGCCTAGAACATTAGTTTTGCAGAAGATCAGCACTTGTCAAAGGCGTCTTCTGTACACTCGAAATTATTTTATTGAAACTTGTTAGAGAGGCAATGCATTTTTAAGTTCGTTTGTTTCGGCGGATAGTCATTTGAGCTGTTACAGCTTTCAGTAGTCAGTCATCAAAAAACAGTTTAAACGGTGTTTAACAAAACCACGTTCTAATTTTGTCAGTAATCATATCTAAATATTGTCTACTGCCGACGGTAACAAGAAAGCTTGCATCCCAGACTAGAAAACTATTTATCTACTTGAAATAAACCACTTATAAACAAATTTGGAGACCCACTGATTGTCTAAAGCCGCGGCCTAAGTTAGACTCTGTTTAAATAACTGGCCCTAATTGTTCAAGTTGCGGTTAGCGCTACTCTCTTGGGGTCGCGACCTTTGGGACATCTCCATAAAACGCTAATTTCTACATTTTCCTGTGTGTTTCTACGAAAAAAAAATTGCAATTAAATCTCTATTTCTTTGTAACCTTTATATACAGGGCCTCTCTGAAAACCTCCATGTTGTGAGAGAGCACCCTGTATAAACACTGTTAAAAAATCAATTCTCACTCATGTGTTGTAGGTTTTAAAGTATACCGCTGGACACATCAATTATGGCGGGCGCGTGACAGATGACTGGGATAGGCGTTGTATAATGAACATCTTGAATGACTTTTACTCACCCGCTGTGCTGAGCGATGAACACAAGTTTTCAGAGTCGGGGATTTATCACCAGCTTCCTCTCACAGCGGATCATGAGGTAATGTACCTTCTAGATTTAGGGCCGGGTACCCCCTCATTTCTCCCATGGGGCTGGGGAGCAAGAAACGGAAGAAGCTTGCACTAGAAAATACGTGTAGTTGCGAGAAACTGGTGCGAAACAAAAAAAAAAAAACGGGAGGGACATTATTTATACATCGTATTTACATATCTAATAATGCATCTCATTTCTTAGTTAACGGATGCTATAGTCTTCCCATTTCAAGTAATGGTTGTGTAGAAGAGCGTAACCAAATTTTGGGGGGCATTTTGTTCAATCAGTATAAACGTTTGAACCATGACGAGTTTCAGACATACCCCTGCTCTTGCCAGCAAACCCTGAGATGATTTATTAGTTTGCCTATAAATTCGCGTTAACATTTCATAATTTTTCTTTTTAGCATTATCTTCGTTACATTCGAGGTCTACCTATCAACGACACTCCGGAAATATTTGCTCTTCACGATAACGCCAACATCACGTTTGCTCAGAATGAGACGTTCAGTCTGCTTCAAGGAATACTCAAGATGCAGCCCAGGGCATCATCCGGAGCTGGAAGGTCACGCGAGGAGGTCAGTCATCAAACTACATTGAAGAGAATCAACGGAACAATTTTTTTTTATACTTGGCCGGAAAACTTCTGTATGTTCTGACCTGATCTTCTTGTGATAAAAGCTCTGATAAAAAAAGAAAAACCTTTACATTTTATAGATTGGTATTTGGGAATAGATTGCTACTTGCAAAAGTACTCTGCCGTTGTCGTGAATCGGTTACTTTTTCCTTCTTCAAGAATTTAGTTGAATTTCGGTTTGTTAAAGGTACTTTAATAGTCAACATTTGTGACAGGTTTGACAAAACAGCAGCAACATTCAAGTGAAAGACCCCCCTTTAATCCTATGTTTGGTTTCCAAGGTGATGGAGGAGGCTGGTCGCAGTATCCTTGAAAAGGTGCCTCAGCCGATCTCAGTTGCCATGGTGATGGAGAAGCACCCGGTGCGGTATGAAGAGTCAATGAACACAGTGTTGACCCAGGAGGTCATTCGGTATAACAAACTGTTAGTGACTGTCCGACAGACACTAAATGACCTCCTCAAGGCACTCAAAGGTCTGGTGGTGATGTCACAGGCACTGGAAACAATGGCTAACAGTATTTATAACAACTCTGTCCCTGAACTGTGGGCCAGTAAGGTATGAGTGCACGTACTTTTAAAAAAGTCGTGATCAGGCAATATCTAGTGGTCTCTTCATTATCTTTATCCCTAAACTATGGGTAACAGGGTGTGAAATTGGTCTTAAGGCCGAGTTAGACGGTACGATTTTCTCTTACGACTGTCGCATGCGATTTCTAGAGCGCGCGCTGCTTGCGTCATGTAAAGATCGTACACAACTCTCGCCATTCAACATTGCCTTTACCTACGATTGTCGTAGGATTTTAAAACATGTTTTAAAATCCTACGACATCTTTTGTGACGTACACGACAGTTGTAAGCGAGTTGTAGGTTTGATTTACACGAAACAATTCGTGTCGTAGGCCTGTCGAAAGCTTGTCGCATGCGACAAAGTCGTGCCGTGTAAATCGCCCTTTAGGAAACACTGGCGTTTTCTTCTGATTGAATAGTTCCATCAACAGCTTCCCATTTGGTTGTCAAAATATCGCAAGATTTTTCTTAATCTGTTAGCGTTTTCTAAAAAGAAACTAAGAAACGTAGGCACTGAATGCCAATGCAATGTAAACCTCTATCTAAAAAGTTTTGGACTGCCTTGATAGTGAAAATATTCGGCATAGTATGAGAGTAGTGATAAGAATTTAGAAAAGCTACTTTTGGTGGTCGAGGTTGGTATTATCCAGTGAGAAGTATTTTCTTCAGGCTAATCTCTGCCGCGTATGAACGCAACATGTTTTTGTTCTAAACTGTTACTCAAAAAACTGTCTTAGAAGCCTTAATTTAGAAGGCTCCGCACTAATCCAATCATGTCGTTCGTTTCCAGGCCTACCCATCATTAAAACCGCTGGCTTCTTGGGTAACTGATCTGGTGGCTCGCGTTCAGTTTATTGAGAAGTGGATCGAACATGGAATCCCACCAGTAAGTTGGATTGTTATCACAGCACCCACTCTCCTGTAATTCCCTGACTGATTATTTTATTTTCTTGCAGGTTTTCTGGATCTCGGGATTCTTCTTCCCTCAGGGATTTTTGACAGGAACACTTCAGAACTATGCGAGGTCCTCTTCGATATCCATCGATGTTATCACGTTTGATTTTGAGGTATTATATTAGTCAGGACTGATTGTTTATCGTAAAGTCCCGAATGTAAGCCCTCCTAAATACACCCCCCCCCCCAAAAAAAAAAACCAAGAACAACCCTTCCCCCCCCCCCCCGAAAATTTAGGCTTAAACGTCCTTTCGATAAGAAGCCCTCCCGATTTAACGGTATTTTCATTGCAATACATCACACATCATCACATCACCTTTATCTACCCTCGGATTTTAAGAGTTTATTAGAAATACCTTTACAGTTGTTAGAAGCGACTCATCGTGAAAGGAATGAAAAGAACGTTTGTTTTGTTAGTTGAGTACTTTTAGGTAACTTAGTGGTCTCTCGGCTCATCAACAGAAAGAAAAAGGTGATCAAATGAAATGTTTTTCTCCAAAAGGTGATGAAGAAAACAGAAGCAGAGCTGACGTCTCGTCCAACTAACGGATGTTTCATCCGGGGTCTTTTCCTCGAAGGTGCACGGTGGGATTACGACAATCACGAGCTGACCGAGTCACGGCCGAAGGAGCTGTACACTGACATGCCGATCATTTGGTTAAAACCGACGGCAAACCGAGAGAAACCCGACAAGGGCATTTACGAGTGCCCAGTGTACAAGACACTGACACGAGCCGGTGGGTAATGTTTTTGTTTCAACGAGTAGAACGCCATGTTCATTCGGTTTGGATTTTTGAAAGTGACACAGTTTATTTATTCATTTTTCAAGTGGACGAATTCTGAAAGGAGGTTTTGCCGGACATTCAGCTGTAGTAACTCAAAAGAAGTCGATATGTTTATAGAATAACCTTTCGAGTTTGTGCCTTGCCCTATCGTCAGACTCGGTTTGGATTACTGATTGTTTTTATTCACTTGAGTTTTTTTTCCGTATTGGAGAAAAATTAGTTGAAAATAGTCTTTCTCCTCCTTTTTTAAATTTAAATTGCAGCTAACATGTCTGGAGGAATCTAACCATAACTTCCTTCCTTGCTTTACCATGTAGGTACTTTGTCTACGACGGGTCATTCCACGAACTTTGTTCTCCCAGTGGAGATACCAAGCAGCCAGCCTCAGCGACACTGGATTAAGAGGGGTGTGGCGCTCATGTGCGCTCTTAATTATTGAAATGCGACAAAAGCTGCCTTCATCTTTTATTGTACCATTCATTTTAAATATTCAACGACTTGATATATTCGTTTAGAAGGTTAGGCATTCATTGTTGGTGTTTAAGAAATGGTGGAGTGATCTTATAGTTAAAGTGTGTATTTTTTTAAGATATATTCATAAAGTCAAAACATGTAAATATTGCCCATTGCACCAAGTGCGTCATTGTAAATTATTTCTTACATAAAAAAAAGTCTTTAATAAAATTCAACATAAAATTGGACATGGCGTCGTGGTGTGACAAACATCATTTCTTCCGTTCGGAAATCTTACCAATGGAACGTTTTATACAAAACTGTAATGCCTTCTGAAACAAGACTTTACATGAGAGTTTGCATGAAGGATTCTCATCAAACAGTGATCATTGCTCAGTGAAACATATATAGCATCCGAACTAGTAATCGGAAGGTCTTAGGTTTCGTCTCGGCAAAATCATTAGAAGGGCTAAAGCACGCGCGTGCGAGAAGGTAGGTCTACAACAACATGCACTAGAAAGTGCAACATAGCGCGCGGCTGATGCCGAAAATGATAGACGCATGCAACAAAAGGTGTAAGCCGCATTTAAAATAAGGAGTTCATCATCGTCATAACAAGTGTGTTGAAGTCGCCTAGCGACGACACCACCGTCTCTTCGCATCTGAGCTTCAAATGAATGGAACTTCATGGTCTGAGACCATTAAGTTTCATTCCTTCAAATTACCGTCAGCTTCCCCCCTAAAAAATTTTACCCGCGCGATGCCTATCAGCAAGAATTATAAAAGTATCCAAATATCATGAATCCGAGGTGCCGGCCGCTTTTGGCGATTTGCATCTCCTCCACGAGTTTTAAGAGAACAAAAAAACCTCTTTGCAGTCTACTCTCTCTCTCAAAGCGGATACTACTGTGAGGCGGATGTCGATGGATGCTCTCTGGCTAGTCCTGACCGAATTTCACATGTTTGAACATCACTAAACTCTCTTTAATTAAGGCGGAATCCCTCCAAGGCTGACAGTGAGCGGACGCTGAATGTAACGATTTAATTTTCAAAGAGCAACTTTATTCACCCATCAGTTGTAACATTGTATAACTATTACATTCAGTTGCGGGAGATCCCCTGTCATTGTTTACAAGTTATTAAAAAAATACAATGGCGTGTTGTGTGAGTTAGATTTTCCATCCTAAGTATTACAATTTTATGTAAATTAATCAAATCCTAGAATCACGTACGCGTATATTTGCAGAAGCAACGTAAATATCCTTCGGACATTGACTCTGATTTTCAAACTCTTTCCTTGACTCTTCTGTTTTCTTAGTAAAATGGTTATATTCACTTTTATTCGTTTTCATTTCGTTCTCCTCCTGGTTATCACCTTATCATAGTGTTTTTCTTTGTGCTGCATTTGCAAAACCAATTTTAGGCCAGTCCACTGCCCCAGTTGTATCCTTTCTATAACCACACTCCACACGGTTCAACCGCTATACCGTTACATAGAATTAGAATAAGGTACTGCTCAAGCCAAATGAACATTTATACTGGTCAGCTTCAAAATTACTGCAAAATGTATTTTAGTAACTTATGATAGAGACCTCCCAGTTCTGGCATCACTATGTCCATTGTCAGACTAAATTGACTCACTATAAACCGACAGCTAGAGCTCATTCCGAGGTCGTCTACCTTGGGGGGACACTGCGCGTGCGTTCAACAATGGGATTACTGAGGAGGGTGCCCTAAGTCCACGTGCACCGTTGGTAACATGGACAACATTTGCTCCCCCAAACACCATTTACTTGATGCTTTTGTGGAATTTTTTTCTTGTACAACGATTACGGATCAATATAGAAATTATCCAAATTACAGCATGGGGAATACTTTTTCTCAAGTTTTTACTTAAGCAGGTGCCGATGCGTTTCTGGTCACGGCTAGACATTTTCTAGAGAGAAGGGACTGCATGCCTGCTGATATGTAGCTTGCACGCGTGCTTCAGAGCACGCACGATCCAATAGTTGAACGTAGGCCTACTTTCACCCCAGGCTACTACACGTTTTCCAAGGTTGGCTATGTCAGTGTAATTGCTGCGAGTTCTAATTGGTTCATTGCGTTACACGTTTGCGTTTGTGGTGATTGGTTAGAGGTGTTCACTTTGTTTTGGATTTACAACACTCAACTGAAAACCACTAGCACTGACTATCAATTAAGAGATAGTTCTGGTCCACTATGGTGGCGATAAGGAAACATATTTCAGGTCTTTTAGCCAGAAAATTACTTTGGGAGAAATTCCGGGAAAATATCTTATGAAAAAACTAAGACTGGATTCGTCAGTAAAGCATAAACAAAGAGTCTCTGACACGAACCGTCCTTAAACTACAAACTTTAAAAAGTAAAAATACACTGTTTTGTTTTCGTTTTCAATTGTCCTGTAATTAACTTTCCTCTTCAATTTCAATAACAGCAGCCTCTTCATCTGGTTTGTTCTTCTTTGCCTTTTTTGTTTTCCTCTTTGCCTTTTCTGCCTCATGTGCTTTGCTGAGTTCTTTACTCACATCTTCCATATGAGAGGCCTGAAAAGAGATGTTTTAAATAATGAATGAATAAATGATTCACTTACTTCTGACGGAAAGACTAACGGACTGACTGACTTATTATTAAAAAGGCTTTCCTTGAACTAACCAACTCACTGACTTGCTTTAAACAAACCAACTCACTGACTTACTGTCAAACTGACCAACTCACTGACTTGCTGTCAAACCGACCAACTCACTGACTTGCTTTAAACAAACCAACTCACTGACTTACTGTCAAACTGACCAACTCACTGACTTGCTGTCAAACCGACCAACTCACTGACTTGCTTTAAACAAACCAACTCACTGACTTACTGTCAAACGGACCAACTCACTGACTTGCTGTCAAACCGACCAACTCACTGACTTGCAGTCAAACCCACCAACACATTGAATTGCTGTCAAACTGACCAACTCATTGACTTGCTGTCAAACCCACTAACACATTGACTTATCGTCAAACCGACCAACTCACTGCCTTGCTGTCATTACTGACCAACTCACTGACTTGCTGTCAAACAAACCAACTCACTGACTTGTCAAAAACTGTCAAACTGAACAACTCATTGACTTGCTGTCAAACCCACCAACACATTAACTTACTGTCAAACTGACCAACTCACTGACTTGCTGTCAAACTGACCAACTCACTGACTTGCTGTCAAACCCACCAACACATTGACTTGCTGTCAAACTGACCAACTCACTGACTTGCTGTCAAACTGACCAACTCACTGACTTGCTGTCAAACCCACCAACTCATTGACTTGCTGTCAAACCCACCAACACATTGACTTACTGTCAAACTGACCCACTTACTGACTTGCTGTCAAACTGACCAACTCACTGACTTGCTGTCAAACCCACCAACTCACTGACTTGCTGTCAAACTGACCAATTCACTGACTTGCTGTCAAACTGACCAACTCATTGACTTGCTGTCAAACTGACCAACTCATTGACTTACTGTCAAACCGACCAACTCACTGACTTGCTGTCAAACCGACCAACTCACTGACTTGCTGTCAAACCCACCAACTCACTGACTCACTGTCAAACCCAACCGACCAACTCACTGACTTGCTGTCAAACTGACCAACTCATTGACTTACTGTCAAACTGACCCACTTACTGACTTGCTGTCAAACTGACCAACTCACTGGCTTACTGTCAAACCGACCCACTCACTGACTTGTTGTCAAACTGACCAACTCATTGACTTACTGTCAAACCGACCAACTCACTGACTTGCTGTCAAACCCACCAACTCACTGACTTGCTGTCAAACTGACCAATTCACTGACTTGCTGTCAAACTGACCAACTCATTGACTTGCTGTCAAACTGACCAACTCATTGACTTACTGTCAAACCGACCAACTCACTGACTTGGTGTCAAACTGACCAACTCACTGACTTGCTGTCAAACCGACCAACTCACTGACTTGCTGTCACACCGACCAACTCACTGACTTGCTGTCAAACTGACCAACTCACTGACTTACTGTCTGACTGATTGAGAGTCTAAATTACTGTCAGACTGACTGAATTCTGACTGACAAACTGATCGGCTGGCTGAATTATTGATTGACTCTCTGGCTGTCTGATTTACCAACCGACTGACTGACTGACCAACTGATGAACTGACAGACACAGACTGACTGCCTGTGTGGGTTACTGACTGACTGACTAACTGACTGACTAAGTAACTCACTAATTTACTGAATGGCTGACCTATTCACTGAGAGTCTCTCTGGCTGGATGACTGACAGTATTGTGTTGTGTTCTACTGGATTGTACTGATGAACCAAACTGACTGGCACACTAACAGAATGATGGACTGATTAACTGACTGACGGGCTGGTTAAATGAACTTAACAAAACATTATAAACAAACGAGTTTTTCTACTTACCAAAGTTGAGCTTTTCCTTGCAAGCAACAGAACATCATCACAGTTTATTTGTGTTCTTTTTGCATGTCTGACAAAATACATAAATTTGGTTTACAAAACGCAAAAAAAAAAAGCTCAGATCACTCTTTTATAAACAAACGAAAGACCCAAACACACATCAAACTGAACTTGGTAAATGTGTCAGTAAACTTTTTCACTGTGATTGTGAAAGCCCGAGCGTCGCAACATTTTGGACCTTGTCGACAAGAGTTTGAAACTTTAAGTTTGTTATGTGAAGATGCCTTTAAACCTTAAAAGATAAAACAATTTATCTTTGGAAAGTGGTCCTAAGAGTCCTGGGCTCCTTTCCTCTCCCCTTCCCTCCCCTCACCATTTCAGTTACAGCCCATGCAGACCATTGTTGGCTATGCATTTGGTACATATTGTAGCCTACCATGCTATGCAGACATTACAACACTGCAGCAAAATATAATAGTTTGGGTGGAAATACAACAAATACTCTAAATACTAGATATAAGAAAACATTCAGAATACCATTTGATTAGTTCTGTTTCCATGTTGCTTTTGAACTTGCAAGTTACCGTTCCTGAATATACTCCAAATGATGAATATTTTAAATTCAAAATACCCCACACTGAAACTGAATAGATTATATTTAAGTGGTCAAATCACAAAGATTCTACCCCTGTACTTTGATATCAGATGCCCTTTTCATTTCATTCTCGGATTTTAAAGACTCCTAAAGCCACTCCGAATTTCTTGACAAGCATAGAACAGTCAAACCACCCAGATGCACAGCTGAGAGGTTGCATCCTGAGTATCTGCTGAGTGGACAGTAGGTAATTTTCAGGACACAATCACTGAGCTACACACATGTAGACATGTGTGGTTTCACTCTCCTATGTCTAATAAGTTAGGGTTTTCCAGCAGTTAAAATTTTGAACCTTCAAAAAGAAAAAAAAGACTGATATTGAAGATTACACTGGAGGAATTTGTTTTGGCTTCCAAGCTTTACTAATTCTTAATAAAAAATGTAGCATATACATGTATGCAGAAAAAGTGAGTCACACAAATCACTCAAGCAACAGTCATGAGAGGTCAAATCCAGAATCCCTCCGGCGGCAGACAAGTGGTATAATGATCATTGATTCTTCCTAATATGAAGGTGCAAATGAACTTTCCATTTATTTGTTAGCCTAACATAACAAACAATACAAAAGACAGAACTGAAATTGACTCACTTAGCAAACAGCTCCAGATCTGTTGCAAATGATTCTGAAATAAAGTAAATTATATCTAAGTGACTTCACTTTAGTTATATATTTACGGCCAAAAACTGGAATAGTTGTCTTAATCCAGCTATGAAAATTAAATTGAAGTCAATCAAGGCGATATTGATTTCCTTGTTCACTCCAATAAACCACACTTCAGATGGCAAATTGACACTTCAGCATTAAACTTCCCTCTCCTTGGCCACTTCCTAGATACTTTTACAAATGCCTAATGATTATAAAATGAAGAAATGAAGTCATTCATTATGCACATGCTTTCTTTAGTCAACATACCACATTGTTTGAATATTGTCTCAGTCAAGGCAGCAATAAATCGCCTGGAAAATTGCAATCCTGTTTCTTGACCTAACAAAAAAAAAAAGGAACAGCTGTGCTGTGATGCTGATAGGTTCAATTTTACTTTTTCCCAGGGCCCCAATGAAGTTAAGAGTCATTTGCATGAAAAGTGGCTGATAAGGAGAAGTAACAGCAGGAGCTTGTTTCCCCAAACAACATCAAACCTATGATTCCAGCCAGTGCTTGCTGTGTTGATTACACTAATGTGGGCAGAGTGGGTGCGGTAGTCGTATTAGCTCTTGAGAGTTAATTCTGTGTTAAGATCTCACTGTTAGTGTAATGACCGAGCCAAATGAGACCAGCTTGGCTGCCATATGATAATGGATCAATCAATTCCAAACACCCCCCCCCCCCCCCCCACCTTTTGAAAACTAGGTTGTTCAAATTCTTGCCTCTTGGAGCCAAAAAATGTTCGAATGCCCTATCCTTAAGTGCTTCACAGCCTCTCCTCAAAGAAAAATATTTGGCTTCAATCAATCAATCAATCAATCACTGTTCGTGCTTTGCAGACAGGGATATATGAATGACACCTTTAATTATTTTTAAGCCATTTTGAAGGAGCCATTTGCTAGCAAAAACAAATTCCTGTCCTCGATCAAACACTCGCCTCCCACCAGTGTGGCCCGGGTTCGATTCCCAAACTCGGCTTCATATGTGGGTCGAGTTTATTGTTAGTATTCGTCCTTGCTCTAAAATGTTTTTCTCCAGGATTTGATCTGAAGAGTGCCCCCATACTGTAAAAAGCGAATTTGATCATCTCATCATAGAATTATGTGCTGTACAAATTTACAAATTTAAATTAATTTAAATTCAAATTTTTATTTAAATTCAATAAAATTCCCCGGTCAAATGCCTGGGGTATGCCCCCCCAGGGGGAGGGTGTTGAAGGTTGACGCACTGCTACAGCAACTAGTATCTCATGTATATACATCACTTGCAAAATTCACGAAGGGAACAGTCTACAAGTTAAATTGCAGCGTCAAACAAAATATGAGTGCAACTGTAAATACACTGCTAATGAAAGCATACAGAGGACTGCCAACCAAGTAACGAGAGCAAACGGGAACGGGAGGACATCTCATTTCCTTTGTTTTAATGATCTGAATGAAAGGCAGCACTTCTAAGTAATACAAATTGTTGTCTTGAACAATAAGTGTCTCCCTATTATTCTACAGACTTATGCGCGAAGTTGACAGCAGAGTTGAGGCTGGTTGAGGTTCGAGCTGCTTACCTGTTTTTTCACAAATGCGGCCGACTGTGTAATGAAGAGCAGCTTTCAAACACTGAAAGATGTGATCATAGCTTTAAACCTAACTTAATTACTTAAGAACGTTGAGTTTTGGAAGTAACAACCTGTTGGTAAGCCAGAGCTTCATATTCATCGTCTGCTATTTCGTCGCCTGAAGCCGCCATTACTGAATTTCCCGCGTCTTTTGTTCCAGTCTTTACGCGACAATCATAGCTGCTCGTTACTAGTCTCCTTTCAAGAGCAAGGCTTCTTTTTCCGGCGATTCTTCAGGGTATTTATGGTGGACTTTATGAAATACGGCCTTTCTTCTTCAGGAGAAGAAAGTTCCTGCCTTTCAAAATATCAGAATACAGAATTTCCTAACCGTGAAATCAACCTTGCTCTTTTTTACTGCTTTATTTATACATGTATTGATTTGCTAATAATAAAGAAGTATTTTTGTGCAGTTTATAACTATGCGGGAAAAGCAGATCTTAGCAAGGCCTATTGGAATCCAAAAAGAAAATTGGGGGTACCAACGCATTTTTCAGAGATAATTAAGCAACAATTTATCTAAAAAGTGCCAAAATATAAAGCAATGTATGGCATTTTTCTTCTAAACTGAAGCTTTATTATCTCTGAAAAATGCATGGTTACCCCCAGTTTTCTTTTGGGATACAAACAGCACATGCTACGTTTTCTCCGTATAGTTTTAAACCGCGCAAAAATTTTCCTGTATTAGCAGGCACCACCCATAGGAAACCCGGGTATCTTGAGATGCGCAGAACGTATGCGCAGTAACAATAGTAGGCACCGTCCTTTTAATTTAAAAATCATTAATTTTACGCAGCTATTTATAGTATTGGTAGGGAGGGATGGGGAGGAGGGCTGGAGAGAGTAAGGGAGACGGAATGATGTGAGGAAGGCTGTCACCTTAGTCATAAAAGAAATTTTGCCAGAATTCGCAAACAAGTTTATAAATTGAAAACTCCCACGAGCTCTCCTGTAGCTCAGTGGTAAAGCATCCGAACTAGTAATCGGAAGGTCTTAGGTTCGACTCCTGATAGGAGCACTCGGATTTCTTTTTTTCCGAGTATGCCTGCGTCACTTTCTGGAATAATCATCATTCTCAAGTTTATGAATTATTAAAGAAAAATGAAAATGGCATCAAGTTTTATAATGCAAAATATTTGGAATGTTCAGGGAAAAAAAACAAACAACAAGAATTAAATTGTGAGTTGTTTTTCAAAAACAACTCAATTCACGATTTAATTAATTTCGACTGCATGAAAATATTTTCTTTCAAATTTCGTTTTACGTCGTTTTTTTTCAGGGATTTTTCCTTTTGTGGTCAAACAATAGATCCTGACAAAGGACCTATTGCTATGGTTACGCCCCGTATACAACGAAGGGATTACAAGATCTGGTAAACATGGCGTCAACCATGGGCGAAATGGGTGTCTCACGTTATCCGTCTGAAAAAGCCGTGAAAGAAGCCCTGGATATGCTAAAACCTCCTGGCATTTTATCAAAGGTACATTGTCTAAACTTCTTGCCGAAAAATACTGTCTGAGGAAACGTGAACCGTTTTTATCGGGCTTATAAGTTGACGAATCTTTCAAATTAAAATTAGATTGATGTCGCGCGTTCACGAATAAATTTTTGAATCATATTTTTCCAGGCTTACAACCAGTTTCAGCTTAAAAGATATCAGGTGAGTTCTGTTTTTGTTTCTTTAGCTTATATGTGAATCTTTGAACTTTTAATACTGAGCTACTAATAAGCAACATTTGTTAATAAAGCTTAATATGCTTGAAATTGTTCTTATCGAATGTGGGTAGCGGGAGGTCGAATTACGGCCGATTTCCCATTCTGGATGACGCAAGGTTCCAATACTTCTTTTGTATACTTTTATTGATAAAACCGTTATCAAACATCCAACGGGGCTGTTTATAAACCAAACCCTGCGTGAACACAATATACAGGTATCAAACAAAATCCTACACTAATTTCTCGTGAGACAAACGATGATACACTTATTGTATCTACCACGATGAACAACAACAACCTCTTTCTCGACAATTAAGCATAAGTGTGAATAAGCACATAACACAAGAAAAGAAACTGTGTTCTTTTCATATGCTTGTGCTTATCTCACATTGGTTTAGCTTACCTATAAAAATGGCTGAAAGGCCTTCATTAGTTTAAAACTGGTCAGAGTACACTCATGCCAACTCTCCCGGATTATCCAGGAGTCTCCCGGATACGGAACGAATCTCCCGGTCTCCCGTACGGGTGACTAAACCTCCCGGATAAAAACGACTTGGCGTCTTATTTGTATAATAGGCTAGTATTTCAACTCAAATGTTCCTTAAATTTAAGAAATATTGTGTCATGGCTACATTTGCATACCTGTTTTACCCAATCTGCCACAAACTTTGACGGAAACCAAAGAAAATACGCTTTTTGCCATCATTACATGTAGCTGTCATCATTGCAATATAAACGACTTTCTGATTGGATAAACGTTCAACCAATTAAAGAGCAGGACAAAAAAGCTCTAGTGTTGTGCGAATTTTGTGCCAACAAGGTGGGGGGGGGGGGGGTAAGTGCATCAATTTTGCTTAGTGGGGAGGGTAGAGTAATAAGGGGGGGGAGTGCGCAGAAGAAAAAATCTCCAGATTTTAGATCTTCAGAGGTTGGCATCTCTGAGAGTATAGAAACAATAACAATTATTATATCCTAAATTGTTAACAATATTTATTTAATTATTTTTATTTATTTTTTGCCTGCTGCATAAAAATGAAACTGGTGGGTTGGGAGACAGGAAGTGGAGAAAACTGACGCTTAAGGCCGTAGTATTTGAATGCAGTGTGAACTTAAAGGGCCCTAGTCAGCCACACCTTTGTTTTTGTTCTTATGCGAGTTTGGCTATTATATTTTATTTGGAGCATGTCAAAAAGAACAAAATCACTGTGAAACTACTAAAAATAATGTAACATATTTTCAGGAACACAACTTGCAGTAAAGCAATAAGATTTCACTTTACCATGCAATATCAATAATTTCGATGACGAAAATGGCGGAGGCTGACTAGGGTCCTTAAAGTCACTTATAGCTGGAAGGAAACTGCTTAAACATCTCCAGTGCTCTCTGGGATTAGCTACAAGGCTAAACTGGAGCAGGTCATGGCTAATTTTGACGGAAATTTGCATCAAACCCCCCCCCCCCCCCCCACCCCCCGGCATCATTGAACAACATAGAAATTAGAGAATATTTAGTCAGCAGTGTTAATTTAAGTGCTGGAAAGAAACCACTTAATTTTCTATGGAGCATTGCCCTGGTCCACTCTGCAGGGTTAATTTTCTGATTTCTGATTTTGTTAATTTTGAAAAGAACGCCTAAAAGGTACCAGAATTCTGCTTTGTGGGCATGGTCTGAACAATTATTTACCTCTAAGAATCGAAGTGCCAAAACTGAATTGACTGACATTTACTTCATTTCACATTTTTTGGCTCATTATACCCTAAAAGGTACCAGCTAACTCATTTTACATTTTAGCACCCTAAGGGGTACGAAACCACAAAGTTTAACCCCTGAAAGGTATGACAATCACCCTCATCTCTTTTATATGGGAGTCCCCCACCCCCACCCCTGGGAGAAAAACACCACCTCCACAAAATATATATCATGTTCTGGTGAAGAACAGTTTCTCACAAGATATTGATATATCCACAGATTAAATACAGCATCCATGAAAGTGGCAACTGCATTCACAGGAACCAAACTATTTGTTGTCCTATCCTTATATTATATTGGCTTCAACCTAAGCTTTTTCTCGTGGTAGCTATGTAATTCAAAATATTTTGATGATAAAGAAGGTATAATCATTGAAAACTGTTTAAAGAATACACACAGCATATAAAACAGGGATCAAAAGTCCAAACTCCCAGAATCTAACCCCAAAACTGCATTCTTTGCACCAAAAACGTTTTCCACAAACCTTGTAACACAAAAAGTGGTTTTCAGTCATTAATTCCAAACCCCAGAAAATTAAAAATTCTTATAGAATAATATTGTTAACAATAATATATTAACAATTCTTATTATTAACAATTAATTGAAATATTAACAATTCTTATAGAATTGTTAATATATGGAATAATTTACCATCTGAAATTAAAGCTTAGCCGGTACTTGAATACATGTAGTTTTAAACATGATTTAAGATTTCAAAGTATCTTCTCAAAGACTTTTAACAATGAGCTACCCCGTCACCAGTTTTTAGCTAGTTTTTTAATTATCATTTTTAATATTTATTTATGTACAGTTTTTTTAACTTTTATTTCTTGATTATGATTGCAAATTGTCACTGAAAAACCCCCCTATGGGGAGTGTCAATAAAGTATTGTATTGTATTTGTAAAAGGTCTTCACACAGAGTGTTTGGCTAAAAATGCTGAATTATCTTCCTTCGTAGATGTAAACCAGTTCTTCGGTAGTCCTTGACTGGTTTATCTATTCCAAAAGAACAAGAACTTAATTCTTCCCAAGTATGTAGTCAGTGTTGGTTGAAATCCACTAGTAATCCACCATTGCAAATTGCCCTCATGAAATCTTCTTTACCCTCATGTATTCAGTGGAGAAGAAGCCGGGGGATATCACCTCACAAATTATGTATGGCAAATGAAAGTCCTAGTCAGTCCATGGACTTCCCATACAGACAGTGCTTGACTTGCAATGAATTAGGAGTAATTTCACTCTTCTTCACATATTAGCATACATGTCCATCTCAGGATTTCCCTCAGAATTTTAACAGATTTCCCTTCTGAACACTGATAATTCAGGTTTTGTTTCTTTTTTTTTTTTTTTCATAGCTGACCAGATCAAGTTATAGGGGGTATAAAAAGAGGAATAAAAATGTGAATAAAAGGCAAATTAGCGTTGAATCGATTAGCAGGAAAAAAAGCCATTAGGTTGAGAAAAATAACAACCTCTTTTTAGACATCCCCTTTTGGCTTTTTGGCCTTGTTTGGCAACAGCTTGAAAGAAAAAAAAACTCACTAAAGACATTTGGTTTTTTTCTGTCATGTAAATTTGGCGAGTCTTGGCATATGTGTGTTGCGTTTCCTTGTTTCACGTACATGTTATTGTTAGATTTTATCCAAAATGATTGTTGCCCAGCCTCGAAAGTGTGAACATTTTACCTTGCACAGTATAATAAACAATGCCACATGCATGAAAGTATTACCCGGTGGCTCTCATTTGAATAGCTTCACTTAAGAATTTCATCTGGCACAGACTAAAACAAACTTGTTCAGTTTTATATGTTGCGGACGAAACTACAAACGTACACCCCCCCCCTCCCTTTGCAACTTGGTATGAAACTTTTTGTAAGTTACAGTAATATAGCTTGAAATAATTTGTAGCGTAACTTTCCAGGTTTTCAGTGAAACAGTAGCCTGCGAGCAAGCTCAAGAGAGCTCGCAGGCTAGTGAAACAGCTGCTTTAATAAACGATTGAATAGTTCAAGCTGTTTCTAACAGGAGAGTAGCCTTCCCTGGCGAAATTTGTGGGCTATGATTGACGCGCTGCTGCCAAATTTTGTGCGCTGATGCATTTTTCATTTGCGGTAATTCCGCAAAACCCTGTGTCAGAATTGCTTTGCAAGTTCCAGAAAAATGAACTTGAATAAAAGCGCCTTTAGAAACGCGTTACGGGGACACTGTACGGTATCACAGTCGAAGTACTGCCACACACTTTAGGATTTGTTTAAAAAGCTAAAGTGACATTCATTGCACAAGTTCAGATTTCTTTGCGGTAGGCGTGTAGCCTTCCACGCAGTCGTTTTTAGGGGACTCTTATTACCTCAAATCCCCTAAAACGACTGCGTGAGAGGTCAAGGGAAGGAGGATGGACGCTTTAGATCTCACACCAAATATCACACATCTCGTCAGTCTGACTCAGTGTAATGTAAACGTTTCAGACAAAATGAAAAAAGCTTATAATTTGACGGTAATGAGGTTTTCTTTGGCTTATCAGGGAGGTCTTGTAGTTACATCAATGCTGACCTAGTGTTTTAAAGAGAAAGTTCCTTTCTTTGATGAAAAAGTTATAAGGTTTAGTTAAGTAAAGTTCTCAGTTTCCTTTGATGCAAAAGTTAAGGTTTAGTTAAGTTAAGTTCTTTCTTTGATGCAAAAGTTAAGGTTTAGTTAAGTTAAGTTCTTTCTTTGATGCAAAAGTTGACGTTTTAAGCTGAAAAAGTTCAAAAGTCACTTATAACATGCTCTTGTCGGTGACGCCCATTATTCACGTTTCGCCAATACCATCCGACAGGCGCACTGAGTCACTGATCCAGTTTGTTTGAACGATTAACGAATCCTTCAATAAACTCAAGTAAAGGTCCGTTTAAACGTTTTCAACATTAGCTTCAACATGCGATCAACACAGTACAGTTGTTAAACCAAATGTCAGGGGCGTTTTTACAGGTCGTTCAACATTGTTGAAAGGGTAAAAAAATGTTGAAAGCTTGTTGAATCAAATTTCAACTGGTTTAAACTTTCATTCAACATGGCTTCAACGTTAATCCTTTGTTCTTGAAAATGTTGAATGGCGTTCAAGTGAAACCGTTTGAACTCCGTTCATCCAACATTTGCCCAACATTATTCGTTCAACAAAAGTTTAAACGGGCCAATATTCAACATGCATACAACATTTCCTTTGTTCTCGAAAATGTTGAATGGTGTTGAAGCCTTTTGAACACTCCGTTCAACATTTGTCCAACATTTACCCAACCTCCGTTCAACTTTTGTTGAACGCTGATAATGTCGAAAGTAGTGAACTTTATATCAAGTAGAATTTAGTATAACTTAAATAGGGGCATCCAATGAGATCTTTTGAAACAAAATGCTTAAAATGTTGTCTCCTGTTCGGATGATTTAGCTGAAAATTTCAGCTGCAGAAAGTTTTAGGAGACGGCATCTTATTCCCCAAAGCAACAAGCTGTTGTAGGCTTTACCACAATGCTAATTGACCTCATGTCGCATCTTAAACAACACATTTGACACTTCACAAACGAAATGAATTAGTTTCAGAGTGTTAAGAAACTTTGAGCTGACATTTTGCCGAGGAATACTTGAGATTTTCTTTACAACTTAATGCGAATTTCTGAGGCGATAAGAGCCTTTCGAACAGATATCCACCGAAATGAATCGTTGGGTCAGGGTCCCTGTTCTAAAGATGTTGTAAATAAAGTTCAAAGCCGTGTTTGTAGCCATATGAAGATGTGTGTTAATGGTATCGTTCTCAAAACAAGACTTGATAGTCTTGATATATGCAGTGAGGCATTTATTACATGATAATTACCATATAAGAGCATTTATGTCACAGGTTGTTGTCATGCCTTAATCATGCGTACAATGAGCTTATTAACCCTGCCGGGGGTCTTTTGTAATACAAAGCGCGTTGCATAGCAACGGTCTTTCATTCTTCATTAACAGATCAAAATCGTTTGAAGTAAGTCAAAACAATTAGAATTCAGAGTAAGCGAAACCAGTCTGTAGTTTGACCTTTCTCACAGAAAATCAAACAAAATGGGTGATTATCCAGGTAGTGGATATAAAATGTCCTCGTATGGTCTTAAAACTTATAACCCTCAAGAAATGGTCGGCCAGTGGACACAATGTTGTAAGGTACATTACATTACACGGGTAGTCTTTATTCTGTTCTTGTTATGTCGCTTTGACCGGCTTGGTCGAAAGCATCTATGGATCTCTTCAGGCCCTTGCAACTCTCTGCACTTCGTCGAGGTTCAACTAAGCCTTCTCGATATAAACTAGTGCAAAGACGCCTAATTCCTGCAGAGCGATTGCCTTTCACTAACGACGTATTTTGCGCTGTTTTTCTCTTAATTCCAGCGAGAAGATGCCATCCGAAAGAATCATATTGTCACCACTGGAGGGGAAGGTGTTGCTAGCTCATGGAATGTGGAAAGACCCAAGTCTTTAGATCTCTCTCAAGATACCAGCTACTTTCTTGCAAAGACTATGGTATGCCTTGACGTTATGCTAAACATTGCGTGCTTGTGAGTTTTTCTGTGTGCGGAATATAGACAGCTGAATTTACTTAACTTTAAGTCGTTTATATAGCGTTTTGTTGCTACTAAAGCTATGTTCCTCTATGAGAACACTTCTGTCCCTAATTCCAACCGTTTCATTTTTTATCTCTTGTTCGTCGATGTTTTGAAATTTAGCAGCGAAGAAAGCGAAGGAATGTTAATATCATGGAAAAATTGACCACTTCTCATAGTTTGAGATTTCAATAAATTTCCCTTTTTTTTCAATGTTTAGTCCAAGTAGTAGAAATAGAATTTAAGGAATGTTTGGGAATAACAAATTTTAGACTACCCAAAGACAAGAGCTTTGTCTGTGGTTTGAATCAAAATTCTCATTGTGAATTCTTTGTTAAGCTAAGCTTGTTTTCTTATTTTAATTTTTTTTTATTTCTTGCAGCACGAAAGACCGTCTACATACGATCGAATAAATCATGTTGTTGAAGGATACAATCAAAAATTACATCGCGACGACAGAGAGCACGCAAAATCCCGCGGTCTTAAAGTAAGCAACGAAGTAAGCATTTTGAAATGATTTGTTTTGGTCCATCGTCTCCAGGAGCTACAAAAAATTAACATGCATCCTTTCAAAGTGATGAATTGTTTATGAGGGGATTCCTAAACTGTTTTTTCTCCTAAGGAAACTGTCATCCACGAGGCTACTCTCATGTTTTCTTTCACCACCGCCCGGTTCATTCTAAAAAATATTTAATGTGCTCTAATTTATACGTTTTTGAGAACACACGACCTTGGCTGGCCAAAGAAGCAAAAAAAAGGCCTTTTAGTCTGACTATAAAATATGTGAACCAAGTCAAGTCTGAAACAGGAGCTGTATATTGCTAATGGGCTCCTGGTCTGAACAGCATTTTAAATCTTCTAGCCTCCTGCTAAAAGAGTAAAAATCAAGATACCTGATTTCATTTTCGTACTATATAGGCCCATACATTAGGAACCACCGGCTGAGGTTTCTAGAAGGGAAAATGGAAGAACTTTTCATCAAAGTTTCACTGCTTTTCAGTCCTTTCTCATCGTTCTCCACCATGTTATAGAGTGTACGTTCGAGCATCAAATAACAGCAACCTCCCCCCCACAAAAAAAAAAGACAACAGCACCCCCCCCCCCCCCCCCCGTTTCCTTGTCAGCCATGTTTTCTTGTCCGACTGTGGATTCATTCACTTAAGCACTCCTATTTGTTCTGGCTTAAATTATTCCCTCCCCCCGCCCATAATGGCCGCCGCTGTAGGAACGGCCATTTTTTGCAAGCCCCGAGCCCCTTATCCGAGGAGACCGTGTGCCTCCTAGCTGCTCCCTGTAGCGTCCGTTCACTGAGGGCTAAAAGTCTATGTTCGAAAGGGAACGTTATAGAGAAGTTTGTAAACTATCATGTTCAATCAATCATTTATTTTAACACGTTTCGTCTAGGAGTTTAAAACTCGTTTAAACATATTCTTCTTTCCCTCGTTAGGAAACCAAGGTAGGAGTTCCCGCTTTATCTTCATCGATATACGGCCACCCCAGGCTCACACCACTGGAGTTCACAGACCGGAAACATGTCAGAGTGGAGATCTGTAAAAAAGACTTCCTAAGACTGGGGGGCACAAATATAGGAAACTCAGACTAACTAGCGTAATATGGAATATAATGACCACGTGACTGAAAGATAAGCAAGAAAAGCTTCCTGAGTCCAGACGGAATCAACTTACGACACTGTATTGACCGGATGAGTTAATGATAGGTTATAGATTTTAACCATTTTTTGGTGAAAGTCATAAAACGGGTGTGGATTCTAGAAACCAGGTCTGAAAATGGGTATGAATTTTAGAAGCCTGTTCAGAAAAGGGTACCGGAAATAACAAATTTTGATCTGATATAGGGTCAGGGTTTGGAGAATCGAGCCGCACATCTCCACCAAAAATTCAGAGGAGTAAAGTTAGTTTAAGTAAAGTTAGTCCGCATGCAGACGCCTCCTATTGCCTGTGTTCCTCTTTTCAAACCCGTGAAACAAAGGGGAAAAGAGAAGCTAGTTTCAGCTCTGATTATTTTGAAAATTAAGCACATTCAAACTCCAATACCGTAGAGCGCGTGGGAGTCAACGAGAGTATAAGATTCAATGACCAAGCGAGAGTGTACCATAAACTTTCCGCGTAGCTTCTCGTTTGAACGAATTTTAAATTGTTCTAAGGAAAGCAAGGTATCTTTGTAAAGACAAAGGACTGTGGAAGGCTTGGGAACAACTAAAATGGACATTAGTACCCGGGAGAATTTCGCTGCTGAATAAGGTGATAAATTTTATTAATGAAGCAAATGAAGTGATCAAGATATCTTTTACTCTTCCAACTCATGGAATTTCTCCTCTTCTTTTACCCCTCTTACTTAAGTTTCTGTCATTGGTCTAAAACAAATGATAAACTTCACCGTTCCGTTAATTTATCAGCATATGGATAAAAATTTTGCCCTTTTTGTAATTATCATCACAGTCGTTGTAAATCCAATAAATATGTGTCGTATTCTCGAATGAGAACCCGCTATTAAACTGTTATTAGTATTAGGCGTATTAGATTAATTCTCAATAAAAATGCTTAGTCGTGTAGTGTGCTACTTGTGTAATCTTTCTTGATCGTTTCACTTCCCCCTACCGATGTATGTACACCCAATTTCCAACTACTCGCGTATAAAGATTGTCCTGCGGTTTATACAGATGAAAAGGAAATAAGCCGGCAACTTGCGTGAGTTTTTCGGTCGAACAAACCAGCCGCTTGAAAGTTAATACATGCTTAGCCTTACCCTACATCACGAGTTGGAAGACTCTAGACTCGGTAGTAAGGCAAGTCTTGGCAAGGGGTCTCTGATCTCTCCCAGCGAGAAGGAAATCATTTTAAAAAAAAACCCAACTTGCTTAAAATTTTGGCAGCCCACTTTCGCTTTGATCTGTCCTGAGAAAAAAGTTTCTAACTAGTAGTGGCTATTAAAGATTGTGAAAAAGGTTTGAGACTGAACACGAGTCAGCGCTCATGGAAGTCGCGTATTTTCGCGGATGAACTCGAAACGTGATGGAAGTCGCACATCCTACGTTTGTAATTTACCAACCGCTGGCTCCACCACTAAAAACCAGAACGAATCTACACAGCAAATTGGACGTCTTCCCGAGGATAAGGGTAAGGAAAAAAAAAAGACAATTTTAAATGAAAATCAGGGGCACCCAATGACGGTTTTCTCTCAGATCCTTTGAAACACTATTTTAGGTTATCTGGAGTGCCTTTATTTTTATCTGTTCGGTCATTCTAGGGGAACTTCAGTCTTTTCGTAATTACTAGGGCATTTTTGTCCATTTCCCGAAAACCTTAGGTCTTATTTCCTTTCCGAAAATCTTAGCTGACCTTTTTTCGGTACCCAAAACGACATTTTTAGGCCCTTTTCTAGGCCTTAAATTTTCCCTATCACGAAAGTTCGAGGTGAAAATTCCCCTTAGAAAATTGTAGGCGATTAAGGACCTTCCGAACAGATAATTTACCGAAACGATCCGTTGAGTGCTCCTGGAAAATGCACGGCTCAGCGCATATCTAATCTCTTGGTTGCTTTATTCCGCGCGTGCGGAGGCCTGGGAGAAAGCCTCGACATGAGGAAACCGTGTCAAGATCCAACAATGGAGAAACTGGACTCTACAAAGTCCTCTCCTTTTCGACCGTGCGAGCGAAAATGGTAGGAAAAATACTTACAACGCTTTCAATCCTCTCTAATCCTCGGCCATCTGTGTTCATTTTCCTTTGTAACGATATCAAAAGGAATTTATTGTATCTCTATTAATCTGAACTGAATTTCTGGTTCTTATATACAGGTTAACGTACCAAAACAACGCCGTACTTTTTGCAAGGCCAAGAAATGTCGTAGACACACTTTACACAAAGTCACGCAGTACAAGACAGGAAAGGCCAGTCTGTTCGCTCAGGGTGAGAGTTATGATGAAATTTTAATCTCAAGGATTGGTTTGAACTTGAGCACGCCATTATTTCTTAGTCCATGCCCTGTAGAGTTCTAATATTTTAGCATCCCTCAGGCCTCAGTTACTTACCTTGGATTATGTTTTCTTGTTTTGCTTAGGAAAACGCCGCTACGATCGAAAACAGTCAGGTTACGGGGGTCAGACAAAACCCATTTTCCACAAAAAGGTAAGATATACTTTTGATAGTGCGCTAGAATATAAACCAAGCATTTTTTTGCCAACCGAGTCAACACCCGAATTCAACACAGTCATGTACATGGGATGTTTTCATTCTGACTTTGGACCAGGAGGATTATAACACAGTAAATGTAACAGATTACTGTACTACAGGACCCGGTTTATGCCCTGCTTTAAAGGTGTGGCATTCTTTTGTGGCACTTCCTCCTTATTTCACGTTTTAAGAATGGAACAAAGAGATATACCGTTGTCGCTTCCAGGCTATGTGGTTATGTATCTACTGGGCTACACAGACCACTTGAGGCAAAGGAAAAATCTTTTACCCTACGACCTCCAGATATGATTACTGTCGCTCTACCAACTGAACTATGAGGCCAGATGGGAACAAGTTGTGGGTGATTGTAGTGGTAACTGCAACAATGTGAATGTGAAGGGTACAAATGAATGTTGTGCCGCTTGCTAAATCAACACCAGTGATGGATCAGAGGTGTATATTGAAGTGCCAAGTGAACCCATACTAGTCACCCTTCTGTACTCCCCTGTTGTTTTAGTCAGTTTGGTAGTTTCATGTATCATAAAATTATGTGGCCTGCTATTTGGGGATCAAACTTTAGAATGTGGCACTGTTGTAGGGAATGAAAATAAATTTAAAAATCTTGGCATGGAAGTTAATATGTTCTGACACCATTTTGGGGATTTGTTGTTCGGTGCCCTTCAAAAATCATAAGCTCTTTTGAAAACTTGCAACCATGTCTGGGTAGGGGGGATCCCAAAACTGTCATTGAATGGACACTGTACAAGAACGGAATGTTGTCTGTGGCAAGTTGTTTTCTTTAGTGGCTGTTGTTGTAATCATGAGTTACAATGGATGAGGTTAGCTGTAAATTGAAGGTCAAGAAAGTCAATACATCTATAATCAGGAGAAGCCATCCATCACATGTCATTTTTAAGTAGTAACCTGATGCTGAAGTAGCATGTCTAAGCTAACTTGTGTACAGTTTCTTTTGTTACCCAAATGTTGATGGACCAATTTAGGGCACTGATTGTAATTCTTTTACACATTTAGGCGAAAACAACCAAGAAAATTGTTCTTCGTATGGAATGTACAGAGTGCAAGTACAGAAAACAAATTGCCCTCAAAAGATGCAAGCATTTTGAACTGGGTGGAGACAAGAAAAGAAAGGTGATCTTTACCATTCATTATAGATGAACTGCCTTTGAAACTTATTGAAACAACCAGTTACCCTGGAGAGGTTACCACGAATAAGAAAATTATGAAGTCTAAGAAATGCAAGAATTATTTCTGCAATGTTTATTGTTCTGTGACTAATCAGATGTGCAAGCAAACCACAAGAAAAAAAAAAGACCTAACCTCTCACACAGTCCTCTTTACGGGCATGATTCTAAAACACAAAATAGTTTTTGTTACAACGTATAGTATATTCATCTTATATCTGTTTGAGTTTCTTTCTCGTCAAATTAAACATTCCAGAAATATTCTAGTGTTTAAAGTTTTCTTAGTTGCTTTGTAAAATGGAACCTCTGATGATGGCACTCTTTTCCCTTAAAAAGTTCATTTTGAAATCTCAAAACTGTATTTGAAACTTTCCAAGATGTATAGACTGGATGCCAAAAGCCAGCATGAGATATGCTTTCTAACTATGTTTTTTCTTATTCTTTTTTAGGGACAAATGATCCAGTTCTGATTGTAATAAAATATCTTGTATTCCACTAAATTTGTGTGGTGTGTTGGAGTAAAATAAAATCTTATAAGTTGGTTTGGTATGTTTATGATCTTTAAGGGTGATTCAAACAAAGGGTAAAAACATATAGCAATACCAGAACCAAACCATCAATAAGATAAAAAAGAAAACTATTTAGAGAAAAAAAAAACATAACTATGTGAGGTGTGCATGCGTGGGGTAAAAAATCAGTTTTTTACTATTCAAGTGACCACCGAAATATTTTGGTATAATAAGGGATTCAAGTGTATTTTTTAGTCAAACACCTTTACAACCGCCCCGGCCCCCTCCCCCTCAACCAAATGTGATAGTTGTGGCAGCCAGCAGGCCACCATTTACAGAAATTGCACACATACTCTTAACTCTTTACACATTTGAAAAAATGACCAAAACAGTGCTTTCAAGTTTAATAATTATCATTTTTAGATACTCCTCATCTTAGTTTACAGAGTTTGTCACTATATTATAGACATCAGACAATCATTTTATACATAAATCTCTAAGAGACAATCAATACACATTTTCAAAAATTAATAACCCTACTGACACAAATACTACATATAAGTTGCCCTCAGCAAATTACATGGGAAAGTGGTGTCTCATAGTAACCGTTTTAAAAGGGATCCCAAATTTTAATTGAGTTTCATTGGGATTGATGACCTTCCATTGCCTTGTTGTATAGTATGAAAAAGTATCCACTGGTTAGTCAGTTGGTGAAACTTTTCCAATCCATACATGATGCCTAAATTAAAAGACAAAATAATGTTAAGTTCTGGCTAAAGGGTTAATATTTATCATACTATATTGCAAGCAGTCTTGTTTTCCTAGAGCAAAAGCAAAACTCACCCACTCCATTGGTTTTGGGGAGGAGACATTGTGAAGGGATGCAGCACACTTTCTGAGCTTACATACCTTTAGTTTATTTCCATGGAGAGAACTCCGTTGGGATGAGAACTTTGGAAAATGCTTTCGTCTCCATGGGAAGACAGTCTCGCACTGGAAAATAAATAATGTGGAATTGAACTTGTACTCTACGAGGTGTATAGGAGAATGGTTGCCATTTTGAAAGCCACAGTAAAATAATTGCCCCTTTGTCATCAGTCAATCATGGAAATGAGAGTACTCATTAACTTTCAGAGTAGATGGCTACAAGAAGGCAGCTCAGTGAATGAGTGTTTTATACAGGGTTATTAAACATGGCAAACCTTTTCAGCAAAGAGTAGGCAGCTCAAATCCAAAGTGATCAGTTTTAAGCCTGCTGTTAGCAGTTAATGAGAACCCTGACATGCCTTCTAATGTGAGGACATCTACCCATCTGATTAATCTAATGAACATGATTCCCCAATTTAGTATAGCAGGGCTCATGAAAAGCATGAAAAGGCAAATTTTGCTTTTTTTCTACTAGCAAAGTGACTCCTTTGACAGCTTAGGCTCTATGTAAAATTACATTATTCATGATTCTCACCTGCTTCAACCCACTCCTCAATTTCTCGTGCCTCCTTACGAATCTTTATGCGATCATCCAGGCTTTGATAAGGCCACAACATAATTGCTGGAAAACATGTTTCAAATATCAATAAATTTGTCACATCCAATACTGATTTGGGAGCCCACAGTTTTAAGGATTTTCTTTGGAATCTACAATTTATTGTTGCCTTTAGAAAACTTTGAATGTGCAGTTCCAGAAAATATCCATACTCCCCCCCACAGGTTTTTCTTTTGCACCCCCCACCCTCCCCCTAGGAAATTCCAGTTTAGCTTCATACTTTCCTTCTAAAATTTTGACTTTTTAAGACCCCCTCCCCCAGGAATTTCCAATGACCTTTGGGGTGGCTATGGACTTTTTCTGGAACTGCACAATTACCTGTATATTTTCCTGAAGAGACATGTATTTTGCACATGACCACTATTTTAGACGAGTGGATGCTACTATATCACTTGCTGGGTTGCGTGCTGCTGGTATTGTGTCATTTCATCCCATAATTTCCATCATGCATGTAGCATAGGGGAGCAGGGATAGCATAGTGGTGAGAGCACTTGCCTCCCACCAATGAGGCCCAGGTTCAATTTTCAGAGTTGATGCCATATGTGGCTTGAGTTTGTTGTTGGTTCTTGTCCCTGCTTCAACGGTTTTTCCACAGGTACTCTGGTTTTTTCACTTCACAAAAACAAACGTTTCCAAATTCAAATCCGACCTGGAAACAGTGGACTATTAAAGAGCCACACTGTGGATGTGCCACTGAAATTCCCATTTATTTATTGTATTTATTCAAATGGCAGAACGATGATGCACTTAGGTTACAGCTTAGAACCCAGAGTTTAAAAGGGTACCTGTATTCTGAGGACCAAATTCTGTAATCCAGACACCAACAGGTTCAGACAGCTTACAGCGGTCTGGCAGGCCCTGAACAATTCTATGTTCCCACTGTTCCTTTTGACCAAGTATGATGTCATACATACGTAGCTCATACACACCTGAAAAAAAAAGCTTTTAAAGTAAACACTGTCATTTCTTAGCCGACCATTACCCTTGACCGCATAAAGTCCACCTAATGTAAAGTCATGCTTTGGAGTTCATAAACTGAATGTTTGCTAGAGCATTCTCAATTTAGTATTTCGACTGGTATTTGGAGATTTGGAATTGAAATTGATATAAATGATCAAATCTGCTCTGATGTTAAAAAGTCTAGTGAAACTTCCAAGGATGATTCTCAATACCAAACTTGTTTTCCTGTTGGCTCAAAATGACTCGAGAACCAAATCCCTCTAGGACAGTATATACCAACATTCTGTTGCTTGAATATTAGAATACATGGAATATTCCTGGAGTATACCACGCACCTCCTGTTGAGAGTGGAGGTTTTACATCAAACCATGGAACAGCAGTCATCACTAAGTTGTCCTAAAATCAATTAAACTTAGTCTGTTAAAGTTCATTGCAATCACTGAAAACCATGGTGTCTGAGCAACTAGTGTAAATACCGCCCTCTCTCTCAACCATATCAGGTCCTAGGCTGAGAGGCCATTCACAGTCTAGGGCATATAATTTACAATAGTTATTTGAAAAAGAAAATTGCAAAATGCTTAAAGTTGTGAACCTTTTTTGTATAATTTGTTGATCCATATTTATTTGACCTAAAAAATTACATTTACAGCATTATTTCAATATCTTATTGGCCCATCAGTTATCTGACCCATGTCATTTGTGCTTGCCTGTGTGCTGGGTTAGTAGTATTTTTTGTGAGAAAGGGTCAATTTTTGGAGTGTCAAAGGTAAAAGGCCAGGGGATTTTTAGACTATGAGCAGTCCCTTATTTTTCTTAGGAACAGTACAGGACAAATGAACAATGCGAGTACACTGGAAAATTGTCTCCATGTGTCACGTCTCCTCAATAAATAAAGCCCTCATAGGGGACAATTTTTGTGTGTGTTCTCATGGTTATTCGCACTCTGCTATCCCTAAGAAAAGTAAGGGATTACTTGTTATCTAGGGGTTTTTTGTTTGTTTGTTTTTTTCGTGAAACATAGTTTGCCAAGAAGCTGTGGGCCATCATTGTGCATAACTGACAATTCTATGAAGCCACAAGAATATGCAGCCAACAAAGATTGAAAACTTTCATGGCAGGCCAAATGTGAATTTATGTGAAACTTGTGACATGTTATTCTATATTGAAACACTTCCATGTTTAATATGATCAATAGCATTACTTTACAAAATACATAGTGACCTGGACCCCTCTTTATCATCGTCATTATAAGTTTCTGTCATGAGTGGCAGTACCTGCTTCACCAACATTTTTAGCATTTTCTTTATATAATTATTGATCCAAGTTTCATCTTGAGAAAGAGCTTTTCTTGCTTCTGCTCTCTGTGCGTAGCTGTCTACAGACAACAATAATATCAAACATTTTTCATTTGTAAATTCAATTGTTTTACCAAAAGGAGGATGAGAGAAAGAAATGCATATCTGCATAGCGTTTCAGTGTTGACAAAACAATATCAAATGTAACTTTTGGATTTGAATTACAAAGTTTAAAAAGATGATGAGAAAGCAAAGCAACACAAATTATATTATAAGTACTTATAAGTACCAAAATTGTTGATCAATATATTTGACAGATAACATTGTGATAAAACCATATCAGAATAACAAGCTAAATAAGAAAAATTGAGTATAATGAACTATATTTATACCATACTCCCAAATGTGTGTGACCTCATTCAGGCCTCCAATATCACTTGTCCAATAGCCATTCAGTTTTGAATTGGAGTCGGACTTAAGGTGGATGTATTCATTTGTTAACTTCATAAAATCAGCTGAAAAGAAACATCAAAATATGTTAGGTTGTAAACAGGTTGAAATCCCAAGTTTCTGTAAAAATGTGAATGTCTGCATGCCAATTAATATAGCCTCCTCTGCAGTCATTGATTTTAAGAAACTTTGTATGCATAATTTGTATGCAACCAATCCCTAGAAATTCAAATGAAAATGGCATGACAACAATGTTGGTTTACAAAACAAAAGAAGCACTGATGTCACATGCATACTGTTTGTTGAGGGTAATATACTGCCCAACCCACCCCCTTAAGAACAACTGCTGGGAGGTAAGCTAATCCCAAAGAGCTTGAAGCTGCAAATATCTATCAATGATGAGGTAGGAAGTGGTGAGGTTGGAAATCAGTAAAGAAAAAAGGCTCAGGTGGTTCCTGAACGCTAATAGACTGTGCAGTGAAAAAACCTCTGTTTTCTTTGTTTTTCCACTATCTGATAAATTAACAAGACTGTCTATTTCATGTCTTCTCCCCCAGCCCTCCCCCCCCCCCTCCCCAACCCATGCTCCTGCTAAAAAAATGGGTGGTAGTTAATAAATGCCCTTCTCTTATAGATGCTCATAGCTTATAAATGCTCCTTCAAAAGGCAATAAAAACAAACAAACTTGGCGTCATCAACACCAACAACCACTCTTTACAGCCCACCCATTGGGAATGGGTCCACCCTGACGACGTGGTTTATTTATACCCACCGCATTCACTTGAATTAAGCTTTAAGTAATGCTTTAGCTAGCCGGCATTGTGCAGTTCCAAAAAAAATCCATACCCACCCCATGGAAGGTCATTTGGAAATTCCTAAGGGGAGAGGGGTCCTAGAAGCCAAAATTTTGGGGGAGAGGGGTGTAAAATGAAAAACCTTCCGTGGGGTGAGTATGGGTATTTTCTAGAACTGCACATTGTCATTCTTCATTTTGAGCAACAAAATATTGCAGGTGTAGGTAAGAATGATTTACTAAACATTCATGTTTCAATTATTTCGGTTGATTCAACTTTAGATTTACTTTAGTCACATAGGCAGTCATAGAAACAGAGTTTTTCTGTGTATGACTTTAACTTATTTCCTTTTGAATGCTTAAAGGTCAAGTGCCAGCTTAGTTTCCTTCGTGTTTTAGATCAGATTGAATAAATTGATCCATGATCATAATGGATTGTGATAAATAAGATTCTCCTTTGCAGTTTTGTCTAATGGAACACAAGCTTTGTTAACTGTTGTCGTTGCTCAAGGAAACATAATCAACATGCCTCTCTTTATGAAGGGCCTCAAATCTAAAAAATGCCTCTGTAAAGAGAGAGCTAGAACGAAGGTATAAACGTCTCAGGGGGAGGGGTCCCCCGCCGCCCCCAACTACACCACAACGTCTGAAGAGGTGGGGGAGGGGAGGGGAAGAAACTCCACCAGCACCAATTTAAGCTGGTTGGATATTTTCCTTGAAATAAAACCCAAAGGATTGTGAGAGCGTTGTTTTTCTTCTCCTTACCAAACGCCTTCGGCTTGACATAATATGTGCGCATCTCGTAAATCTTTGAGTTACTTTCACTTGATGATTTAGAAGTCTGACTTAACATGGCCGATGTTGACAGTTGACTTTGAAGCCACGATCCAAACACCGCACGGCGCAAACCGAATATTCTCCCTGCCCTATTTCCGAGAGCAAGAGCCATGGCAAATAAGGAACAAAAATTAAAAAGTCTTAAAAATAACAAACAGTGAAAACCGTAACACCAACTACATCGACCGTGACACGATGTGACACCCAGAAACTCTTGCGGTGGGGACCTGCGGAGGGATGGAACGCGGGCTCGTGAAACTTCCCAGTGGGGACTTGGGAACGAGAGCACATGGTCGGGCACATGGCTCACCAAAACGGCAAAAATGACTGGAAATGAGCAGAAATGAGCTAGAAAGTGAAAAAATGGAAGAATCCGAGATTACTTCTTGTCATTCGGTGGGTGCGAATCTACTTGGTATTTTTCAGAGTTTGGTATGTGTTCCTCATTTTATAGTCCCATTTTTTCGTTGTTTGTGCTTATAGAAGGACGAAATTCAAAAATGTTGCCTTGCTTCAGTTCCTGAGAAGTCGAGATCCTACAAGTGCTATTTTTGCGACGGCTGGGACCAGTTTCCAGCACTTAAACTTTGACGGATCAAACTGCTTTTGAACTTTCCAAGATGTATAGTCTGTCTAAACTGACTGCCAAAAGCCAGCGTAATAGAAATGTTTGACAGCTATCTTTTTTCCTTGTACTTTTACTGGGGACAAATGGTCCAGTGAATTTGTGTCATGTGTTGGAGTGAAATTTAAGTAACTTTCTAGGTGGTTTGGTGTGTAATAATGTTGTGTGTTGATGGACCTGCAGGAAAATATATATATGTAGCAATACATGTACCTAAACTAAACCATCCAGTGAGAACAAAGAAAACTTTATTTGAAAGCAGTAAGTATATACAGTTAAATCTCTTTGGGCAGCCACCTTTGTGAAATTGTGTTTAAACAAGAGAAAATGAAAATTATCTTGGTTTAAATCAGTTTGCAGGCAAATGCTGTGACAATCCCTCCTAACAGGTTCCTAAACGGAGAGATTCAGCCATATATTGTGTAAGTCCAACACTAACTATATATGGCAGTATCAATTCTTTCTTTCAGTTAATTATTAATATAAATATTGTTGTACACACACTCTTTACTCTATACACATTTGGAAAAAAACAACGTTTCCAAGTTTTAATAACCATGTTTATTTGGATACTCTACATCAGTCATGAAAGATTAGAATATGGCGAAAGCCATGATGATGTAAAAAAAACTATACCTAGGGGCTGACTCATCATTAGCCGGTAAGATCAAGATTATTGTTTCAAGACAAAGTCACTCATCTCTTTTCAATTGAACGTCTCAGGCACACAACCAACCTACAGCTGTATAGTGCATTTAGATCGCTTTTTGTTGGTTTGGCTCAGATTCACCTGAGTTTTACCAGAAAACGTTGCCTCAAGATTTTTCGTATTTTTCAGTTAGCTTGGAGTAAAAACCCATGATTACGGAGAGGTTTCCTGTTTTTATCACAAAATGAAGCATAAAGCACCAGAGAGTAGACTTGCTACAAGTCGACTTCTTTGAGCAAAGAACGTTGTGAGAAGCCAACCAGGGAACCAAAACCAACATAACATAAAGAGTACAGAGGAGAAATAATATTGGAAAGGGCTTTTAGAAAGTCTACACCAGAGGAAACATCAAGGAAACACGTTTTCCTAAAGGAATATAAGGCCACATGCAAAACATCCTGCAAATCTGAGCTAAAACAACAAAAAGTCATCTAAAAGGCACTATAGGTTGGTTTTGATCCAAATCCTTCAATTAAAGAATACTGAAAATAAACTGGCTCTTCCACAGTCCCATACCGAATCAAATTACGCTAACAAAAAAGGTTTCTCTTACAGCAGAGCTAGGTTAAGGAACAGCCTTTCTTCTCTACTATGATCGGCCCAACCACAAAACGTTTCAAAATCAAACTACGTCACCACAGTTTTGACAAGTTTTAAACATGACATCCTTCAAAACCAGCTTTTAATATAAAATTTTATCTTTAGTGAGTTAGTTGGTTATCCAGTTGCCGGGTTAGTTAGTTAATTCTTGAATTTGTATGTTTTCCTAAAAAAAATAAAGTTACCTACCTACCTATCTATCTTTGGTTTATAGACGTTATAGTGTTGGTCACTATATCATGGACATTAGACAATAACATTTTTTAACAATATGATGTCTTGACACAATCACTACACATACTGTGAGAACAAATCCTACTAAAACGACCACTACACTGTACAAGGCATGTAATTTATAAGTTGCGCCCTTGAAAAAATTCTAGCATTAGAATAGCATTTTCTATTACTTATTTATTTCATTAAATTAAATTATTTATTACACCCACTTTAAAATCACTGGTGATCCTTGCAATCTGATTGGCTCTCAACAGTGCGATTTATTCCCAAATTGCACCATTTTTTGCTCTAAATCGCATCCTTTCCATAGCTCATCAAAATGGAGATGAAGTAACAAAAATAGAATATTAATATTGACAATAAAACTCTGTGATTTCAAAATAGGGGTAATAAAGTGGTAATTGATCTTTGCGTCGTGCAATTTTGGTCTGAAATCTTAATTGTTATTTCAAATCAAACTCGCGCTGTGCGCTCGTTCAATTTTGAAATCCCGCGTATGATTTCAGACCAAATTGCACTCCACTCAGTTCAATTACCAATCCAGTCATCTTCCATTGCATTGTTGTGCAGTATCAGATGGCCTCAATTTAAGCTGCGGTTTGGTCAGTTGAAGAAACTTTTTCAATCCATACATGATCCCTAAAATCAAAGACAAAATAATGTTAAGTTCTGGTTAAATGGGTATTTATTATACTAGATCGCAAGCATGTCTTGTTTTTCTTCCAAAATGATGAAAAGCATTAATGCAAAGTTAGTGAACAACTTATTGTGAGTGCACCAAAGATGCACAGCTTTAGCTGGTTTGTTTAAGACCCACTGTATTTAGATTGGGAGACATTGTGAAGGGATGGAACTCACTTTCTGAACTTTATATGCATACCTTTAGTTTATCTCCATGGAGAGAATTCAGTTGGCATGAGAACCTTGGAAAATGCTTTTGTCTCTAAGGGAAGACAGTCTCGTACTGGAAAATAAAAAATATATATATATGGAATTGAACTCAATATCCTGCAAGGTGTATAGGAAATGGCAGCTTCACTAAAGGGCCGCATTGTTGGAAGCCGTGACGTATGTGTGTGTTTGACTACTTTGTGGACAATGCAATAGAATATACCCTTTGGAAAGCGGTCAACTATGGGAATGTTATCAGATGTCTTAAAGATGGCATCTGCCAATCTGATAAATCTATTGTAAATGAATCCCAAAATTAAACAGCAGGGCTGCATGGCAAGTGCCAAAAGACCTGAAGATTATTTATTTGTCTTTTATCTTCTGACAAAGTAACTGTCTGCCTGTGAGTGAGTAGGAAAGTGCCAAAGGCAAAGAAAACACTAAAAAAAGGTGGCTTCCCAAAATTACTGAAAGCATGAGCAGTTTTTTAATGCATTTGCTTATGTCGTAGGAGTTACTTGCTTGAGGCCCTGTTTGTCCAGTAAGCAGCTAATTAGACGATGTAAATTGAGATTTAATTCTGGACTCATACCTGCTTCAACCCACTGCTCAATTTTCTGTGACTCTTTTCGAATCCTAATGCGGTCATCCAGGCTTTGATAACACCACAACATTATGGCTGAAAATAAAAAATCATTAAGACTCAAAAATCAACAAAAATTTATCATGTCTGATTGTACCCTCAGGATATTGTGAAACCAGAATCATTATCTTTAGAGTTTTTCCAGAGGTTTTGGACTTTGACCTCACAATCTTGACATCAATGTTCACCAGAGAACTGGATGCCCATAATTTGGACACACCAACTATATGCTGCTAGTATTGAGCCTCATTTCATTCCATTCCATCACACACATAGCCTTTAAATGGCAGAATGGCCACACATTAAGTCTTGCGATTAGTCCAGAGTTGAACAGGTTACCTGTATTCTGAGGACCAAATTCTGTAAACCAGACCCCTACAGGTTCACACAGCTTGAAGCGTTCAGGCAGACCTTGAAGAAGTTTATGCTCCCACTCTGCTCTTTTACCAAGCGCTATGTCATACATACGTAGCTCATACGCACCTGAAAGTAGAAGGTGTTTCTTAGACTACAACCCTCCCTTAATAGCCCACTTTGAAAATGAGTGATGGCCTGGGTCGAGAGTAACTGCCCAAGTGATTGTGGGATTGTTTGGGGGGACGCAAAAATGCGAAGATAATAGCCAACGTCCCCCCAACCCTTCCCACAATCGCTTGGGCAGCTACTCTCGACCCAGGCCATCACTCTTTTTCAAAGTGGGCTATAGCTACTTTATTCTTTGTTTATATCTTTCGTGTTTGTAAAATTTTTTATTTTGTGTATAGTAGGTCCACTTCAGCGCTTCGGCTGCCATTCCCCTAAGTAACCTACTTATCAAATAAAGTTTACTTACTTACTCATGTGTTATTGGTCATACTGAAGTGACTCCCTTGTGTTAGATTAGTTGATCAGCAGTGTGTAAGCCCCAAGGAAACAGCTGGCTACAGGGACGAAGACTCTACACAAAAAGGGTACCCTTTTCTTCCAGTATATTAAAGGGTGTACATCTATGTTCTATTTTTCATATCAATAGCTAGTTTATGTCTATATAATAACACTAGTTTTATACTATGTCAACTATCTTATCTCTAGTTAACATTTATCTGAAAACTATCTTTTTAGCCTATCAAAAGCTAGTTTTATACTATCTTGTATATATATCTAAATGCTAAGTATTGCACCAACTGGATAATCTCATTTTTCGGATAGTATTAAGATAGCCTATCTGCATGGTTCCAAATAACCAGAAATTAGTTATTAATGAGATAGGCTTTAGGTAGTGAAATTTAGTTAATAGTAGCTATACAAGACTTGAAGATAGGAATAAACTAGATAAGAGATAGCTTGTAGATAGTTTCATTAACTAGTCATAAGATAGTAAAAAGATAGTGTTTCTTTTTGCAAGGGATTACACTAAAAAGGAATGTAAAATTTAGGCAGAAATTAATTTGCAAATTAAAGCTTCTCACTAAAAAATAAGTTAACCTGAAAATACATGATACATATTCAATCTTTTTTAATTTTTGTTTTCTTTGGGGTACAAGAAAAAGACAATTTTTACATCATCTTTAGACAGTAGGAAGCAACACAAAGAAAAACATTTAACTATTATTTTATAATTCACCAATGAGAGTATTAGTGTTGGTGAAGGAACACCTGTGAACTTGTTTTCTTCCAACCACTTTTTTCCTACTCCCATCTCCCAGTCCCTCTCTTTTTTTTTTCACTATCATATATTAATAATTTTGTCTTCACCCATTATATGCAGAGGTCAGACTAACAGACTCACAAACTTACTGCCAGAGACAATCAACAAAATCTGGTTTTTCAAGCCAAATGTTAAATTATTATTTTTAGTCAATACACCATAGCTATTTTCAGACCCCTAAACGCAAGCTTGTTTTCGTCTTTGGGGCAATATATACCCACACACTGCTAATTGTTTTTATGGGTGAAATTCTCTTTTTCATCAGGAGTATACCACTCACCTCCTGTTGAACATGGAGGTTTCACATCAGACCATGGAACAGCTGTCATCACTAAGTTATCCTGAAATCAAATAAAAGTTACTTATATTATAGTCTCTAAAAGTTCTTCATAATAACTGAAGTCCTAAATGCTGAATGCGCAAGTAGTGAAAAGACAGCCAACCCCCCCCCCCCCACACCCTACCCCACCCCACCTCCTGACCATAAATCACAAGGAGAAATTGCCCCTTATGGCTGAGAGGCCATTCTTGTGTAGAGCAGAAACTGACATAAAAAGAAAAAAGACACAGACAAAATGCCATTACTAAGCCTTACAAAATGCCTGCTCCATAAAAAATGACTGGCACAATTTGTTCCATAAGTCATTTGAAGGGCTGAGAGCCAATCTCGTACCCAGAGTCTTCAAGCTCTTTGGCCAGCGGTTGGTCTCCAGGAGAGACTCTGGGGAACTGGAATTTTATTAATGCAGGATTTCTGTGGTAAAACAGTGCAAGCTGTTGGAGAGCAGCCAATCAAAAAATTTAAATAAAATTCCAGTTCCCCAGAGCCTCTTCTGGCATCCGCCTGTTAACCAAAAAGCCTGAGGACTCTGGGTACGAGATTAGCTGAGAGCATAAAGGGCCTAGGTAGAATTTTAGGTGCTTTTTTTCTTTTTCATTATTTATTGAAGGTACTATGGGCAATTGAAGATTCCAGTTTATCACAAAATGTTGTGTAGCACATACCAATGGATCAAACATCAACAAGGCGATGTTTTGTGAACAAATTGATTGAAGTTCACAGGCAAAACGTTTGGTGAATCAGCTGCAGAGCTAAAACAACAAAAAGTCGTCTAAAGAGCTTTATAGGTCCATTACATCCCAAGCCCTCCATTTGTTTCCTATTTTCTTTGAATTGCCCTCTTTTTTGGCATATAATAATCAATACCACTGGTTTGAGAAACTTATGTGCATTTTGCTCATGCAGTCTGGTTGTATTCTGTACTTACCTAAAATTCAACATAGGCTAGCTCTTCAAGCCCTGAGCTAGACACTTGTCACTTTATACATCTCAGTTTATACACCCATACAATGAATGGGTAGAGAAATGTGGATTTCTGAGGCAGAAGAATTTGCCATAGTTTGAGATGTGAAAGGTGAAATGATGTACTGTTTGTTTGTTGTTGTTGTTTTTTTGTTTGTTTGTTTGTTTGTTTGTTTTTTTTTTGGGGGGGGGGTTGTGAATTTTCTGGTAATAATGATGTCACGATTAGTATTTATACTGCATTAATTACAATTATAATTATACGTGACCTGGACCCCTGTTTATCATCGTCATTATAAGTTTCTGTTGTGAGTGTTAGTACCTGCTTCACCAACATTTTTAGCATTTTCTTCACATAATTATTCATCCAAGTTTCATCTTCAGAAAGAGCTTTTCTTGCTTCTGCTCTCTGTGCATAGCTGTCTACAGACAATAAAATAATAACATCAAATATTACATCATTGATTTATTCATTTAAAAGGAGGATGAGAGGAAAATGATCAGAGTATATAAGAACAGGAAACAACACATACTCAAGTGCAATTTATTGATATAAGATTGTGATTGAAAAAAAATGTTATGGCATCAAGCCAAATTAGAAAAATTAAGTACAATTAATACTACCATATTCCCAAATTTGTGTGACCTCATTCAGGCCTCCAATATCACTTGTCCAATAGCCTTTCAGTTTTGAATTCGAGTCTGACTTAAGGTGGATGTATTCATTTGTCAACTTCATGAAATCAGCTGCACAGAAAGGAACACATTGAAATACATTAGGTTTATGTTGTAAGCAAGACTGAAATTCCAAGAGTCTGTAAAAATTCTAATGTCTGCAAATTGAATGCTAATAAATTAATGTACCGGTAGCCTCCCATGCAGTCATCTAAGGAACATCATATCTAAAGATTTAAACGAAGATGGCGTGGCAGCCATTTTGGTGTGCGGAACAAAAGAAGCTAATGAGAAACCTTTTTCTGAATGCCACAACAACGTGGTAGCAATGACGTCACACGCATACTGTCTATTGAGAATAATGACTCCCCTAAAACTGACTGCATGGGAGGCAGATCTCAAAGCTGTGGACTATTAATAATGAGATAGAAGATAATGGGTGTTCCTGGATGCTAGATACATGTAATATAATTTTACAGAATATTTTTCATACAAACTAACTATATAATACTCTATGAAATTATAAAGCGACATAATATGAAATGACAAGAGCAATTAAATTTAAAATAAGCGCTCATTGGTGCTAGAGGCATTCATAAGTACACTAAGAACGGCAACTAACTAACTAACTGACAAGAAAGGATCGCCGGGGGTGGGGGGGCGGGGGGGGGAAGGGAATTTTAGGTGGGGTTGTGTAGCTCTGTTCTCCAAACCCCACCCCTATTTCAGGCCAAATGTAACTTTCCGGTACTCTTTTTCAGAGCTGGCCTCTACATTTTCACAGAGCTGTCATCAAGGGCCGTAACCCGTAACACCTGTTACAGCTAAATACCCTTGAAAGAACCGTGATGTTACAGCTGATCTTGATGGTTGAAGGGTTATTTTACTCAGAAATTAACAACACTGTTACGCGTGAGAAGCTTAATGCAACATGTGGCTGAAAACTTAATGACAGCCCTGAATTTCATACCCATTCTCAGACCTGTTTTCTAGAATCCATACCTGATTCAGACCAAAATGGCTAAAATATGCACCCTAACGGCTCAAAAATCTAGCGCCGCACATACCTATGTACCTTACACAGGGAAGTACCCCCTCCCCCTCCTGGGAAAGGACCTCGAATCCCTCTATGTTTTCACTTAGTGTTTTCTTAACTCTAAGATACTTATTTTAGCGGGTCGGGTATTTTCGTTGGATCAAGGGTGAGGTTGTTGTATTTCTTTATATTCCTTACCAAACGCCTTCGGCTTGACATAATATGTGCGCATCTCGTAAATCTTTGAGTCACTTTCACTTGGTGATTTAAACGTCTGACTTGACATGGCTGATGTTGACCTTCCTGTTCTATTTCCGAGAGTTAGTGCGATGACAACGTTAAGCAAAACCTCTAAAGCAACGAAAAAAAATCCGAGCGTGCACTTCAGCCTGACCAAACAAATCAGCGGTTAAGGTAGAACGCGGGCTCGTTGAACTCGGTAGAGACTTGAAACGAGAAAAAGGAAGTTTGCTCAATATTTTTTGAAGCCGGCGTAAGGACACTTCTTCCAGCAAAAATGGCTTTGTTTTCGGATCCAGGGACACAAAAGACGATTGAAAATGAACTAGAGATTGTTAAGAAAACACTTAGTGAAAAAATAGAGGGATCCGAAATCATTTCTTGTCACCCAGTGGCTGTGAATGTTCGAATTACGTGAGTTGATGAAAATTTTTTAATTTATTTTTCCGAGTTTTGTTTTCTTTTCACATCATTATGTCCTCAAAGTGCTCCTGACTTAGTCCCTGTTTTTATTTGTTTGTGCTTTAGGAGGACGAAATTCAAAAGCGTTGTTGTCTTGCTTCAGTTCCCTGAGAAGTATCCTACAAGTCCTATTATTGTGGAACTAAAAAGCAAAACTTTACCTCCAAGACTGTTAGCCAGAATGACAGAGCTTTGTGATCAAGAAGTCAAAACATTCCTTGGAAAACCACAGGTAAACAGTGAGGTGATGATGATGATGATGATGATGATGATGATGATGATGATGACGGTGATGATGATGATGATGATGATGATGATGATGATGATGATGATGATGATGATGACGGTGATGATGATGATGATGATGATGATGATGATGACGGTGATGATGATGATGATGACGGTGATGATGATGATGATGATGATGATGATGACGGTGATGATGATGATGATGATGATGATGATGATGATGATGATGATGATGATGATGATGGCAGTGATAATAATGAGAATGATGATTTTGATTGTTGATTGTGATGAAGGTGGCGATGGTGGACATTATAAATTTATTATTAATATTATTTATTATTACTTATTAATTTATTATGACAGTGATGATAAAATTTGGTAATAAATGATGATGATGTCAGGACATTAATTTTTTTCTTATCTGTTTTTTCTCTTTTAGGTCATCCCAATGTTGTCATTTGTGCGTAGATTCCTTGATGAGAATCCATTAATTGCGTGCTCTGAAGAACTGCAGTATGTTAAGTCAAGATTATTAACAGATGCAGATCAACTGAAAGTGAAACAGAAAGCAGGAGTTCTCAATATACGTACAAACCAGGATAAGTAAGTAATATATTTATATATAAGTTTCAAACAAGAGAGCGGGCAATCGACTAGAAGCTTTCAACTTTTGCAAATCCCCCTATTTAAATCTAAATCTGGACAAAGGACATTCTATTACCGTAAAGTAACTCTGTGGAACAGTTTGGACAATCCCTTTAAACTCTTCAATTCTGTTCTTATTTTTAAGCGTAAACTTCGAGCCAACTTATTCGCCGCTTTCCTTTCTAGTCTGTCTTGGGTTTTACATAAAGATTTTATCTTGTTACTTTTAGCGACCATTCTTTAGCTTAATTTTTACTCTTTTTGTATAAGTCATTGCATCATTGTAACTTTTAGATTATCTATCGTTCTGACGTATAATGTTGTAAATTAATTATTATTGACATAGAAAAGCGCTTTGTCGAGGAGTGTCATTAAAGTTTTGTATTTGTATTTGTATATGAACTTCCCTCATTACTTTCAAACTCCTTTATGATCCACACCACTACAATCTCGTACCCAGAGTTCTCAGGCTCTTTGGCCAGTGGTTGGTCACCAGGAGAGACTCTGAGAAACTGGAATTTTATTAAAATATTTTGATTGGCTGCCTTGTAACGGCTTGCATTGTTTTACCACAGAAATCCTGCGGTAATAAAATCCAGTACCTCAGAGTCTCTCTTGGCTACCAACAGCTGGCCAAAGAGCCTGAGGACTCTGGGTATGAGATTGACGTCACTGGTGCCAGAGAAGTGTCCATATTAACAGGGTGTACATTCAAATGAAATCGGTTTATTTGGGGGTGGGGGAGGAGGGGGATGTATAGTTTGAGAACATGAAAACTACTGCAAGTTCATGAAGTGGGTCTCAACTGTTGTTAGGTTTCCATTGGCAAATACTATTTCTAGTTTTCATTGTCTTAAAACGTCAATCAATACAAAAGTTTACAAGTGTCAAGTCTGCGTCATGCAGGCAAACTGCAGGATTAAGACATTTTTGACAGGCAAAACTTGTTGCTGACTGTTGCAGCTTACTTCTGAAAGAATGTTTGATGTAAAGAGTTTGGGTTTTAAAAGGTTGATTCAACAGTTGTCCATATTTTGTAAACGTGTCACCTATCTGTCACCTCTCATCTCTGTGCCAAATGGCACAGAAGGCTGTCACATTAATTTTTAGATATGTATATGCTGTAACATGTTAAAATACAACTAATGTATATAGAAACTGTGCCCTTATTGCAAATTTGACTCCTGTGGTGGGCAGGTTAAATAAGCAGGCGCACATCCACTTTCAGAGGCCTGTTTAAACCTTTGCCATTTAAGTTTTTAGTATGAATTGACTGACTGATCGATTGGTTGATTGATTGATTGATTGATTGATTGATTGATTGATTGATTGATTGATTGATTGATTGATTGATTGATTGATTGATTTGAATTGATGTATAAATGCACAGGTCAATACACACTCAATTCATTTTTTTTTTGTTAATGGGATTGTCCTGCAGATATTATCTAGATGTGAAGATAACTGTACCAGATGACTATCACACTGCTGCTGTTAGGTAGGTGAAGTTCACTCACTCTCACACAGCCCATTATTACCATTCTGCTTCATACTGTGTTATTATGGGCAGTAGTCTGTGTAGGTTTCTAGCTTGTAGGAATTGCCTCACTGTAAAAGCTCCATATTTACGGATTGGATTGGATGTTAGGGGAAGGGACTAACTAGGGAGGAAGGGCTTATTCCAAGTCCTGAGCTCTGAACAAAATTGAATTAAAAATTTGTCCAAGTTCTACTACACAACTCAATTATAGTGGCTGTGTATCACAAAAGTAATGCTATGTCCAGTAAAACAGTAAACTTCTGCAAGTTAAGGACTAGGTTTTTCTACAAACTGATAGAAATTTTTATGGTAAACTGATGATTTGCTGGGCTAGCAGCTGGAACTGTTGTAGCTATGGCAACTTAGGGTTAAAAAGGACTGCAGGCAACAAGATTAGGAGACTTTCTTTTTCTTTGCGACCAGCTACTTTCCTTTGAAGCTGTTCTTCTCCAAAGATTAACAACAGCCCAGAAATTCAAACAAATGAACAAAACAAATGGTAACATTGTTATTTGACTTCAATACAGGGTAGAGCTAAAGGAGTCGAACTTTCCAGAAAACTTGGTACGAGTGTTTATTGGTCGAGCTGTCGACATGGCAAGGCAATGTGTAGAGCCACCACTACGCCGTAAACCAAAGTATGTGAATAGATATAATTGAATGGCTTGCTGCAAGAGAGCTGTAAATGTTTGATTGGCCTTGAAATGAGAATTGCTTTGTTATGGCTTGCAGACTGGATATCATTAAGAAAGATAGATTCTTGACCTTAAAGTAAAGAATTAGTCTAGCTCTAAATCTGTTAACCTTAGCAATTCAAACAAAGGAGGAGTCTACACTTAGTTGATTTCTTTTGTATTGGATGAAAGAGAGGACAATGCAAATTTTTACTATCTTGCTTTCAAGAGTGGCTTCAGTTTTAAAGAGCCCAAACTAAAGAGCTCAGTTTTTCAAGTTTAAGCCTTTAGGTCAGAAAAAATAAATAAATGTCTTTACTTCATGCATGATATCCAGTCTTTGTGCCAAAAGAGAGCTGATTTATGTCCTTCTTGTAACAAGCACTTCAAGCACACATCTCTTTCAACTGAAAACTGTAGGTAATAATACATGGTACTGGCAGGTACATCTCCTATTTTCATCTCTTCAAAAATATCAATTTTATTTTTTAAAAATAATGGCATCACACTACAGCATTGTTCAATAGCTGTCAATTGAAAGGTCACACTAGACCTGTAGTGTGATCTTAATCTACAGTGTCAAATGTTAGAACCATCATTTACATCATAACAAACAGTTCAATAAAAGTTTTGTTTTATCAACAGAGTTGGTCATTTGCTAGCTAATTTGGCCACTGTAAAGAGATTAGAGTGCTGACATTTTGAGCGTTAGCCCTTTCTCCGAGCAAATGGTTCGCTCCGACAAATGGTTAACACTCAGAACATCAGTACTGGAATGTATTTACAGTGGCCAAATTACCTTACTAACTCTGTTGATAAAACCCAGCATTCTTTTAAACTCCCCACTGATGCAGCACAACAGTTTCTTTAACCCCCTCATCCAGTCCAATAAAGTGTCTGCCAGACATTCAGTGTCCTGTCAAGTATTCCTAGAATTGAAGGCATTTCAAGTACTTTTAACATTATCTAATTTTCATATCCCTAGAGACCCACCATTTGAACCCAAACCATCTTTGAAGTTGGTGTGTGATTTCCTTGTTGCTCAGTGCGTCAGACCATGTCCGCAGGAGACTTGCCCGATATGTCAGCAGAGAGCCTTACCTGATGAACCAAAGGTACTGTATTATAGAGAGCAATCAAAGGGCTGAGAGTATAAACGTCTTATGTTGAATCAGTTAAGGCTGATTTTTGGTTTTACACAAAAGTGCATGAATTTTTGCTTACAGGGGAAGAGGGGTTTATTTTGGGATGAGGGGATCATGACAAATTAAAAATGAAACTGTATCGCTATCTATAGTATTACTAAAGCTTTCAAATAGCAAATCATTCAAAAAAGTTGAAAGCAAAGCTTTCAAAAAACAATATTCAAGAATTCTGTCTAACTTTCAAGGGTAATATAACTATGTATAATTTAATATAAAAATGACAGTTCCATATGATCGTCCATAGTTGCCATGGCACCAAGCACACACTTTTTTTTTTTTTTTTAATTAGTATTTCCATTTATAATATAGCGGTGGTTAGCTCGAAAATTAAGCTCCTCTGAGCACCGTACACTTCTACCAAAGCCATTAACTTCTTTCTTTTCTCCTTTTATCTGTTATTTTATTCCTATGTTCCTATACTACAATGTAAATACAGTAAAATAACTGTATCCAATTGTACATAAACTGAAACCTGAAACCTGATACAAAAAAAAGAAAATCTGTGGAGTAACTTCAACTGAATTATCTACGTTTGCTGTAGCATTCGAGTTTCTTGACAGGTATGAATATTCAACTTTAGTTATTGCTTCTTTTCTCCCTATAGGATGCCGTTACTGATCCCACAGACCATAAATATGTTGAACGTGTTTACTGTAATCACCTGTTTCACTATGGTTGCCTGGATAAGTACATGAAAACTCCGCCTTTTCAAGGTACCATGCTTATGTCATTTATTTTCAATAACACTGTTTGTGTCTTGGACGACACTGGAAAATTAGTCATTAGGGCTGTTTCTACGAGGGAAATTAAGCGGCGGCTTAGATAAGGCATAAAGTACACGAAAATTGGAGTGCTAGGCTTGGCTAAGCCCCGACCTAAATATCATTTTTCGATGCATTTGTACGGTAAGTTCACAACTTAGCTGAGCCTCGGCTTGTTTCTCTCGTATAAACAGTCCTATTGACATTGAAGGAACGTTTACCTTAACCTCAACTCTTATGACAGATTGATTATTAATTGTCGGAACTAAAGCGTCAATAACAAGTAGAAAAAAACATTTAGTGTACAAAACATTGAATTTGAGTACCGCCTGCTTTCCTTTGCACCACAATTTTGGATTTTGTCACGGCATATAGTTACTACTGTAGCAGATACCCTGCTAGCAGAGGTTTTTCTTTCTCCTTCCTGTCTTCCTGTACTTTTGGTGCTTCCGTGAAAAATAATCAGAGGCGACGAAAATATGTGAAGGAAACAGAAACGAAAACGAGAAACCTCCGCTAGTAGGGTAGAAACGGAAGTTCTTTTGTATGCAACTATAAAATGTGATGTCTTAAAATCCAAAATGGCGGTGCGCGGAAAATGTTAAAGCGAAAATAGACATTAATCACTTTTCTTTCTTATCACACTCGATCGTCGTTTTTACGCTTTCCCAACAGACAGTATTTCCAGCAATTAAGGATCAATTTCTTTCAGGAGATGGATGATCACTTTAAGTGAACAAAATGCTAAATCCGAGTCAGTCATTTCGTTTGTTACAAAGATTCCAAAAGTAGCGAGGGTAGTTATTTAGGAACTTTATAGTAAAGTGGATGGATCGGGGACTTCATCAAACCGTCAAACTTAAAATTAAATATTTGTCCTTCCTTTCTACCAATTTTATTTATTTATTTTTATTTCAGTTTCTAAGCAAATACACTCGACACATTCCTCCTTGCTGTGTTTGAAAAATAATGTTTTACCTTTTTTTAGGAGGAAAAAAATGCCCATCATGCAAGCAAAGGATATACCATGAAAGGTGGAAAATTACGCCCAAGCTCGCAGAAGAAAGATGGGCTCATCATGAAGCAAAGAAAAGAGAATTGTCGGAAGTTGTGGACTTTTTAGGAGACTGCCTCTGACAGCAGATATATTCCTGAATGTAAAATTTTAAAGACGATTGAAATCCTAAGATTGTAATTACTGACATTTCCAATGGACGGAAACTTTTAAAATATTGCACTGAAACCTTTTGTTTCTGTGGGATCCTTATAAATATTGGAATTATTAAGAATGTATTTTGGCTGCGCATCGATTGTACAGTGTTCTTCAGACTTTCGACACAATAACTGACGGTCAAAGAAGAATCTAAAGCTTGCACTGAAATAAAGCCGCTTCTGCAGGCCACCAAGAAAACGAAAACTTGTTTCAACTATATTTGAAACTGCTCAACGTAGACGTTTCTTTGACAAACCATACCTTGGTACTTTCAAATGGTCCTTACAGGTAGTTCTATATTACAAGAAATCTTTTTATGAGTTTTGTAGTGACGATTTTTTTGTGGTGATACTGAGTGCGATTTCAACCAGCGGTAATTTTGGCTCCGATTTTATGGCGATTTGATGCGACGAGGGAAGAGAGCAACCTCGTTCCCAGGGTCTCTCCTCTTTACGTCCCAGGGAAGGGGCGAAGAGGAGAGTCCCTGGGAACGTGGTTGACGTAACTTATGTTTCCATCGACACATACTCTTATATCATGAGCCTGTGGCTCGGGGGACTGGGAGACCACCCCCTGTGTATTTGACACTAAATAAATTACTTTACTTACTTACTTACTCTCCACTCTTCTATCGGCAATACGGACATTTCCAAGTCACAGTTTAATAGATCGCCCGTAAACTGCCCCTTTAGACTGAGGCGTTTAGATGTGTTTTTAAGCCTAATTTCATCACGAGTCACACCGATTGTCACCAACAGGTAATGATTGGTCGTCGTTCCTCCTTGGCAAGTGACCTTGTTCACAAACTGGAGCGCGAGGTATTGAACTCATCCTGAGAAATTTAATCACCCTTATACACGAGCAAATAGTTATTGTCAAAACACTTAGCAAGGAAAATTTGTACGTGTGCAACCAGCCTTAGTTCCTGACTCCCCACGGTTCCACTGTTCAATAGTCTACTCAGGGAGTTAATATTTCAGTCATTCTCCGTTGTTTCGTATGTCGGTAGTGACCATCCATAGACTCTATAGTTTTATCGATCAACTCCTGGAAAAAACCGCTGATTGTTCACTGTATTCTACTGATCACAAAACTCTCCCTACAACTCACGTTAAAACCCAGGAGACAATCTTGGACAATTTAAATGATAAATTAAGACCACCCAACCGCCGCATTTCAATGATGGAAAAATGGCGCCTTTTACTCTATGCGTCAATTCATCATTGATTTTGGGTTGAGAGGAGGTTTTAATTTTTTTTTTTCACTATTCTGTCCAAGATTATAGATAATACGACTCCGCTTAAAACGACTGCATGGGAGGCTACATCTAAATGTTTTCATTCAAATATCTATTTTGACGAAAAAAAAAATATTCACTGTTTTATGATTTTCTATCAATTTGCCCGAACGGACCAAAAATATCAGAAATGTCAGCATCCTTCCCACACCACAGACGCAAAAAAACTATAAAGTATTTGCAGCCCGGCATAAGTGATACAGTTTCTTAGCCGTGTGAAGAGAGCAAATTCACGTAAAAAAAATCCGAGAAGTTTCCACCCGTATTTCGCCGCCATATAGAGGTCTTAACGGGAAATCAATCAAATATTTAGGCCATCTTTCCTAGTTTTCCTTATCTATTTTCATCCGTACAAACAAAATAACAATCTTCCACTGATGACTTCGCCTTGACACAAATACGATGATGCACGAACTTTTACGGTAGCGCAATTTGTGGTTTTCGGTTTTTAAGGAAAAGGAGATTGACCCAAGACCAACATGAGGAAATTTAACCATGTTACAGTAAATGTAGTGAAGCTGAATAATAATTTTGAATCCTTACCAGGAACAATAAGTTTCCGCGTTTTCTAAAACAAAACACCAAAATGCATATGTTTTGCAATTTTTTTGTTTGGTTTCTATCACATCTTACAAATCCAATCTCAGCCGACAATTTACGAACTGCTTTAATACTTAAGTACATCCTAAGACGGGAATAATTTTACACAAAACTGCGCACAAAAGTATGACGGTGAACCATCAACGAGCTATCTAAGGAAGGCTGCATTGTTAGGAGAAAGAAATTTACATTCAAAATGCGACCATTAAGAGTAAAAAAAAATTCTGTCGATCTGTCACAGGAGTGATTGAGATGACATGGATCTTTGCCTTACTTTGTGAAATGTAATATCAGCCACAGCCAAATCGCAAGATGCCGATCTTTTTAAGTGAATGTTTCTTTAGTCTCTCTCGTTTTGCAACACCTTGATATCTTCCCTTGAATCAGTCAACAGAAACTTTCGCTGTTCCTTCCGTCCCGCCACCCTCTTCACAGCTTCGGGTAACTCCCCAGGATTCCTTTTGCTCGCTTTTCTTTCTCCTTTCCTTTCAGAATGGATCATTGCAGTGCACTCCACGATGTGTGAGCGAGCAGGCTACGAATCTTTTCCGATAGCAGTACGTTGATGACAGTTTAGTGAGCGACGGAGCCGACATGGATCTCTTTAAACCTGCATTGACCGATTTCAGTTGAGAACAGTCTAAGACAACGGCTTGATCACAGGATCCTCGTCTGGTAAAATGCATGCGATTTACTTCTCCTTGCTGCTCCATAACATTCTCCACTGAACCAAACTCTCCCTTTCGGCTAACAGATCAGACACCAGCGACTGCCGCGGGTTGGTTTGTTCCTGATTTTATGACTCTCAAGAGATCCAACACAGCCTTCTTAAAGCGCCGATCTCCACAAAGCAGTAAATTAGTGGATTCGCTATTGAGTTGAAATGCATCAGAATCTCCGGCAATCTCATAGCCCATCTTTTGCGACGGACTGGAAAAACTCCACTCAACACAACAAGAACTATTATTGGAAGGAAGGGGATTATCATGACAGCTGTCACCAAGACCGTCATCCTTGCAACTTTCTTCTCCAGTTTTGCTGATGTTAGAGAAGTGACTTGGCTAATCTGAATATGAAAACTGAAAGAGCATTCGCCTTGAAACCAACCTTTTGTCCTTGAACTGTGAAATCGCACTTTAATAGATCACCGTGCAATCATTTGAAATCGCGGGACAAATCGATTTTTTAATTAGTGGCCTTAAGAATGTTTTCAAGCCTTATGACCATGATTTATTTTATCCTGTGTCACACCAATCTCGTTCACAGGAGCAGGTCCTTTCCGGTGAGTAATTTCCAGTTCCAGAAACTTTGGGGAGTCTGGTGCGAGTGGTGGATTGTGGGATCCTTTGAGTATCGCACCGACTAATAAATGCATTTTGCGATGTTTTGGCGGGGTAGCATAGCTATTGTTAAATATGTTTCATAAAAAAAGCAATGTTTCCTACACAACTGACTACAAAAAAAAGCACTCTCTGGTGTGATATCTATCCTTCCACTCAAACGATCCCATAATCCCTCCTCGTACCAGTCTCCCGGCCATTGTTTCTGGAGTGGGAAATGGGGACGAGTGAGCATGACTTGTTCGTTATTTAAAATTCATACTCGTGTTAGCTCTGTTTAGTATTCGTGCAAGTAGAACTGAACTTAGAAAATTTAAAAAATCCGTCGGGTTTTCTCTTTTGTTCGTTACTGCACTATCACCGTTGTAAAAAACCATGCGACGCGACTGAAAGAAGTTCAGAGTAGTCTAAATTGGCGAGGAAACGAATATTTGGTCTTATGAACTGAATTCATAACATAATTTGGCCAACTTAAAGGGGTTCGAGAGCTAGCTCGTGTACTATCCCCCACCAACGCAGCACTACAGTTTCTTTACAAAGTGATCTCCTTGCTTAATGGGAAGGAGGAAACTGAGCAAAAATCTGCCGGACAAAAAAAAAAAAGACTACTCTAGGGTCTCAGACGATGAACATGTCAAGTGTGAACCGAAAAAGTAATTTATTTGCTCCGTTATTTACGTTATCTTTTCCTTGAAATATATTTCTCCACTTGGTGGAACTTGTTGCAAAAATAATAATAATAATAATAATAATAATAATAATAATAATAATAATAATAATAATAATAATAATAATAACAATAATAATAATGATGATGATGAACGAGGGTTGTTTCTCTTCGGTTATAAATGTCGTGTTGCATACAGGTAAATAGAGTTGCGAAAATACTTTAGTACGACTTTTTACATTTTCCTTACATTTTCTAACAGAGTTCAGTTCTTTTAACCGAAACTGCGACAAATAACTTCCTGAACCTACTGAAAACTCCATATTCTTAGAAAAGCGTTGACCCCAGGGCCCTTATTATCTCCGGGACTGTGTTAATGTTGTACTTATCGCGGAGTGTTCTTCCTCCATTCTATTTTGCTCCTGAGAAATTCCTTGAGGTAATTTTCAATACGAAATTCAGTGTTTCCCAAGCCTGGGCAAAAATTTCAAATTCCCCGTTTGTGCCACTAGGAGTATTTTCCTGAAATTCAATTCATTGTTCAAACTTCACCACTTTTCCAAATCTTTGTCAACCTAAAATCGCTGTCGTGTACGTTTGGCGCCGAACTAATCCCATACCCAAATATTTTCTCTTTGGAAGAGTGAAAAGATCTGAGTATAGGATTAGACGCCAAACATTGGAAGCTGTCCGAAATCCTGTCGCCTCGGGATGTTCGCATTATGTAGCGCTTTCTGGTTGGACAACAACAATCGGAAAATTCTTGGGTCCTTCTACGGAGATTTCTCCATGAAAAACACATCTAAACCGCCAACATGTCTCTGTAAACAACAGTTCCAAGTGGATCTTGTAGTATGTGATCGTGAATGTGAATAAAAAGTGGAATATACGTCAAAAAGTCCAAGAAGTCCAAAGCGGCCGTCCTGCCGAGTACTTTTAATGTCTGTTCTTTTTGGTCGGCTGTTAACCCTCCAGCGGTGAGTCCAAGGATGAGCTCTTCAAGCGAGATGGTTTTCTTTGCTTCATCAACATAGCATAGGAACAGGCGCTGAAAAACAAAGCAGTGTGTATCGTTATTCTACGTAAGTAATGGATAGATACTTCTGCTGAGGAAAATGTTCCCTCTGGTTTGTAAATAATGTTTTTGCAATCGATCCGGTGAAAAAACTGTTATTCCACTCAGTCGAACATGTTTTCATAGCCTACTCGGTGTAGGGTGGCTCGTTGGGTGTGAACTCGGGTACAATTCGATTTCGTGAAATAACTGTCGAACGCCTTTCTTGATAAATTTGATTTGTGGCTGGTGGCAATAAAGCTAACGTATAGCATAATTGTTTTGAAGGAGTTTTATTTTGCGAATTGCCGATTTAAGAGAATTTCCCATTACTGCAACTGATATTTTTGGTGAAATCAATATCGCTCCTAGTTGCCATGAACATATGAATTGTCAGCTATCGAAAAGGTAACAATTGCTTAATACAAAATGATGTCAACATTATTTCAAAGAAACACAACCACCATCAAACGTTTGGCTCACCTTCGCCCTTTGTAGCTTGAAATCCAGCTCTCTGAAATCCAACTTCGAAATAAGGATTTTTGCAAATTCGCTGTTAAAATAATACGAGATAAAGACGTTATAATCGCCCTAACACAACACTGGAGGCAGCTGAAAAGGAGAGAGAGGTATATTTATGTAATTCAACGACTCAGTAAGATACGAAACAATTTCATACTCCAGAACAGCCACGCGCTGGGAAAGTGCTGCAACCACAGAGAACAACTTGAAATCGGCTCCGGCATCCAAACTACAATCACACAGCTCCAGAACCTAGAAATCAACAAAAGACAACAGTATCAGATGAGTTGTTGATGTAAGAACACTTTAAAATGACTATTTACATTGTTACAGTGGCCAATCACGCTGCAGATAAAACCAAGCTCCTTTTTGCTTTGGTGTGAGTCTTTGCCTGTTTGTTGGTGTTGTTGTTGTTACTGTGGGTATGTTTATTTCCATCTAATACAGTAACATACAAGAAGTAACTGTAGAGCCAAACGTTTTTGATTCTCACTACTACCATAAATAATTTAACCTCCCTTAATTAAGGCAATTAAACCACCAAGGGCAGCTAAGACGAGTTGCACACAAGCAACTGTTCCTTGACAAAATGTTAATGTCAAATTTTATATTGCCGTGTGTACTGTACAACAAAATTGCCAAGTTTTTTCTTAGCATGTTGGTTCTCATCATGAGAAAACTTGTTCACCCTCTACACTCGAACACCAACTAGCCGGATTAGTTCCCATACCCTTCTCTGTATTCAAAATGGAGGCAGCGCCCGATTAGAAGGCACTGAGAGAAACTTGTGAACAATGTTAAATTGAGAGGAGAAAACTAAAACTTACGTAAGCGCTCAAAACAGATTCATGTTTTTCACAACTAAACATGTTTCGCGAACGCATATGTAAGGAATTATGTTTCCCAGGCCTGGTTACGTACCCTTACAACAATCGCAGTCCTTCACTTAACGCATTGCAGCACTCTACAATTCGAACTGATCTTAATTATTATTTACACACCAATAAACAGTTTTCAACTGAGTGTCCTAAGGCCAAATCTAACGTAATCACTTGAACCCATCACAACAAATACAAACAATAAAATGAACCAATGGGAACTCTAAACAAGTTAAATGTAAATGCCGTCAAGTGTAGGTAAACGCATGCGAGCAAGCCACGTTACATTTTGGTTTTCATTCCTGATTGGTTGACAAACTGGCGCCCAATCATGGCGTAGTAAAACAGCACCAAAGCAAATACGAAATTGCATTCCCACTCGATTGAAAACCTGCTATATAGCAACGTTTTCCGAATGCGATTGGTCAATTTGAAATAACACACAAGGTACTGCTTACTCGGTAGATGTAATTGATATGGGAGTCAGAAAGCAGGTTAGAATTGACGCTTTCCAGGGCTTCAAGGACTTCTTCAGGAAATAAAAATCCATCCTTGTTCTCATCGAACTGAAAGAAATAAAAATAATCTATAGTTGAGATTAAATCCCATGACAAGGATACTGGAAAAGTTTCTGTGGACAAATCTTATGTTCCTCCTGCAGGGACAATTTATTTTATTTCTCTTTAAAAACTGGAAACTGGTTGACAAATTTGGGTGAGACCAGATACCATCCAAAACAATGAGAAATGAATAATGGCGCAATAGAAAATGTTTCTTCATTCAGAAAACTTCTCGGAGCCCGCTCTCCAGGTATACTTCTGTACACAGCCTTATGTAATCTTCAATGAAATGCTGCATAAAACATGGCTCGGCATGATCGAAGTGTGAGTGGTAAAATGGGTCATTCCAATGCATATGGTGGTCTATAAGAATTCTTTTTTTATACTTAAGAAAATTTGCAAAGGGAATGATTTTCCAAGACGAAAAGGTGAGTGGCGCTAAGAGAAAAAGAGAATCCGAAACTCGTTGGATCGAATATAAAGCTTAACAAACAATTCGAAAAGAACTTACAGTTTTAAATATACGACGGTAGTAATTAGATTGTCCTTCGCTTATTATGCAGTACTTTGTGAGAAAGTCATCTGAGGAGAAAGAAAAAGACAAGCATCTTTATAACATATGCCCCTCAATTAACCATTATCCAAATCATCACTCAATAAATAGTTGCGTCTGTTTAGCAATAAGAAAGGTATCTTTTAAAAAGCCCTCAACACTGTACCAGATCATCTTCAGTGTATCAAATGAATATGGGAGTTTGTTTCTACAGAAACTGTATTGCTGCGTCGGTGGAGAGTAGAAACGAATGTTTGGTTTGATCGATTGAACTGATAAGATAATTTAGCCACGTTAAAGGGATTCGAGTGCCGACGCTTCGAGAGTTAAGCCTTCGTCAGAGGGATTCGCTCTTACGAAGGGCTAACGCTCGAATCGCCAGCACTCGAATCCCTTTACAGGGACCAAATTACCTTATCAACTCTATCAAACATCCGTTCAGTATATCTTGGCGCAAACGGTAGTCACTATCAGGTATTTCATTCATGACCTCTGTTGCAAATCATTCCCCAAACGCTTGCATAAGTCAATCTACCACATCATCGGGGATTGCTCCATTATCTTTTCAAAAAAGTAAAGTGAGTTCTTTAACGTTGCCTTCTTGGTTTGTTTGAAAAGTTATAAGAGGCAGCGGCAATGCCAAACCGGCACGTTCACCTACAAGCTGTTAAGCACAGTCTGGGTGATCGTACAAGGCAATAAAAGACACTGTGGTGTGTTTAATGTTCGAATTCACAATCTCCATTCACAAACTGAACTCAGTGAAAAGGCTTCAAGGCATAGAAACAGCGCCCCAAGAAAGCAATGCTCAGCAGCTTTTTTTATTTGAGTGGTCATCGCTTTACGATTTCATAACGTGTTAAAACCACGTTACATCACATCAGAGTACGACAGTAACAGACCAGGATGAACTCACCTAAATCACTGTTAGCGCCATAACTGTCATACTCTGGGCTCTGTGCTTGAATCTCTCGTTTCGTTTTGTCCATCGCTGCCAATAGTTTCTTTCTTCGATCTTCTGCCAGCTGCTGACGTGACAACTCTCTGCGAATGCTATCGTCAGTCTGTGCACGGCGCCTGCGCGGTTTGGATGCGCTCTCTTTTCTGATTGGAAACATGCTAATGCTGCGCTTAGGAGCAGGTGGCAGTCGTGCAACACTCTCTGAGGACCAAAAACATGCACTTGATTTATCCTGCACTTCGATTGAATAATGCATCTAACGAAGAAACTTTTATCCCACTTTGCATCGCAGGAGAACGGAGAGGAGAATAGGAGGACTATGACGAGAAACTTTCATGTTTTATAACGGGGGTGAAAATTCGATGAACTGGCTTTTTTTTTTTTTTTTGTTTTGTCAAGAATAGGTGAGGCCTCTAAATCAACGACACGGCAAGAAAAACTCTACGCAACAAACGATAGCTGCTGCCTCATCACTTCGAAGTGGCACGCAAGACCATAACCTGTACAATTGTAATATGTAATCTAAGTGATGTTGTTTTCAGACGTTTTACCATATGTCTCAGTTAGTATGCGCGGTGTGATTGGTCAATTTTGCAGGCCGTATTTCACTGTACGGTCCGATAAATTTGGAAAGAGTTTCTTTTCCGCGCGCTCAATTAACCTCAGAGATACAATAAATATCTTACTAACCTCGTTTTCTCGGTCGTACTGTAAGTTACGGATCCTCGTTTTTTCCCGTTGATTTATCGCTTGAGCCATAAATCATCGGGAAAAAACCCTTGGTGGGCCGTAACTTACAGTACGGACCTCGAACTCGGTTAGTAAGAGGTGTTACTTTTTCTCATTTCATAAGTTACGGTGCTGTGTGTCACATCATTGTTAATCGATAGTTTTTGACTAGTCACTGATAACTTTTCATCATCTCCATTACAATTTTCCGATGGCCTTCATTTCAAGTGGCAGATCATAACGCAAGAGCTGGTTCTGTCAAGAGAAGCTATCAAGTTTCATGTTGGGGGACCCGACTCAACCGCCTACGGTACTTCTATTTATTTGACCATCTAAATCACATGAACTAAATTTCTAGCGAGACAAGGTGTACCTGGTCTCTTGGGGATTTCAGGGAGGGAGGGTGAACTGATTTGAACTTCCTCCTCTTGTTGTTCTTGTTCTTCCTCTTCTGGAGACGATGCTCCTTCTTCCTCCTCGACTTCTTCCAAAAGAGAGAGACTGCTTACGAGTGGTTCTTTTGTCTTCTTTTCTTTAACCTTTTTCTTCTTTTTCTTCCTCTTTTTTTCTTCATTTTCCTCTGGTTTCTCCTGTTTGGGCTTAGACTTTCGCTTACTTTTCGGAGTTTGCTGCAACAAGTTATGTTCCGGTTACAAACTTGCATTTAAACACAACAATTCCCCACTCCAGAATCTACGGGGAGACGGGTGCAAGTAAGGGATTATGGGATCGTTTGGGGAGACGGGTGGACATCGCGACGGATTAGTGCCTCTTTTACATAAAAGAATATATCCTAAACAAGTGACTGCCGGGAAACGTACTTAGTCATCGGCGCAATTTCCATCTGTCTATCCAAACGATTCCACAATCCCTTACTCGTGCCAGTCTTTTCACAGTTTCCCGAGTGAGGAATTGAAGGGAACCCCTGCTCTAAAAACAAATGGACGGTAAATTGTTGGAAATAGTGTCTAAATTCTAAATTTTAGTTTAAGAAGTAGAAATAACATTCAAGTGTGCTTAAAATTAGATATGACTTTCGCTTTAAATTTCCCGGGCGCGGCCATCTTGGATTTCACGACGTCATTGCGTTGCCGCTATTGTTCTCTATTATTTCACACGAAAGAACTTCTGTTTACTGACAATAGCGGCAATACAATGACGTCATGAAGTCCAAGATGGCCGCGCCCGGGAAATTTGAAAGCGAAAATAGGCGACAATCATATCTACTTTTAAGCACACTTGATTGTTATTTCTTCTTCTTAAACTAAAATGTAGAATTTGGACACTATTTCCAACAATTTACCGTCTATTTGTTTTCGGAGCAACTAACTAACTTGTGACCGACAGGATATTCTAGAGACAACTTGAGGTTTATTTATGTGGCATAAATTATGATTTTTTAACAAGATTAAATTATTTATTATTTACACAGAGGATTACAAACAAGGTACATTATAAATATATGCTTAGAATAAGAGGACTAAAACAAACAAAATACGAGATTACATGTACTACTATTCTTGAATAAAAGAACAGAAGAAGGCGCAGAAATGGAGTACATGAGAGATTAAATACGTATAAGGATAGTAATTAACCTATTTTCTGAAAAGCCTTAATTATATACTTAAAACTAATTTCATTAATAATGAGTCATTCTCGGGTTTTCTTTCTGTTAAAACAGTAGCGCAAAACCAGAAGAATGTTATACAGTTTTTTTCTTTATGTTATTGGATGCAGTTGGTAGGCCGAATAAAAATTATTCCGTAGATTGATCGGAAATCAATTAAAATGAATTTGGAAATTTTGTTGAAAATTTCTTCCAGTAAAGAAGCAGTAAACTGTGACTCTACGAACGATAGAAGAACGCATTCCTTCCCAGATCTCACTCGGACAAAACAAGTTTCGGCTGCGCGCGCTGTGTGCTGATTACGTTATGAATTCACAAAGTTAGCATAAAGCTACTTTTCTTAATCAATAATTTGATTCTCCAAATTAAATTATCACTCCTTTAAGAAAAATGTTTTAATAAGAAGCACTTTTAAATCTGGGGTGTTCCAAATTTTTAACATTGTTGACTCTTGCAAAGCCATAACCGAAATTAAGTGATAATGAGATAATTGAAATCCACGTAACACTGAAATTGCTAATGAATCTAATTATCGTGACGCATGAATCACTTACTACGCTGCTTTTGCCAATGTGAGGAAGATTTTTTCGCAGAGAGAAATTTCTTCTAAAAGAGAGGCCTTTTGACTGAGAAAATGAAATTGTGGGTCGGCATTATTTTCCTGGTTGTGTCCTCACAGCTGGGAATAAATGCCCGACCAATTCCAAGACCACTGTATCAAGGTATGGCTGTGACACTCTCGGAACTCTGAAAACCCTCGCAGCACTTTTAAATTGACAATTGTTTTCGTTTTGTTTTGACTTATTAACAGATCTGGATGAATATCCACATCTCACTGATTCTGAGACCTATACCAGTTCTTGGGCGCACGAATTAGGTGACAACGATTCCGAGACATCACCGGCTGAAGATCAAGAGGAGCACGCCACGGGAAAGAGTTTTTGGTCTAAAATCATAAACCGCTTTATGAAGATCGTAGGTGGCGACCTGTCAGCCAACAAAAATGTTAATGTTGACTACGGATACGAGGATGATTCGTATGAAAACGAAGAAGAGGAAGAGGACGACGGCACCGTTGATGAAGACGTAGAGAACGAGGAAGAAGACGAGTATGGCGGTGTTGATGATGAACATGGAGAAAACTTGGAGGAAGAGTACAACGAGGAAGTAGACAACTACGAGAACTATCATGAGAACGAGGAGTATGAGGAACAGGAAGAGGAAGAGGAAGATGACCACGGCATTGAAAACGAGGAGTATGAGGAGCACGAAGAGGAAGAAGAAGATGACCATGGTATTGAAAACGAGGAGTATGAGGAGCACGAAGAGGAAGAAGAAGATGACCATGGTATTGAAAACGAGGAAGAGTATAACGAGGAAGAAGACAACTACGAGTACTATCATGAAAACGAGGAGTATGAGGAGCACGAAGAGGAAGAGGAAGATGACCATGGTATTGAAAACGAGGAAGAGTATAACGAAGAAGAAGACAACTATAACGAGAACTATCACGAAAACGAGGAGTACGAGGAACAAGAAGAGGAAGAGGAAGATGACCATGGCATTGAAGACGACGGCAGTGAAACTCCAGACGGACTGATCGAAGAAGATCACTTGAAAAGCAAAGAGGATAGTGATAAGGATGATATCGCCAGCGATATTGTTACGAATGCTGTGAAGGGTCGTAGGTTCGAAGATTCCTATTATTTGCACCATCCTTACACCGATGTTAGTTTAGTGAGTGACAGGATACCAGTGCCTAGACCTAAACTGAACAACAGGATGGCGGATGGATTCCATGGGAAGAGGAGTGGGGCTCAACAAGGAACCAAAGACGAACCAGGGGATTATGGAGAAAATGGTAGGCCAGCAGTGGGGTCAGAATACGCTACAGACTCCCAAACAGACAATGCAGAAACTTCGCCTGGGTCTTTGGAAAATGAATTTGAAGGTTCTGATAAAGAGTTTTGGATGAACGAAGCAGTATACACAAGTTCTCATGGCAACACGTTTGGTATAGCTAAGGATTTTAATTCTCGTTACGAAGAAGGCTCGGAACAAAGTGAAAGAGTGGAGTCGGGTGATGACGATAGAGCCGAAGGTAGTAACGAAGAAAATGTTGATGATGAACTGTTCACTAATTATTCAGGAGAAAACCTGGAAAGCTACGTTCTCGGAGACCCCAGGAAAAAGGAAAGTACGGTTCACGGTTCTCGCCCAAAGCGAAGCAACGGGAACTTCATAAACGTACTGAACAATTACGTTTCCCTCAATGCTCTTGGATGAAACAATCATCTGGGAGTGTGACTTTTTACTATTATGCTTTTTTTTGATACTTTGTAATTCTTGAACGTCAGTGTCCCTAGCAATTTTCCACAAGTTACTTCGAATCCAGGGTGTTGATAAAAGATACCCTCTTTTCCAAATGAAAAACAATCACCTGAGAAAGTGCATTTTTACTCCTATGAATTTGTCATATATTATCCTTGATACTCATTGTCGCCGACCGACAAATTTCAGCAAATTATCTCCCCTAATTCAGACAGTCGATAAATCACCGTTTTGTCCTTTCAAAACTACTTCCAGCAAACCCAAAAACTGTATGTCGAAATCTAAATGTCTAAGCTAAACAAGTCACTGATGTTGAAATAAAGTTGATTTTTTTCCATTTTTTCTCTGTCATCCGTCTGCCATGTTACAAAATGACTAAGAATTCATACATCCACTCATGCCCTTGCAATCTGTTTGTCACGAAACAAACTCAATTGAAAATGCGATGTTGTTATCGGTTGCGAATAATTTACAATGCATGCATCCTCCTGTGTACCTTACTGACAGTATCCAAGGTCTACATTCAGTGCTCTTTCCTATTTTTCAAACTTTTCTTTCCTATGCTTAATATAAGAGAAGACATGTTTTCAATAATAAGAAGACCTCACGACTTTGATCATCCTTACCTTCCTTGACGCAACATACGAGGTATAAGAAACTTTATACGGTAACAGTTTTGAGTAAATTTGTTGACAGGGGATCAAAATACACGATGGGATATAAAAACGGTTAACTGAATTGGAAAACTGAAAGAGCACTCGTCTTGAAGAAAAGAAGGAAATGCTTTTAATCAAAGAAACAAACCTTTTCTCCTTGAACTGCGAGATCGGTCATCGATGATGGACTTCGAGACACCATAGCCACTAAAACACAACCACAAACCAAATGTAATTACAAAAACAATAGAAATCTTTTGACTAAGAAATAAAATCTACGATTAATCAACACGCTTTCAAAGTAAATACTTAATTTTTACACAGCTTCACCTCAGTACTGAGAGCGAGGGAAAATAAACAACAAAGCTAAAAAAAGTACTAGAGCAAATTAATCGAAAACATTCTTTGTATAGTATATTCCGTCCTTGATGTTTAAGAAATCGTTTTATCAGGGAACAACACTCGTTACGACAACTGGGTGAGCTTTTTCTTGTTCCAGTGGGGAAAAAAGTTTCTCTGTCCAATATTTAATTGAAAGGGTTTCGAAGAGGCAGCGTGACCGAGCAGTGAGGTCACCGGCTTGAAGCCTGGTGTTCAAGTCCCGATCTGATCAGTTGCTGGAGTAATTTCGCGATAGCCCCGAGCTCAATGCCTCAGCCACGCTTGAAAATTTCCAGCTGGTTTAATTTGCCTCCTGCGAGTTGGGATGTTTGATATACTTGAAACAATTTGTTTCTGATTATTTAAGTGGCATGCCGGTAAACTAGCTTGGGTTCCATTTTACCTTTACTTTGAATCTGTGAAGCGGTCTCCACAACAGAATTCACAGTATCTTCCTCCCAAGCATCCTGTCGATCCAGCTCTTCTTTTTCACCACAGACAAATTCTTCCACTTCCGCCTCCTCTCCCTCCTCCAGGATCACTTCATGGACGGGTTCCTCACTTTCCACAGTGGGTGACAACGGCGGAGGTGTCACGGCCGTTAGATCGAGATCTAAACAGAATGATAGAAAATATACAAAGATTTTTTCGCCCAGAAAAGGAAGTTCCCATCCCGCCTAGCTTTAGTGCAGCGCGAGTTCCTGGTTTTCATCGCTCCTGCGGCTAACGACTTCAATATTTTCCCGCTAGAAAAGAGAGCACATCTCTTTTTCCACGTCGACTTCAACCTTTTCCCACATCCGTCTAACATGGAACACGATCTGTTTTCCGAGACAAATCTCAACAGTGAACGCAAGCAGGAACATTCGTGAGACACAGACACTAGTCAAAAGATAAATATCCTCTCTTTATCTCTTTGTCTGCCTCCCACCAAGGGCTGGAAAAGTCTTCTTTTTTTTTTTTTTTTTTTTTTTTTTTTTTTTTTTTTTGGGGGGGGGGGGGGGGGTGGGTGTCCGATGGCTCACGGCTTGCCATTGCAAAGTCGATGGCGACAAAATAAGTCAGAAAAACATTCGACTTCCGGTTCCTTCCATGACCTACGAACGGCTTTACTAAACGGTCTTTATGTTTACTCACGTCGCACCAGGAAAAGAGAGCACATCTTGCTTCAACTCACGCTGTTTTCTTCCCGGAAGAGAGCGAGGCGTTGGCGAGGGTACACGAGAAGTTTCATTCTAGTCCTTGCATGATAAGACATTTGTTGGTAAACCATGTCAAAAGCACTGTATTTTTTTTCCTGCTAGACGTCGAACACATACAAAATAAACTCTTCCATAGCAAGCCTACAAAACCCCCCAACCGTGGAGAGGAGAGTTACTAGCTTACCTGTCACTTCTCCGTACACCTCTACCCTCAAAGCAATACTGTTTTTCCAGGACTGTGGTATAAATCGCACAAATCTTGCCTCTACTGGGTTTGAAATACTGTTGATGACCACTGAATTGTTATCGCTGTTTCCCTTAAAAACCTGCCGTGAAACACAACATACTATCAACTGATGATACATGCACTATCCCCTCAACTCATTTGTCATTCAGTTTCACCAGCAACAGTCTTTTTTGGTGCTACTCCAGCCAGGACAAACACCCAAGGAATACTACAAAAATAACATTATTAAGCAACGAGGAGTATTGCTACTCCCTCCCCTCCCCCCCCCCCCCCCCTGGAGGGGTTGCAAGTACATTCAAAGGTGGCCGCACATGAAGCAACTACGAGTATAACTCCCCCCCCCCCCCCAACCCCGGCCCCCGATGGGATGGGTTATCCCCAGCAGTATGTTAGGTTGGCCATCACCGGTACTCGTTTATACAGTAGGGCCCGGTTAGTGCGAACTTTCATTCAAGTTTAAAATTACTGATTGATAGAGATTCTTCCAAAAGATGTTCGTCCCTGCTTAGTTTTGATTGGACTTGCATTAGCTTAAAATTAGCTTTCGACAGCATTTAAAACGAGCGAGATGAAAAGCTTGGTTAATTAGCTAATCGGAAATAAGCATTAATCGGCTTTCGAACAACCGGACCTTGGGTAGAGAGAGAAATTGGAGTAAAGTTTCTTGTTCAAGGAAACAACACGACAATATGCAGAGATCAACCTAGCGTCAAAGTAGCGACCCTCCGGTCTTCCGCCCTTGAGTCCGATGGAAACTCTACACCTCTATCTTTACATAATACAATTTTTTGCGCAGTTTATCACGAGTTAAAAAAAACCATTTCATGGATGGAAGCTGGTAAGTATGTTACAAAATATATTATCATTTTATCTTAAGTTAAAATAGTATGGTCACTTCATGACCTAAATTTAAAACTAGTCAAATAACGTAGTCTTTTATTGTTTGATTTACAAAATTCGCATACTTGCCGTCATTCTTATTGTTGGGTTATCACGACGTTTACATTAACAGTTTTTTAAACCATACACTGCAAAATAAGAACAGAATTTAAGTTGTTTAAAGTGATGAGAACCTGTGTTTTATTTCACTGTTTAAATATCTTCGTTGCCACCATTTTAACATGGGTTGAATGTTTTATAGAAATGATCTCCAAAGGGTGGGCTGTTTTAATTAATCTCACAAATTTTATTTATTTTAATTTTTTTTATTCTTTTCTTCACGGTTAACTTTATTTCGCGGCGTTCACAATCAACATTTTGCTTATTTGTTTGAGGAAAACCCTGAAAAAAAGAAAAAAATACCTTTTTCTCGGAACCAGAGACAGGACATGCATTCTGTGGCGCACAGCCGTCTCGAATGAAAGCGACTTTTTCAATTTTGTAGTCAACAGATGAGAACAAACTGCAAGAGACTGCCTTTGGATACCTGAAATATACCTCGTTGAATTACGTACCTTAACCACACCATTTTCAGTGTACTGTTGCCACTGTGAGCCATCTGTACTAAAGGCCAGCTTGTACGACTCCACCCAGCATTTGTCTTTCTTACTGACTTTTACACCGCTGGCAGTGGGGTAGCCTTGAGTGGACACCTGGGTAATAATACGAAGCATTGATTGACTGTTAAATTTTACACCAAAAACGATGATAATACAAGGGAAAATAAAAACAAAAACCTAGCAAATAAAACCGGTGTGTTTCAGTTTTAGTTTATTGATTTACCACGCATCCAAGTACGCAGAAACGAAAAGGAAAAGACGAAGTTGGCAGTGAGGAGGCCTTTGAGAAACCATCAGTAGCATTTCTACAACTGCAACGACGGAAACATTTACCACATTAGACGAAATACGTTAACAGGTCTTAGTTGTGCATGGAATTAAAATCATGAATTTCAAACTCGGACTATGTATTGTAGACCTCGGGCAATCCTTTATTTCTAAGGTATTTATCACAGGCTATCCGTTTCCCTTTGTATAACTATGTCGACGAGTCGAATGGAAACTTCTTTAGAGACATCACAATATCTTTCTACCAGTCATCTCTAACTCCCGCTTTCTTCGACAATTTTGCTTCCATTGAGTTTAATGGAACTAAATGATGTCGTGACGAGCCCCTGCAAGTCGATTCAGTGAAGTAGAAAACCTTGTACACTGTCAGTTCAAACATACCTGAGTGACCTTCGCAACAGCTCCCAGGTCCACTTCTAAGTATTGTTTCTTGTCGTTAACCTTTGGTTTCCATGCTCCGGCGTTCTTCCCTTGTTTGGTGTTATTCAGCCGCGCCTGACTGGGCACGTGGTGACGATTAAACACGGACGACGCTCGCATTGCATCATTGGGTATAACGCCATTACCAACGCCCATTGCTACTGGGATAAATGCGCCCATGAGAGAAGCTAAATAGGAAGAAAAATAAAATTTAAATAAATGTCTGAAATATATAACTTATGCTAAGACAAGAAGTTGTAACTCAGAATTCAACAACTCGTATGACTTCACGTTTGAAGTAATAAATAAATACATAAATACGAAGAAGAAGAGATTTGTTGAACAATTTAACTATAAAAAATTGAGTTAAATACTGACTTAAATTAGTTAATTACTGAGTTAAATACTCAGAAAGACTCGCGCCAAACTCTTTACATGACTCTGCGGGCGAATACTTTATTATAATCACATATTTTCGCTTTTATTTGTGTCTATTAGGAATTCTTTTACATTTATTTTCGTTTTTCATTTCACTCATCGTTGACTTGATAATGACGTTAAGCAAACGTCGAAACGTCGTCGCTTTTTAAGCTTTTTAAAACTTTTAACCAAGATGGTTTTAACTTTTTTAAACTTTTCAACATTATCGCAAATAAATAAACAAATAAGTAAATAAATAAATAAATGGGAATTTCCGTGGCATATCCACAGAGTGGCTATTCGTCCACTGTTTACGATCGAGTTGGAATTTGGGAATGTTGATGACGACTTGAGCCAAGGGACACTTTGTGATGCCTATCATAAGGAGCATGCACCTCATTGGCGCACAATCCTAGACACACCTAAGCTACTGTATAGAAACAACGTACGAAAGAACTGAGCATTCTTCATAATTATACCTGTGTCATCTGCCTCACTTATCAATCCATTAGGACCATTCTCACCGGCCATAACTGGCACGCTAGGAGGAAGAAGAAAGTTCATTTGTATTTCTCTGTTCGCTTCTTCCGCTTCATTTCCTTTTTCTTTAACTTTTCTTTCAATTTCTTTCTCCTCAAGATTCTCTGTGGTGTTTTTGCTGTCACCATTGTCCTGTTCATCCAGTTTCTCCAATGTCTGATCCTGTTCTGATCTTAGTAAATCTCGCTCATCAGTTTTTGCATTTTCATTTTTCAGCCAATGTCCATTTTCAGATTCAGTTGTTTCCGACAATGGGAAACCCTCCAAGCCATTTTCATTTTTAGCATCCAAACGTTCACCTTCTGAGACATTTTCGTTCCCAGCTCCCAAGCCCTTTTCCAAGACGTTTTCATGCTCGTCTTCCGAAAGTTCATCCTCTAAGATATTTTGAGTTTTATCTCCTGATTCGTCCTCAATTACCTCTTCAAACTTATCTTCCAAGACGTCATTTTGCATCTCAGCACCGACATCGCCTTCCTGAGAATTTGAATCAGTTCCAGCCTCCAGTTCAGTTTTATTGTCAAGTAACACTGGCTCGCTGCCTTCACCATGTTGTGTTGAAATTGTTTCTTCGAAATCCCCTTCAAGGTAATATCTCTCTTGCTCAGGAAGCTCAAGTCTATCATTTTTACTTCCCTGAGACTCACCATCAGTTTCATTGCCTTCATTGTTTTCACCACCCGGTATGTTCACTAAATTTGGCAGCTTAGTTTTTTTGTCCAAATTTGAGCACTCAGATTCGAGGCGTTTCTCTTCTTTTACTTCGTAATATGTGACGATTATTTTAGGAAGTCTAAAACGTTTCTTCCTCAGCAATTCCTCTCTCTTTTTCTCGCTTTCAAGGCGAATCTGTTTTTCGCGCTCTATCCTCTCTTCTCTTTTCTTTTTAATAATCTCATCTGGATCACTGTAACCATCTGTTGTGAATGGAAACAAAACTTAACTTGAGTTACTTCAGTACAGAAACACTAACAGTAGAGACAGCAACTTTGAACAACGCGTGACAATAGAGTCTATCAGGAACTTTAGTTTTCTGATAGGATGGTCGGGATAAAATGCTTTAGAGAAAAAGATGCAACAAGGGTATACGAGAAGGCCAACAAAGCATGGTGGGGGAAAACACATGCAGAATTTTGTTAAATTTAACCAAACAGTTCACTGGCAGGATCATGCTTCTGAGTGAAGCGAGAATCAGACAGGACGGTCTATACCGGGGTACTATCTTACGCACCTTCCCATAAATGCGTTTCAGGTTATTATTTCTTTGACAAAAACTCTGTTTTAACTGAAAAACCGCAAACTCATATTTGTCATCTAAAAGAACTATTAATAACTGCTTCACTGACGCTGTGAAAGTTTTCGCTTGAATGAGGGGGGTTCGGTTACTTAAATAAATGTATCTTCTTGTACTGCAGTTTGTTAACAGTACCGTATGCAAAATCGTCGGGAAAACGATACGATCAGCAAATCGCTCATTTTCGTTCGTTCTGCGGATCTACATTGTACTTCATGTCCTCCCCAGATGCAGTTAATCAAGAATTTATTGTCTTCACTTGTGAACTTATTATTAAAACGAAACAAAATGTTCGGAGGTAGACAAATGCCCGACCCCAGGGACGAACAATGTTGAAAAATGGCCGGCACTAATGCCGGTTATTGGGGGGTGGGTGGGGGGGGGGGAGGGATCCGGCACTGCTGGAATCGACTGCTAAACTATTTCAACAGACATTACCTCTACTTTTCCTAAAGCTATTTAATCTGCCCTCGTGTTCTCCTCCAACAGATTTCGCTTTGTTAGTCCATTGTTCCCACAGTTCACGGAACTGTCGAACTTTTTCGATAATTCGAATGTGGCGCTGAAATTATATGAAGATGAAAACCTCCATTAGCAAAAAATACATGTAATTTTAAACAAACCCTGGATACCTACACACTCTGTTCAATTATACCGTATTGTTGATAGACTTTTGTAAGAAATTTGTTCGATCTAATGTTCACCAAACACGTTTTTCGGATATAACACAAGAGTTATCTCCAGATTTGTTATGCCTCTTGAATAACACCTTGCAATGCACAATACGTTTTTCCCAATACTTCTAAGTGTTTGGCCTGTTTGATTCAAGCTCTGACTGATTCATGGAGTTCTTCGACTGTGATGAGTCCGATACCTTCTAAATGCTAACAAACCTCTTGTCTCTTGAACTCCTCCTCAGTTTTGAACCTTTGCTTTTGGCGTTGAAGAGCTGATAATGTCCGTTCATGGGAGCATCTTGGAATGTGTGGACAAGGGTCCTTTGTAGAAAAAAAAACGCATGATTATGGATCACATTTCATTTCGAGTCCGTAAACCGTGAACTCTTTATGTGACAAGATAGGAGGATTTAAGACAAAATAATTGCAAAAATAGCCACGTAACTACGTCATTCTCCGCGTGTATTTTGTCCTACAGCTTGAGCTTCCATTTGATGACAACATACGAAAAAATAGATCAATATTCACAGTTTTTTAATTCGTGTAGTAATTACGACAACTGATGTATATATTTTCAGTTTAGAGGCTTATATTGAAGAACGTGATTTTTTTGCTGAATGTTTTGTTCTGTTTAGTTTTTTGTTTGTTTGCTGTGGTTGTTTTGTTTTGTTTTGGTCTCTTCTGGAATGACAGTGAACAGAATGGGAATGAATGGAATGGACCACCATTTGAATGATTAAGTTCCCAAAAAATATATCTTAAGCCATTCTGAATCTATTGGTACATGTTTAGTTTTATTGGTGCATTTTGTTCCTTGACACAAATCTGGATTTTCAATATGAGCTGGTACAATATAATTTAAACAAGGATGCCAGTAAACAATGCGCCCTCTATACTATAAAGAATTCCCCATTTCTGCAGTAACCCAACTTATTCAATGTGCCTTTTGCCTAATATCAAAGAATAACTTCTCCTATCTTGTCCCCATACTTCTTTTATAAAAGTACTGGTTATTAAGATATCAAGAAAATTCGCATTGGGTGATCATATCCTTAATTCTCATGGCCTCAGGGGTTCAATAAGCATTGGAGAATTTGATGCTGATCACTGTTAGGGCTTAAAGGTTTGACTAATTTTCAAAATACAATAAACCAATTCCCATGTAGAGACACATACATTTTGTAATGTTCACAACATAGAGATTTTAACAAAATATAACTACTTAGGTCAACTGATGTAACTATATTACCAAGTACATGTCACTTGTGCGTCGCAGTAGGTCCATATTTCTTGTGAAGGTCTCATAACTGTTGCACTTCTGCAATTAAAAGTTGAATTCTTTCGCATCAGGATGAATAATGATAAAGATCTTAACAATGTAGCTCAAGTATGTTGTAATCAGACAAATAAAATTTGATTTATAAGTAACAGTGAGCGTGAAAACCTCAACCAGAGGGCAGATTAGGTCACACTTAATTATTATAATAAATATTGTTCTAAACAACTTATTCACTTACACTGTATAACAATAATGTTGTTATTATATATTATGTAATATTGTAATATTAATATAATATAATATAATATATATTATTATAGTATATTAGTATATATTTATTAGTATATTAGTATATATTAGTATATTATAATAATTAATAATATACCCTATAATAGAGTATAATATTATCATATAATATAATACTGTTACTATAATATTATTCCCAACTTATAAGCCCTAGAAAGACAGTACACCACCAAAATGTTGGAATTCCTTTTTACAAAGGAATATTGCCTTTTTGGTTTGGATCGCAATAATCAACCTCCATTGAGCCCTTAAAATGAATAAAGCACACCAAGAGAGAAATCAAATCTGTACAGTATTAGCTTAATAACTTGCTTCTTATCAATTCACTCACAGATGTTCCAAATATTGCTTAATTGATGTTTGTACCTTTCTGTTTGTAAGCCAGACTCCTAGTGGCTCCACCCACACAGGAAGAGAGGATTGATTTTGAACCTTTGGAGATGGTTTCAGAATTTTGCTTGGGGATGGACTGGGAAGAGGAGTGCGAAATTGTGGGATGTCCCCAAAGTAAACACTGTTGCTTCCTTCAAACTGCATACTGGTAGTCTCCCGTGAATAGACCTGAAAAACAATAAGAAATGTTGACTATATATGCAACAAAACTATGTACTGTTTTTCTGGGATGGTACACTGACTCACAAAGGAGGACACCACAACATAAGCTATAACTTGAAATGTTAAAGTTTGATAATATGGCCACCCTAAATAGATTCAAGAGCTGATGTTTCCACAACCAATACAGCACCACAGTTTCTAAAGACTAGACTAACAACGTTAGCTAGAAATGTTAGTCCAGAAATACACTCTTGACTAACGGCTGCACGTTCTTTATTATAAATTCTGTGCATTGTGAGTCATATGAAAATGACAAATGTACCTCTTTGTAATAATAAAGTAAACTTGAAGTGCCAAAAGTTAAAGATTTTTATTTTAAACTATTTTGGTTTGAAATAAGGTCCAGATTTCAATGATTTGGACCTTTAATTTCTAAGCTGGGTAAAGATTTTGGCTCTTTGGCCTGTAAAACCCAGGGTTGTGGGGTACCCCTCATAATGTTTTGGTATAGGTGTGCTGCCCAGTTCTCCTGCAAACCCTGACCCTATTTCAGACCAAAAATGTACAATGTTTCAATGCACGTTTTTAGACAAATCCCCTAAAAATCGATACCAATAATCAGACTCAAGAGCAAAATGGTCAATACCAAGATCAAACCACTTTACAGACAAAATGTCTCAAAAACCCCATACCCCTTAGGGCAGCACCATCCTCCCCATCTCCCACCCCCTGAACCCTGGGCTGTGAATGTCTGAAATAGGGTTTGAATAATCACATGAATAATATACATGTGATTATTCAAACCCTTCTTTAGGCCTTATGTTGTGGTTCAAATTTTTTTTTTTTTTTTTTTTTTTGGGGGGGGGGGGGGGTTGAACAAAAAAAATTAAAATTTTTTTCTGACTTTTATTTCTCTTTGTCTCAGATTATGCAGGGCTCGAGACTAATTTTTTTTCTCACTAGCCCAGTGGCTAGTGACAACCTTGATTTCACTAGCCAAAACCAATTTTCTACTAGCCAGAACTTTCAAACATGGGGGGAATTGCGGAAGGGTAGACATTTTAACTTTTAAATTATACAATGTTGATAGGGAAAAAATGTCGCAAACTTGTAGACATGACTTCGTCAGGTTTTTTATTGTCATCCCGTTAAGCCAGAGAAAATGATGTGTAATGTGTTAAGTCGAGAATATACTGCACATCCTGAGTAAAAACACATCTCAGGTTGCCCGAAATAAGCTTCGATGAGTCAGAATCGGAGAATCATTTAAAATCTTGAACCGTATTTAGAAACTAAAGACGGCCTTTTCTCAATCGGCAGGCATTCAAACATGTTCATTTGGGCGCGTATTCCCAACAAACATTTGCATAAAAGCAATGTGACGGACTGTATACAAATAGATATGTTTAAAAAAGATGAAAGAAATATCACCTAGTTTTTATTTATTTTTTTATATTCAGTTCTGTTCAAGACAAATTGTCAAATTCGTTCGATTTACATTTCACTGGTTTTGTTAGCTTGTCGGGTGTGTTGTTTATTTATTTAACTTTACTTTAATTATAATTAGCAAACATAGGAATTAAATGGATTTCATAATCATAACTCCTCCACTTCCACAATAACAAATCCTTTTTCTGAAAGCGTTCGCGTACGTGACCAGTCAACCTCGTTGTTAATGTAAATTGCAACCCGATCGCTGAGACAGTCGATCGCTGATCAACACTGTGGTGACCTTATGCGTGTTTTCACACACAACTAATTATTGGCAGAAACAGTTTTCTATCGCTTGTCGCTTGTTACGGAAAAGGCCTGAAAAAAAGTTACCGTTCGTTCGCTTTTTGGTATTTCAGTATTTCCACATTCTTTCATATTTGTTAATAGAGTACTTGTTAGCTCTGTTCTCTCAGAGTCGATTTCAATTTGTGGTTTCTTTCCACTATAAAAATGCCTGAAATTGTCACTAGCCATTTTGGCTAGTGAAAGCCCAAAACTCACTAGCCAAAACTGCATTTCAACTAGCCTGTGGCTAGTTGGCTACTGTTAGTCTCGAGCCCTGTTATGGTAATGAATACTGCATAAATGAAAATAAAAATTATTAAACTGGTCTGAAAAATTTTAACCAATTAGAAAAAATTAACCACAACATTTATATCTGGCTCTGACGAAATGAGCCACACAGCACCCCAGGATATACAACAAGTACCATGTGGTTTGTTTTATTTTTCAACTGAATGGTAGTCATAAATAGACAGAATGTTCTACAAAATAATCACTATGGTAGTCAGTGAAATAAATAAACTGTATATTTTTTTCATTAGTCATGGGGTGAGTACACTATCTTAGAGTCTCTATTTTTCATACAAATGTTTTAATTAATAATTATAAAGGCAGTCTTTATTAATGAAAGAAAGAATGTTCTAGGTTATCTTACATTGACGTAATACAAGTCATACTTCAAGCTGTGATGTCAGAGTGATAAATAATTCCTTTTACAAAGAAAAATTTCAATTATTTTTAACAAAAGAGAAGAAATAACCTGCTGATGCTAATGTTTTGGTGTTGTCATGTTAACAATGATAAAAATAGCTACTGGAGTGTCTAATTTGAGAGTCTTTTGAAAATATGTAAACAATTTCATGATTTATTGAAAAATGCTAGTCCTTTGTATCCCAAAAAATTATGGTGACATATACATTTCAGCAAAAGTAAAGAAATTAGTTTTAAAAGTAACCCTTTTTCTCTTGGAATCAAATTTTCACTCAATTGTTAGCTTCTAATATTTGAGTTCACGGAGAAACTCCAAACTGCAACTGATCATTCAAATGAAACCCACTTGTCACAGCAGTAGCAGCACTTTACTTCCATTTGATGATTTTTGAAAAAAAATTAATTTCGCATTTTGATCTTCAATATTATGTGATAGTTTCGTAGCACATCAAAATTAAAATATAGCTTAAGTTGATAACTTACACAATGCTACTCAGGTTTCAAACATCAGTAGACACTCCAGCTTGTATATGCTCGAGAGATATTTGTAGTGATCAGATAAATGCAGATATGATACAGATATGTATATCGAAGGAATTACAGAGCAACAATATAAGCTTGCTGATCAAGCTTCACGTAAAACGTCCGGGCTCTATTGTTTTGTTTTTGTTTTTTCTTTTTAATATTTAAAAATGGGCCAAAAAAATCTCGCGGAAATTTAAGCACAACACATGTACATAGCCTTACTTTATATCCTTAACTATAAACAGAATGTAGCACATTGATGTAAAATCTTTCAGCTACTTTTTGTCTTTACCTTGTATCAGAGTGAAGGTAAATCCAACATGGACACAAGAGGCCAGTATATATTCACGCTGATTCATTAGAAATCTGTGCTTTTCATTTAGCTAAAATTATAACTGGCTTCACTAAATATCTAAATACAGATTGCAACAGGTTGAAGAACAGAATATACTTATTACCAGTTAATCTAAATTGTTCCTAATTATTTTTATGAGCAACCTGGATCAGCTACTCAGTTAGTACCGGACTGTTTGTCAAACACTTCATTCACTTACCGATCTGTTGACATTTTTCCCACTTCTTGTTTGCCCATCGCTATGCTGTGCTGTCTTAGCCGAAGTTTCGTGCAGACTCAATCTATAGCTCTTCTTTTCTGAGGATAAAGGGCTCTCTGATTCGCAGAGTTGTAGGTAAGGAAGAGCTTGCATTTCGCCGAGCCATGAAGTTGACTAATTCCGGCAATAAATCAATTACATTTGCATGCCTTGTTTCTTTGCTTGTGGATGCGCTGTCGGTTGCTAGTGTCAATTTCAGGCTCGGTTACCTAGTGGAATGCTTGCGAATAAATTTGATTTCCAAACTTTCTCGAGTATATTTTAATAAATTAAATGCAATTCGTTTTCATTATATATGCCATGATTAATATTAGCAATTTGCTTCCTTCTTTTGATGGACTGATGAGGTAACAAGAAGACCGCCAGAACTGCATATGCCAGCTCACGCCACGTCAAAGTCGTCAAAGGATATCATGTTTTGATTATCGATCGCGTGAGAAAAGGTGCAATATTGATTTTGTCAATATTTGATCGTTCAATTTTATAAGTTATGTTGAACTCAGCGGCTTCAGCTCTTGTGGACACTGAACCAGTTAGGACAATTAAGAAAGAACCAATTAGTCAAAGTCTAGCATCTCAGTACGGCAATATGGAAGGCAAAACTGAAAGCGTCAAAGAACAGCTCGAGTCATTAAATGTTTATGTAAACAGAGATAATACACCAGTAAACGACAGAATCAAACTGGCCAGCCAATCTACGACTGAAGAAGAAGAAGGCAGACGTATTTCTCAACTCGAGGAAAACTTCACAGAACGGAAGCGTGTAAGTCCAGGGACAGAGCGAAACAAAAGAGTTCTTCCGGCGACTCCAAAAACGCTGTATTCAACACCAAGTCAATGTGCAGGCATGTCAAGACAGTCTTCCGACAAGGAATTAAGTGTGACTTCAAACTCGAAACGCTTAAGTAGTTCTTCGTCACTTAGCATCGCTAGTAGTAACTCGTCTTCTCTATCATCCGAACCCGAAGAAGACTCTCTCTTAAAGACAAGACCCAAGCAAACTCATATCGCCTTGTACAAGTTCGTTGCAAGGCATGACGATGAAGTAAGCTTGAATATGGGAGATGCGATTCATGTGGACAAGAAGTGTGAAGACTTGTGGTATGAAGGAATCAACCTACGGACGGGCAAAACCGGAATATTCCCGTCACGATATGCTTCCGATATTCTACAAGACTCTTCAGTTCCAGGCGAGCAAACAACTTTTAATTTGTTTATTTTTTTCTTTTGATTGAAGTTGAAATTAATCCGATTAAAATGATGAATTGTAATTAGAGACCCTTATTTACCATGAAAGTGGGCTGGGAGGGGAGGGTGAGTTTTCAGCAGGTGGGGGTTACCTTGGTATAGTTTAAAAGCCCTCCCACTGCTTCCAAATTATGTCGAGTAAGACTGTTTCCATACATTTCCCTGTATTTTTTATCCGCGAACTATTTTTAGTAGCAGTTCACGACTGGTTCGCTATACAGGCAAATGTATGGAAAGTTCAAAACACGACTGGAAACTTTTTGGCACAGCTACGTCCCTCCAATTTTTTCTTAAAATCCTTTTCCTAGTGCCAAAAGTTTCCAATTCATGAATTTTCCAGAAGCAATGTTGTATGAAAATTATTTGACATCGGATTTCCATACAAACACTGTCATTTCAAGCCTGTTTGCCTACTCATCAAAATGGCGTTGAAAACCGTGATAAGGCCTATTGCACACCACATAGTAGACATGATTACATTCCTAAGTTGCAGAAACAATGACATGCTATTGCATGAACAGCAAAGGAAGAATTTGTATTCATGGAAAAACTACCAGAGAACTCCTGATTTTCCTGTTATATATTTTACACCTATTAATTGATCTTCAGGAAAAGAAAAATACAATGAAAGAAGGAAGACTGGTCAATTAGCATAGAAATATAGCAATCAAAGAAATGTACTCTGGTGTGTACCCCCCCCCCCCCCCAATGACTGAGCTTTCTCAAAAGAAACATGCTTTGGACATGTTAATTAAGTTACCACATGGCTCTTTTATTCTGTTACAGATAATTCTAATGGGGTGCAAGTAAACCAATTCAGTCTCAGGTAACAGAAATGTTTTAAAAATTTATTTAGTATTTATCATACATACTGACTACTTACAAATATTATAACTCCTGCTAAATAAATATTGTTATGGCCTGGTAATTACAAAATCACTCAATTTATAGAATTTAATCAGGTGCTGTGAATCAAGGTGCAGGGTGCAGGTGGCTGCAAAGATAACATAATATTATTAGCCAGTAAGGTCCCTCAATGTGATCAAGCTTCAAATTGTACTTTTTAAAGTGAACTATTACTAGGGTAGAGTTTTATACATCTACATTTGTTACATAAGTAAATGATCTTTCTGTGTGTAGGTTTCTAGGGTCAGTGGAGGTGAATGGTTTCAAGGGAAATGAAATAATATGTGATGCTATGAAAGAGGTGCAGTACTGTTTAACTTACCTGTATCAAGGTTCCTTCTTAAAAAAAAAAAACAATTTCCTTCTTATGTAGACATTTGGTGGGGGAAGGTGGTACCTTACAAATTTTGAATGCAAGTAGAAGCCCAGGATTCAAAACTTGTTTGTCACAAGTAAAAATATGTTCATTGTGGTAAGAACAGGGGCTTCAAACATGGCGCTTCTCTCTTGACAACTTACATCCAGTTTCTGCCCCATCTGTAGCAACTACCATCAATGCACTTTTGCTGTTGCAAATATTATGAAATGGCAGTTTTCTTATTTCTCACAGTTCCCACCCTGTCACAAATCCTATTTTATCCCAGTTATCTTCCCTTTGCTTCTACTTTCCACCTCTTTCTTTATGTTCCTTCCCACTATTACCCCCACCCTATTTACACCCCAGTTTATACCTAACCCCTAGAATTGGTTCCCTTTTTGGAAAACCAAAATGCCAGAATATTTTATCCAGTTTTAGGTCACTTGGAAAAGTATGCTCTTTTTCACATCTACCCTAAATGTTAGATGAGGTAGTCACCCCCAACACATCCCCATCTCTCATGTCCAGCAAATGAACTATCAAGGAGTGGGGAATAGGGGGATGACTTAAACTACAAATATTATACTACTACCCCTCTCTACCCACATCAAAGGGTGTGTAGTTCTGAGCTTTGACAAAGAATTGCTTAAAACTTTAAATGGCAGTTGGCACTTGTAAGATCAGGATAAACTATCGTAAGAGTCAAGGGATTATGCATGAATTGTTTCACCTGACTCAGTATACATTGTAAACATATTGGTAATGGTGCAGTTTTGTGGAGGCTTATTCCTGTTTAATTTCTGCCCAAAACAAAACTAGAACTGTCCTAGCATACAAGCTTAACAAGGCTCACAAATATTTGTCCAAGTTTGTCCTTGATTCCTGCAATTTGACCATATGCTTGATTATGTTGAAATCTGAATAGGCCTTTTTTTATTGTAGATTGTAAAACAACATCAACTGACATCAACAGCTAAACCCCCAGCATGTATCCTGGATGTAACAGAAAGAGGAATCAGAATCAATGAGCATCCACAGGCAGGGGAAAAGGTAAATATACCACTTGTGTATTGTAGCATTAGAGATGCTTACATGTCCTTAACACAATCAAGGAGCCAGTAACTCCATTAAAAGTAATGCAGTTGAGTTGAAGATGATGTGAAAATGCAAACAAAAATTCAGGGATCCAGAGAGGTTTCTAAACAAACATTATACAGATATAACTTTCTGGAGTAGAACCCCAAAACACTCTGTTAGAGATGCTGAAATGGGTGAGACATGATGATGATGATGATGATGATGATGATGATGATGATGATGATGATGATGATGATGATGATGATGATGATGATGATGATGATGATGATGATGATGATGATGATGATGATGATGATGATGATGATGATGATGATTAAGGCGGTGGTGGTAATGCACTGAATTAAATATTCACTGCACCGAATTTTAATTCAGAATAGTTAAAGGTAATCTTAACAAAATACTTCATGTTGTTATTTTTTTTCTCAGGGCGCTGCATCAAGTAAAAAATCAAGCAAACGCAAATTAGGAAAAATATTTGAGAAAGATCCGAAGGTTTGTAAAAGTTATGCGGTTTAGCTCAATTTTTTTGAACGGTAGACTGTGCTCCAATCATGGCGTTTCTGTTATAACATCTTGGCGATTTGATCGCAAAGAATTATTGGAGTGAAGGCTGGGAAATTTTTATTTTTTTCCTCAAACTCGAACCAATAATTATTGCAATAATTCCAATTAACGTTGGCCACTGACAACTTGGACATTCCTTAACTCTAAGCAAAAGCACGTTCCGTGGGGTGGACTGCTTCACTATATACTTTTAAAATAGTCGTACGACTAGCAAAACCTGTCTCCCTCGGATTCCAGATCAAACTGGAATTTTGAAATGTTAGTTTCTGTGGAGAGGGGAAAACTGGAGTACCCGGAAAAAACCTCGACTTAGAGTAAGGACAAGAACCATTCAAGTTGTCCAAGAGTCGGAACCGGACCAAATTGGTAAAGACGAGTGTTCTCAGTATCGCCATCCCTTCACTTCTGTATCACATTTTATTTGCGATAACTCGAATTTTTTTACTAACTTGAAGCAGTTTCTCCTGCTAGGGAATTGCACCTTAACTGGGTCTTAACTCGAACCACCCTGGGTTTTTAAAGAAATCCATTGTCCGATAGCTTGAACTAGTAGCAAAGGCTGTATATCGCAAGCTAATTACGCCTACCCGCTGGGAATTGACGATAAGTCCGCGGCTAATGGAGTTCGGTTCTTTCACTGCAGGAGGCGCCAAAATCTCATTACTTTGCGCTGAAGAATGTAACGTTTTGTGGTTGTCATCCACACAATGCGAGGTTAGTAGTGGTCCTTGTTGTGTTACCATGCAATCCCCTTTGTCAGTACAGTTAATATGGGTTCAGTGTTATCACTCCAGCTATAAGTACCTTGGTAGCCTACTTTATCAGCTCGTTAATAACGACAGTCTCTTTAGTTTTGGCACGAACAAAAACTCCAACCCGGTAATACGAGCACGTTTCTATGGCGTCGGTGGTCGTGTTAACATGTGTTAACGGGTAATAATAATAACTTTAATAAAAATAACTTTATTAACGTGTCAAGAAAATGTAGCTGAGGGGAGAAATCCCCTCTTCTAATAGTGGACACCTAACTAAATTCTAAAAAATTATAAAAAATGATTTAAAATTTACATCGTAAACCATATTAATAAAATTTCATACATCAATCGCAAAAAATCATGTAAACCCTAGTCATCAACTGTAAATTGTTCTCATCAGATATATCAGATGTATAGAATTCCATTTCCAACTCGTGCATGTGCTTGTACCAAACCACATGGAAATCAATTACTAGTATTCCTGTATTTTCATAAAAAAAAAACTCTTTCAAGTGACTTTGAAATTCGTTTTCTTGGCCTGTTTTAGCACTTTTACAAAGCAGGAAACAAAATGCTATGGTATCTCGCGGAAAATCCTTCGATATGTTAATACGTTGTTCTATTGCAAACTTGAATGATTTTATGGAAGTGAATGTAAGAAATTCATATATTTTGATGAGCCACTGGATAGCCACAGTGTATAGTATGGCTACCAACACCAACCATCTGTCGAAAAACACTTGGTTATTTTTCGTTCAAATTGGGAAAGTTTCTGAAAGACATCTCCGTTTATACAACGACCAACCGGCCACAAAAACCGCTCAGAGTGATCCGTTCAAGGAAAGGGATTGCGAGTTAAACCTAGCGCACAAATATTTTCGTCAAGGCAACCACTAGGTATCTTCCCAGTGCAGCGAACTTTGACAGATCGTTTAGCTTTCTCGGCCGTGATCATCTGCTTACCGTCGTGTAGTTGTTTTACTGCAAACCTGTAGTATCTCCGCTACAAATGTGGCCTACCATTAGCACAATTTTCCATTCGATAAAAAAGTTGTTTTCAGTTGAGAAGTTAAAATGACCGTGGGCCCCCTTTCTTGAAAACAAGCCCCCTAAGTCCTTCAAAAGGGGCTCCACTGGGAACTCATATCGCTTTCACGAACAAACCCTAAATGGTCTTTCGCGTGAGCTTGTATTCAAGGCAGTAAGGAGGGGTTCCACTCACTATAGACTTGTAAAATTACTCTACGCTAATGCTAGACGGCTGATGTCCAATAGAAACCCCTTGCAACCATTTATTTTAAATACCCAAGGGGGTTTGGGTCAAACTTCGCAAAAATCCGTCCAATCTATATACCTTACCCTGTTACTATAATTCAACTGAATGGCTCTCGGTTCAAGGGTTTTGGAATTTGTTGGACGTACTTACAGCTTAAGTTAGAACTTAACCGAATTCTATTTCCCCAGATATATAGCTTCAGTACCGTTGGGGGCGACGTAGTCGAGTGGTTAGAGGCGCGGACTCGTAATCTAGAGGCCCCAGGTTCGAGTTCCCTCTCTGACCACTAGCTGGATTTATTTTGGGGTAGTCCCCTGTTCAAATCCTCGGCCACGCTTTGTAAATAGCCAACTGGTTTAAGCCTCCCTGCCAGTTGGGACTTTTGAAGTTTCTGTTCTGTTTAAACTATTTGCTTAATTACACGGCCCCACAAGCTTCTAGCTTTAAATCTAATCGTGTATAAATAAACTGATTTACTTTAATTTAATTTATTTTTTTTGTATGATACAAGGGTTTTTCCAGTGGGACACCTTCGAATGTGTAAGGGAAATAACCTTAAATTTTCTCTTTGGATATCCCTGATAGGAACTAGTGGAAGGTCTTTCTGTCCAAAAAATGTATTCCACTCTTGAGTAGAGGCGAATTGCAACAAGAGTTAACGGATGATTAAACTGATTGAGAGCGCACGAGAGTCAAAACGAGTGTGTTACACTTTCAGCAGATTCAAACACTTCGAGAGATCCCGAGCAATAACGAGAGAGCGCGAGAATTAAAGCCAAAAGAGAGAGAGACGTTGAATTCTTATAAATTTGTTTGGCCCGGACTTTACAAATATATTAATGTGAAGTGTCTTGCGCTCTCTTACTCATACATATTTATTATTATTATTTTTTTTTTTTTTTGATCTGAGTCCCAACACTAATCAATTCTTCCTATTCTCATATCTTCTTATTTCTCGTCTAATGTTGTTTCTAGATTCTTCGCTTTTATCACGAAGCATCCCGAGGATCACCGATTTGCGTGTCACGTGTTCATGTCGGAATTCTCCACTGAGCCAGTCGCCAATGCTGTTGGGTAAGAGAGTGTACCATGCATGTACATATTCTTCTGTATACAATAAGTGACCCAACCTACACTGTACTAACTTTACTCTCCTATCTTTTGAATTTCGGCTAAGATAAAAAAGTCAACAACACCACTTAGCTGGCAAAAGGTGAAAATTTGCGCTTTATAATTTCCATCCAGAAGCTTTGCAAGAGATCATTTCCACAGGTCGCTCCGCTTGAGGATTTGGCTTAGCCTGAATGATAATTATTTCAATGCAAATAAAGGATATCTTTTCTTCATGTACAGGACTTTCGCTGAATTAACGTACAAGAAATGTTCTACAATCAGTAAAGCTCACTCTCGTTTCCTTTCTCTCTCTCTCTTTGAAATAGGTGCGCCTTCAAGAAGTTTTACGCTGATTTCCTCGACTACCAAGCTCCTGTAGAAGACTTCTACATTGAATGAACTTTTTCATAGTAACAAAGTTTATACCGCCAACACATAACAAAATTCTTACTCAGACCGTAATTTTAAAACTTTTCAGTTGCAACGCTTTCAATGGTGGAAGTATAACGAGACTTTGATATAACTGATTAAATCAGTGTCATCGACACTCCTCTCGATTCCGAGGCTAAATAAGTCATTATACACAGGATCTCTGGGTCATACAGTGGTCCGTCATTGGCGTCACCCTTCATTTTGGGAGGGGTCCAAATTAAACCCTTCTATTTCACAGTCATACTCATTGCTTGTCATAATACAAATGTCGGGTGCTCTTATTGTTATAAAAAAAATTTAAACTTAAAGCTTTGTATTATTATTGTTATTATTATTATTATTATTATTATTATTATTATTATTATTATCATTATTATTATTATTATTATTATTATTATTATTATTATTATTATTATTATTATTATTATTATTATTATTATTTCATTTTTTATATATGTCATTCCTAAAGAATAGCCACGAAAACTTTACCTGCGTAAATTTTACCTGCCTCTTTGGCGGAATTCCCGTGATAATAAAAGGCATAATTTAGGCTAATTGAACATCGGCAGTAAAATATCAAACAGTATCGTTTGGACCGTGAATTGTGGATCGGGGAAATGTTGTCCTTGTGACAAGATTGGGCTTGATTAATGACAACTGTAAATTAGATTGAAATTAAAGTGTATATTGTTTATAACGATGAAAATGGAATTTACACCTACGTAACGTGTAGCGCCAATTCAGCCGCAATACGACTAGGAAATAGCAACAAACGTTTTGTAATGGGTTGTACCACAGTACCTCACGATAGAAGATAATATAAAAAAATGTTCTTGAATTCTTAGCAAGTTAATTTGAAACACGATTTCTAAAAGGCCATTTTTGGCTTTCCCAGAGTTCGCAGAAATCTTTTTATAGTGTAATAATAAATAAGCGAATTTCTTCTCACCAAGTCCAATCTATTTTAAAAATAAAATAGTTGATCGCATGGTACAGAAACATACATACACAGTCGAACCGATTGGTTTCATTTTGATGGCAAAAGAAAATGTTACGGTGTTACTCTCTTAAAGAGAGTGATTTCTTTAAGTTGTGATATATAATGGTACACTATATACTCCCAGCCTCCTCCGCAGGCGCTTCGCATTTGAATGTCCGGTGCACCATGTGAGAGAAGTCTGGGTACGAGGCAGGTACACTCCTGCTATATATGGTCAGACAGCCTTCCTACAGAGGTAGAGTTACCATGTATCTATACTATATCGATACTTTACCGTACGATTATTATTTTTGTAACAGATCAATTAAAGTTAATGAAGAAATCAATTTAAACGGTATAGCATCCAATGTTATACCCAAATAAAAATGTGCAAGCTAAAATGGTTACTATATGATCCCTGTACGAATATGACATGCCGGGAGCCATCCCTGATTATGGCTCCTGGACATGCCAGATACTGTGTACCTGGAATTATCGAGTTAAACTTCTCATTAATGCTGAATAAATTTAAATTGTACTCTTTTAATTTAAAAATTAACATACTAAATAGATATTTTAGTTATTCTTCATCGTTAGGCACACAAACAGTTCCTACTCAAAGAGAGACTGATGTACGATAGCTAAATCACTGTGTGCACATGGCCGCAGTTTGTCAGAAAGTATTTAGCGGCGTCTGCGATCTGCGCCGACTCATTTGTAAACAAGAAGCTGTTTCCAGCTTATACTCGGGCCATATTTGACTGTGTGGTGCGTAAAGCCTACAATCTTTTAACAGTGATAACCTCCAGCATCGCCAATTCCCCCAAATAGATAGCCTGCGAGCAAGCTCTCTTGGGGGTGGATCCTCTTTCCCCCTCCCGCTCCCCCACCCCCAAGAAATTGCTCGCAGGCTACCAAATAGATAGATACAGAGCTATAGTGAGGCAATAAGTAACCACCAGATAGAATTGCATTTCTTTAAGTCAGAATGAAATACAGGGGAAAACGACATTTGTCATACGAATGCTTTTTATAATCCCGGGGCTTTAATCCTTACGTTTTCACCTTTCGTTTAGAGACAGAAACCATTTGTACGGTCCTAATATGTATGTGACGCCGGGTCAATGACGGATCGTAATTTTCGGTATGATCTAGACCCAGGGGGGTACTCCCTTATGTGAGATTAATGGGGACGTGCAGCCCGATAGGGTATGGTTTTCAGGGTGTTTTGTCTTGAACGGGGTATCTATTTCATCACTTTCTGTCTTAAACAGGGTATCCCTACATGACCTAATGTGATTGCCATGTATTTAAATACAGTAAGAAACTAGTGTATTCTTATTTCGGTTAAATGTGTTAGAAAGGGCCTGAAAATTTTGAATTCTGTCTTAAACGGGATAGGGAAATCGGAGAATTGTGCCTTAAAGAGGGTCAGGGTTTGAACGCCCGGACCGCACCTCTCTACCCAAGCATCTGTTGAGTACCCCCCCCCCCCCCTCCCGGGATCTAGAATAACGTTACGCATCACGCGTACGTTTATATCCTTGTACGTTTTTCAATGTTTCGCTGTTTATATTTTTAAATGAAATTCAGGGGAAAGCATTTGTTATTCACCTTTCATTTGAAGACAGTAACCGTTTCTACATTGATTGTTTTTCTATAGTAAACGTGAGACATCTTTATCTATCTTGGGCCGCGAGGTCATAGACTGACTTAGTTGCCAAATTTTCGGTTAAACAAAACTAACCTTGAGGCACTCAGGTTAGCCTAAAAAACACTCCGGTTAGCCTAAAGAGCACTCCAGTTAGCCTAAATAGCACTTAGGTTAGCTTAAATAGCTCCCCGGTTAGCTTAACGGTTAGCAGTGGTTGTGCATGCCTCGCATGCCTCGCATGTTTTGTTCATGCCTCGCACGCCTGGCTTGCATATTGTAAACACTCCTCACGGCCCGAAAACAAAGAACGCGACCGAGAATTTAAAGAATTTGATAACACGACAGAAAACGTAACTCGTGCTAGCCGAGTACAAAAAACGAGACCGAGAACAACAAGATGCCTGCTATACTGGCATTACGCGTGATGCTGGGGCTGATTCATTTATTCCAACTGTATGTTTCGCAGATTTATAAAACAATCCTTTCTAATGGAATAGTTTGAGTCACGAAGATCGCGTTACGTTGGTTCCCTTGTGTTACGCTACTCAGGGTTTCAAGGAAAATTGCGGGAATTCCATTGCGATAACGTAAGCTTCTCAATGACCTCTTTTCTGTCTGCAATCGTGGTCTAAGACTGTCAAAGAAAGCACGATTCCTTCGCCAGGAACGCTCCAATTTCCACCGTTTTAGATGTTGAGTGCTTCTTAGAAGTTATTCTTGCGATTCACCGCTTCAAAATGGTGAAATTTCCGTTTGAAAACGGCACACTTGAGTCCACAACATGTTAACAATATCGCGCCACAAATTTTATCCGTTTTTGATAAATATATCAAATGATGCGTTGACGTCACACAGGTAGGGCTGAGTGGGTCCCCTCCCTCGCAATATAAGCGACAAGACTGGATTTTGATTGGCCTGCTTTTGTTGAAGACAATCAGAACAATACATCCCGAGTAGGAGAGGGGAGAGTTTAATGAATAAATTAATATACAGATTTGTGGCTACGAGGAAAAAGAAATCGTCCCGTTTTTAGACACGGTATGCCCCCTCAGGGCATCCCGCGTAATAACTCGTGGCCCGAAGTCTTATCTCTCGGCCCATCGCGAGCCCAAAAAGAAGAAAGAATTTGATAATGCTACCGAAACCTTAACTCGGTCCGCCTTACGGCCCGAGTAATAACCCTTATTTGAGGACTTGACGCTCTGTTGAATAAACACTAGCCACATGTAATAAACTCGGTTTGTTTTTAACGGAATTGCTTCTTAATTGAATTATCTGCTTATGGTTAAAGGGTTAACAAAACAATTGATAATTTCACGAATACGATATTTTTTTCTTCTTTTTCTCAGATGGGTTCCTCGAAAAATTGATGTTTGAGTTACTTTTAGCGGCAAATTTCCCCCAAGCAAGTGATTTCTCTACAAAGAACTCAGTTTAAGCTGTACAAAGATACGCACCTCCACAGATCGAAATCCGGGCTAGATTGCGCCTTCCTTATTACAAGAAATTTTCCCGAAAAGTTTTTGGAAAAGTGCTTTGATTTTGCGAGCTATTTTTTTGTGAGTTGACTTTCGTCGAAATCAAATTTTCGCGATTTCAACAAAAGGCGACAACTTTTAAAATTTGCCGATTTTGCCGGAAAGCCACACCATATTTTGAAATTCGAAGTTTTTGTCGACTTTCCTTCAATTAAGTTAAATTTTTACTATGTCATGTTAAATTTTCGTGACTTCAAAAATTAAGATCGTGTAAATTTAACGTCGCGAAAACTACCTTAGAGCTGTTCATGTTGATGGGGGGACGTTGATGTTAGCTTTAAGTACAACTTGCCGCTGTCGCCTTTCGTGCATTGTGTATGTTAATCTCAATATTTCATTGCATTTTTTAATGATGCTACAGCCGCAATACTTATACTGCCTACTCATCATTGCCCACAAACAAGGACATCAGTTTAATCAATCGTGACTTAAAGAGATAATAGTAGGATTTAAATGTCAAGATTAACTTTTGTCAAGTGCCCGGTTCCGGCTTATTGGACATGCGGGAACTAAATCGAGAAATATCGGTGCACAAAAACAATTTTTCAAATATGATGTTAAAAAAAAAGACCTAACTTGCTGAGCAGAGTGCACACAAAAGGATATAACTGTGTTCAGGTTCAGGAGTGTTTCAAGGCATAGTTTAAAGACAGGCTTGGTTTATTGTCGTTAACCTTTTGTAATTTGGCATAAACCATGAAATTCCAATAATATTTCCACTGCATTTCGACACGTTTTGAAACGGGTAAAAGAGGTGCTCCATTCTAAAAATATCGTTCTGAGATTTCCGGTGTAATCTTAAAGTGCTTCGAAAACAAAAAGCTTCAATCACAGCAGAGTCTTTGGAATTGTCAGAAAATCCTGATACGAACGCATTGACCTACCCAGTACTAGAAGAGAGCCGTGTCATTTCCACGTTTTTCATTTTTTCTCATATTAGCCTCATCTTTTAATACCTCACCTAACTTGTTCGTGATTGAGTGGCACATAGGGCCTGTTCTGTTAAGCTTATAAGCATCTTAATTTTGCGGAGACATTCAAAGAAAACAGACTGCCCTTAATTAGCATAATCAAAGGAAAAAAATGCATGACAGTTTTCTATCAATGTTGTCTTTCCGCTGAACGCCACCAGAATCTGCAGCTTGAATTGTTATTCTCACTTTTAGTCTGTGGATTAAATGTGATCATTGTTATGCTGTACAAAGTTAAGTAACGTTTGAGTATGTGAATGAAATAATTAAGTGTGACCATTCAGATGAAACTCATTCTTGAACAGTGATTTCCTAGTTTTGGCTGTATATTGACTATGTTATCAGTATTGCACGTGCTGGTCCTAACTTTTCAGTTAGGATAGAATCATGCGAGTGTATACATGAACCAATAGCTTCCTTCATGAGCCTCTGGCATGGGAGATTCCGCTTGCACTCTTCGTGTTATTGAATTAAATTACTTCAGATTTTTGTCAACGTTTCACATTATTAGTTTTTACATCTTTTATTTTATTTTTCTCCCGTTTAGGTTTGTAAACGTTTCACGTGACACAACGATAAGTATATGACATATTTATAAGACGGTTATTTGAATAGATCGTCGCAATATTTCCATAGTTATATGAAACTTATACATCTTATAATAATGAATGTCTTTGTGCTCCATGAGTTAAATTTACATAACAAACGCGAACATTGTTCACCTTCTTGTGTTTGTGCAGAACCTGTGAAAAATAAAACATTTTCAAATGTTTCCATATGTTCACTAGATCTTTAAATATATACTCATAAGTCCATGTAGCGCCCGTATTTTAGAACCAAGATATTTTTGCCCTTCCCTATTTGAAACAAACTTGAATGATCCTAAGTTATCAACCTGGTCAGTCCGCGGATGAAACACGTTTTCAAAGTGTGACTGTATCAGATACAAATGAAAGCTATTGAGCGGAACTTGGGTTTGGTTATTTGACCTATGTTTTCTTTTTTTTCGGCTTCATTACTTTGAATCTGGGCTTTCATAAGAATGGAAGGTTTAACCTTTCAATCTCAACCAAATTAAAAATGAGAGGGTGCGAAACTACTAAACTGTTATCTCGTCTATAATATAATTCTATAACCGTTTGTCATACGCATGAAGTATACTGAGCACATCGCCTTGGTTGCGCCGCAGATAATTGTTGCAAAAAGGTCACTCGGTTGCGGTTTAGCTTTGGTGTTGTGATCTTTTTTGTCGTTTCCTTGGAACCCTTCCAAACAAGTACGTTTAAGCATTTAGCTAACATCGCAGTGCAGTTTGTTCGCCAATTAAGGGCCACGGTCCCCCCAAAAATAAACGGGTCAACAAGACTGTTGAAGTACACTAATGCATTTGCAAACGCTAAGGTATCGCCGAAATGAGCCCACTGGCTTCCTTGACCGAAGTCGTGCCACAACCACATGACATGGTAAGGAAGCAAACAGACTGCGAAAGCCACAGCGCCAAATAAAAACGTTTTCACGATTAGAATGGTGCCTTTCGATCGTCTCCTGACAAGAGTCTGAAACTGTTGATTGCCCGCTCCCTGTTTGCGGCTGAACCTTTTCATCGTTCTGTCGTCTGAATGTAATCTGAATCCAATGCGTGCATAAGCTGGAACGATCACACTCAAAGGTATCGCGTAGAAAAGCAAAAACACGCACATGGTGAAAATCTTAGGATGTTTATCTCCTTGCCATGATTCGTAACAGCTCCGGTCTTTGTGTTCGAGCACAGCAACGTAAGGTGTAACCAGAATAACGGACAAACACCAAATCGAGCAAATGACAATCTTAACGATTTTTCGTGTGAACATCGGTTTGAAGGGAGTAATGATAGCTCTGTATCGTTCAATGGCCATGCAAGTTAAAGTACCCACCGATACTGCGATAAGTACAGTCTGGAAAGGCCACACGACTTTGCACAAGAAAGCCCCGAATGGCCAGTATCGTGTCAAAATCACAGCTACATCCAGTGGGATTCCAACTGCACAGGTCATTAGATCAGTAAAAGCCAGATTGAGGATGAAACACTCGCTAGGTCTACGTTGATGCGTTGTTCTCAGCAGAGCGCCGCATAAGGCTACATTCGCAATTGTTCCGAAGATTGTTATGGCGATGTAGAAACTCACTTGAACAAAAGCCAGGGTCTCAATGGATGATAAAGGCTCTGTTGAGTTGGAAGCGTGAGTCACGGTCTTGTTTGATTCAATCATTGCAGCTGATGGTCTTGCTCTCGAGTTGTTACATAAAATCAATTATTTATAAGGCGTTCTACGTGATCAAAATCTCTTATTCATGCGTCCCCCAAAAATTCAAATTTATGTTTTTGTCGGACACAGTTGAGCTTCAATAACTGAGTCATACAACAGCAAATCCAAATTGAGATCTGGACAACATTATTTTCACCTTCTGCTAATATTCTTGAGCAATTTCTCGACGCTGGCAAATATTAGTTCGTGACAAATGAAAACGTGGAAAGATGCAACCCGTGGAATAGTGGAGTCGCGCGCACGCGTAAGCTAATTGTATATTGCTTGTCAACAAAACCACCCATTAACCACAAACTTGCCGAAATACGACTCCGCTGGCATATAATCTCTTTTTAGAACGGAAACTCCAGGTTTTAACGTGCACTGTTAAACTTTCCATTTCGCTAATTCTGATGTGCTGTTGTTGTATACCTTTGCTCCTTGGAGCCAGACTCCATCTCACCTACTGCTGAAGGCGAAGGACAATGGCTTCACTTGAGGGCACTTAATCACGTAAAACATTTCCACTCCGTTCTCTTCTGTTTTGTGCACAGGTCATATGTTCAACTGTAAATTATAAGGGTTTGTACGGAAATTAAACCAGCCCATTTAGGAGTTAAAAATACAGGAAAAGTAAAAAAAAAAGAAAAGCCTTTTCATGTCTCCGAGTTTCATTTCTTATGAACGCGCGATGGAGCGGTTCGTTTCTTAGCGATTTAGTCCTAGAACGCTACAGCGGACTCTTTGTAGGCTAAGCCGGCGATTCTGGGAATTGGGAAGAGTTAGTTTGACCGTTGTGCTCTCTAGATAGAAGCCTTACAGAGAGGACAAAAGTAAAATTATATCTCGTCGGAATCGTTCTAAAATGGTCTAAGTACGATCATTTTCTATCAGCACTTCCTCGAATACTCCACAGAAAATTTGCATTACTGTCTTTTTTGCAGCAACGAAATTAGTTTTGCCAGTCGCCGGTTGCCCTCGGGGCTTGGCCTTTAATTATATTTCGTTATTTCTCGTTGATTCACGCTGATAAAAGTAAATGTGAAAAAGCGCCTTTTCTGTTGAAAATCCGATAGTTGGCTATGTGATTACTTGGTGTAAACCAGGGTGTAAACAGCGTAAGGTAGTACGCTAGCACGATGGGGAAAGCCTGCATTATTGCAAGAAACTTTTTCATTTCTGTTTCTCAGTACGCTGGCTCATTTCACTGATTCTTTTTCGCGGTATATTATTTGACGAACAAGTAAACGGAGGTAGTGAGTATGCGAAGAGTAATATGGAATATTATTCTTAAAAACATTTTTTTTTCCAAGGGACAAAAAACAAAACAAATTTTGATTTGCATACTATTAACAGCTATTAACAGCTCATTTTCTACACGGTTTTCTTTTCTTTTTCGCTAAATATGTTTTTTTTTTATATGGCAAATCCATTTTACAATACAGTAAAAACACCGTCGCTCGTAAAAACCCTAGAGCGAGTACGATGTGGAAAGTATGAAGTACTAGTAAAGAACCCCCGTGTTGCTACGAAAAAACACTTTGCCGCTATCATTTACATTTATATTACCTCATTTCCATGCTATTACCAGCTTATTTTGTACAGTGAATGGTGTTTCTGGCGTTAATATATATTTTTCATCGTAACAAATTCATTGTATTCAGTACTGTAAACCCGCACACCGAGGCACATAGAGTTCAAGCGAAAAAAAAACGTTTTGTTTTGCTATGAAAAGAAACTTTTTCGGCTATCAGTTTACAATTATATTATATAATTTCCTTGTTATTAACAGCACATTATGTAAACGAGGTAGCTGGCGCTGAAATATATATTGCCTCTTTATCTCTTCTTTTAACTAATTCTTTGCATGTAATATATAGCTAATGTCGCAATTAAGAACCTCACGGCTAATGGATGAAGGTCATGAAGAACCTACGGGTGTCAATTGGCAGTTTACACCTCAAGGCTTTCTCTGACTAAAATTTCGTTAGTTATTTTCTATTAAAGTACAAAGAGAAGCATTATTAAACGTTTACTTAATTCACCATATATTTTCACCTTAAAGATCTGGCGCCAAGCTTGCAAGATTATGGCTATATTTACATCTCTCCCTTAAAAATGGACACCCTAATGCATTCCCACCCCTGACAAACTGAATCGTTTGCCTGTACAACAACCTACCGAAAATGGTGAATCGAAGAAAAGCAAGGAAAACATGACGTGCAATACCTGCTTGAAAGATCGCCACCGTATGCTTTCGAAGATGTCTTTTGAATAGCTATAAGATTGGCAAGGGGCTAGCCCTCCCAAGAGGCGACTGCATTCGTAGACTGAGATTTATTTTGGACTGACTGTCGCTGGGCGATTTTCACGCCTTTCGGTTGCACCATATCTAGCTTTCGTCTGAGGATTCAAGTGAAGAACGCGGTTATATTAGCTAGTTAGCTAAGGCTAGTTTACTTTATTCTGGTGTTCCAGTGTTTTGTGGTTTTCCGGGCTCGATTCCCAACTCGATTCCTAGTAAACGTTAGAGATCTCAAGAATGCCTCCAAAAAGAACAACTGAATTGTATTTTACTAAGAGATAATGCCATCCTGAAAATGAAATGAAATTCAAATATAAGTAATATATATTGAAATTGAATTTAAGACCTCCCCCTCCCCCACTTTTCATTACGCTCCCCCACCATCAGCTTCAACCATATATCCACGAAAATAAATGTGTATAGAGGAATACCGTGTGTCTGAAGCCATAATATCATACAATATAAGAAACTTCTGACGAGAGTCTTTAGTTTTGGTCCAAGCTGCATGTCCATCGTGTTCTGACTTTCAGGCACTCGAACATCTAAATCTACATTAATAACTGGCAAACGTCTCGAAAGGAACATACGGCAAGTTTCAGAAGTGCCGGGCAAACAAAAACGTACTATTAAAGTGCAACAAGTACAAGTTAAGTGCTGTGTTAAAAGTTAAACAGTAGGTCAGTCAATTAGATAGGTATTAACAGCAGACTTGAAGGTTTTTGCCAAAGAAAGACTTAGATGTCACGTTGTAAAGAGTTCCAGTCGTTGATTGCTGGCGGCCAAAAACTGTACTGATATGTATCACACGAAGCTTGTACCGGAATAAATTAAGGATGAAAATTGCGAGTTACGGAGTTTGACTTCTGTTGAACTTTGGGTGAAATTGTAATTGCTGCTTCTTTGTTTACTATGGCGACGGCAACGAGAACACAAAGCAATAGGATTTACTGCGAAAACTATGCCGGACAAAGACCCTGCACGTGCGTTGTAAATTTGGGTCCATTTCTTCGCCGTCCTTGGAAAAACAACAACGTGAAATGACCCAATACAACGTTTTTGTGGAGAACGTGAGCACCCGAAGGTAAAGTTTTTATTCCCTGTCTTAACTTGAACGCCGTTCCTAGGAATTGTCTTCCTGGAAACATTGAACAAGCTGAACGAGTTGGAATAATCGTGAAGTAGTACAAGAAAAGTGAACTTATATTTTCAAGTGACGTTTACGTTGGCGTCGCCGTCGTATCTAGCATCGCCGTGAAACGGCAAACGTCACCTTTCCGTTTCAGGTTTCACGTAAAATAGGGTGAAACTTTTGAATTTAGCTTCCCGTGTGCTTAGCTTTTGCGACTTTCGATGAAGCTGTTTTGCGACTCATTGTGGTGAGTTTTATGAAGAAAAGATGCGGTAAGGAGGGAGTTATAAAGGATTTTTAAACATGAAACTTAATTTGCCCTAGTATGACTTTCCGGAAAATTATTGGGGTAGTTGTTTCAACAGTTAACTACTTATATGTATGAGAAAAAAAAAAAAAGAAATACTTACGTAGTTCTCACGTAGACAGCAAACGCGAAATAACCTGTTTTCACGTAGAAACGGCAACCGGCAAACGCGAAAAATGGCGGGAAAATCGTGGTCACGTGGTCATTTTTGCCGTTCGCGTTTCACGTATACGCGATGCTAAATCTCTCTGTTACCGCTGTCTGTACAGGGACATAAATGGCAATACTGAACCATTAGTTACACGAAACAGAACCGTCGCTGGCGTTAAACTTCATTCCACCCAGAGAAAAGTACTGTTCGGTGGAAAATTCATATGATCATTACTCTTCAAGAAAAAGAAAACTTGTCTTCTATGAACTCCGCATTCGATTTCCCAAGTCGAATAATTAATTAAATTAACTAATAAAAGTGAATAGTTAGTTAATTAATTAATTAATTAATTAATTATTAATTAATTAAAGGACTGTAAATAGAAGCAATGTTTCTAGATTCAATTAGCTTGCAATTCAATTCAACGAGTTTAGGAAGCAAATCTGGCAATTCATTTAACAGCGCCATTTCACTAACAACTGAATCGAGCGGAACTTACCAAAAGGTAGCTCTTCACTGAGAATGAAAACGCCAGTTCTGGAAATTGTATTGAAAGTTGTCCCTGGCTACATCATACTCGCACGTTAAAAAAACTACTTGTTCCGTAGGTTAAAGCTCTAGACGTCGTAGAGAGATTCGAATACTTAGTGTATGCCAAACTTCTTACCATGAGTAATTTTATGAGCTGTTTTATTGACCTGATACTTTATGCATTTTCTTCGTGAGACTCATCCTCTCCCATTTCTCCTTTCTTCATATTTTCCCCATTAATTTTATCGTTATCCTCATTTTCAACCTTCTCTTTGGTGTCCAGTGTTTCAGTTTCGTGACCTGTTTCATTTGCAAAGTCATCACCTTCCCTTTTACCTGCGTTTCTATTTAATGGGAGAAGGTCAGTCATGAATTGTTTTAACTTAAAATAAAATTCCAACCAAAAGCCCTCTCCATGCTTGTCTTGATCATCACTTAGTGATGTCTCGCCGTAATCGTTGTCATCAAATTCGTGCGTTCGAGAACTGCTATGGGTGTCAGACTCGGCGAGGTATGGATATTCATCCAGATCTGTTGATAATTAAAGATAGACAACGTTATTTACATTTAAAAGTCCATTCACTTTTCTTCTAGGGTTTTTTTTTTTTTCAGTCTCATGAACATACCTTTATACATTGTTCTTGAAATGGGTCGGGCATTTATTCCCAGTTGATAAGACAAAACGAGAAAAGCAACACCTACCCAGAATTCCATCTTTAAGTCGAGAAAACCTCTCACAAAAAAATTTTATCTACGCGAAACAATTTTCCTCCTTACACTGCGAAAACATAGTTCATTAAGATGTTCATACGTCACGATAATTAGACTAATTGGCAAATGTTCACGGTTGCGTCATTATTTTAGAACGCTTCAATTATCACAAGATTTGTCAAGATTAATAACCTTGTTTTCCAGACTTTGCAACACAGCAAATTTAAAACTTACCGGTATTATGTTTTTGTTTGTACCGCATTTTAGTTGTTGTTTTTCCTTTTTTGTCGACGTAATCATGATACTCGGCGACTTCAAGCCGATTTAAAGCAAATCGTTTTATACTGCGATCATTCATTACGCATGCAGCATGCAGCATGCGTAGTGGAAACTGTGTGGACGAGTGAGGTTTGGGAATGAGCGCGCATCACCATGTTTCTATTCAAAAGTTACATCACGATTTTTAAAAATATTGAAATCAACAAATCTTGAAATGAAAAAGTTTCCTTTCAGTATATTGCTATTCTGAGGTTAAAACTGCGTAGCGTAACCAATCAAATTGTAGCACTGGTGATAGAAAGCTGGGGACTGAAAAATAATAATAATTGATGATAATGATAATGATGGTAATATTGATAATAATGATGATAATAATGATGATAATGATAATAATGATGATAATAACAATGCCAACAGTCATTGGTGCATTGTGTACTGTCGCGGGAGAATTTGGGAAGCGTTTGAAACTGCTGAGGATGCCCTACAACATGGAGCTCTTGCAGCGTGTGTCAGTTGCTGGCGCCGCCAGTATCCTGAGAAAAGTGCTAGTAACCTAATGACAGTAAGTGAAGGAAATGAACAGATCAGAACGCGCAGAGCATCATCCTAGGCAACAGATGGTGGCCCCATGTCCTGCAACTGACTTTCTGCCCAAGCAGTGACTGAGCTTCGGGTTAGTTTCGGTTAAGAATCCCAGCTGGCAGGAGGCAGACCAGCTAGCTATTTACAAGCGTGGCCGAGGAGTTGAACTCAGGGCTACTGAGAAACAACTCCAGCTAGCGGTCAGAGCGGGACTTGAACCAGGGACCTCCGGATTACAGGTCCGACGCCCTAACCACAAACACGCAAAAATGGTCAACATTTCGTGAATAACAGGGCGGACGATGAAGAGGATGCTTAATTCGGAGGTAGGATATTTTGCAGGTATCATTTAAAATGACAGATTGTGTCGGAGCATTTTTTCAATGTTACGCGGTGGTTTAGTGGTTAGCAGGTCGGACTTTCAACGAGAAGATCGGATGGTCGAGGGTTAAGTTGGTCTCCTGGGTCTCTGCATCGCTGTGTTGCTTCTTTACCAAAGAAACGCAACTCAGCATTCTCTCTACCATGGGATTTACTAGCGAACCGTGGAGAAAACTTCACAAAATACTGGGGGTATCCCTGTGATGGGCCGGCTTTGGGGGGAGGGGGTGTAGACGGGGAAAAGGTGCGTGTCCGAATAACGCACCGTGTGTAGACCGGGACTTCTTACAGCCTGACTACCCATTAGTTTTGAAGCCATGATTCAAGAAAGAGTAGCAATGAAATTGGTTGCAACTTAACACGTGTTACAGTGATAGAGCAAAAAGTATTCAATAAAACAAACATTATTAAGGACTATTTCAGTTCACAACAAAGCCCGTTAAATTATTAAAACTCAGTGTAGCATCTGGTGGATTCCTGGCGAATCATGACCGGAAATAAGCTGGACGTGCGACATTCATGAGTTCACGGATAAAGTTTAGGCGCTTAAAGACCAAATTCATTTTCAAGTCCAGATGACTAGGTTGACGATACGCTAATCAAGTGATTTGCTGGGTCAATTTGTCGGTAAATCACGAACTTCTCAGCTAGTGCTCGGAAATTACATCTTGCGAAATAGTCGAATCAAACGTTCGTGACTACAAGTTTCCGCGAATTCTTTCAAATCGCAAAGAAAGAAGAAAGTCGCTTATTTATTGGTTTTTAAAGAAGGAAGTTTGGACAGATTCCCTAAATTCACGAAAATTTAGTGCGTGTAACGAGCCACTCCAAAATCAGGAATGAAGATGTCTGGAAAATTAATTTGCTCTATTAAGGCAATAGGGTCCACGTAATGGAAGAGTCGTACACTTGAGTAGAAACAGTAGAGAAGCCAAAGTATTCTCTACTACGCAGTGGGCGTGTTTCCCGCGCGCTAGCTATCCACAATCGTGGACAAAACAGTCAAGAAACTTTTAGTTAATCTCCAAATTCGACCGCTATAGGGATACATCAACAACACAGCACCGCCTCCCTCCCCTTCATCAATGTTACTCTGCCGCTGAAAAAAAGGCTGGGTCATCGGCCGGCCTTCAAAGCAACATTGAGTGAGGGGGGAGGGGGGGAGGAGTGAAGGTTTGTTACTCTCCAGGAGGAGAGTAGTTATACCTAACAATTAAGTTTTGTCTACGATTGTAGTTTCTCCTTCGACAAACGACGAAGGGTAATGCAAGACTCACTGTGAAGATTAGTGTATTTTGACCAAGCAAAAGACAAAGTTGCAACAACTCAATTAAAATCTATTTTCTTTCAGTAATTTGTACATCATAAAATAACCAATAAACTGCGGGAATTCCTACAAAACCTAAGATTCTTGCTGACAGAGTGCTGCAGTAGATCAATAACACCACGTGACTAGGGGCAGTAAACATCACCCACTGCTGCTCCACCAATGAAATCTCGCCTGAGCGCCATAATGCTCGCACTAAGATTACATACGTCGGTAAGGAGCAAAGCAGAGCCGCCATCTCCAAAACATAACCTGTAAAATTAAAGAATGAACCCGTTGGTCATCTTAAGCCCCATTTAAACGGTTTTAATATCTGTCTGTTGAACCAAATGTCGGGCGCGTTTGAACAGGTCGTTCAACATTGTTGAAAATGTAAAAAATGCTGAAAGCTTTTTGAAAGTGTGTTGAATCAAATTTAAATTGGTTTAAACTTTCATTCATCATCGATTCAACTTTTCCCTGCTCTCGAAAACGTTGAATGCCGTTCAGTGAAGCAGTTTGAACACTCCCGTCAACATTTGTCCAACATTTGCCCAACATCCGTTCAACTTATGTTGAACGAATGTTGGGCAAATATCGAAACCGTTTAAACGGGCCTTTACGGACAGTACATCAGTATCATACTATCAGAAAAAGAGATAGCGTTTGTATTTCCCCGACACCTGGTCGATTACTGCCGCTTTGTGTGTAATGCTTCCAGCTGTCAGAGAAGCCTTCATTTTTCCAAACGACATCCATTTTTTTTTTCTTACCGAAAGAATACAGCCATGTAATCTGCGTTGGTAACGCTTCAGTTACAGTCTTGGGGTACATACACAACGCCAGAGCTACTACCGCTGGTAGGGCAGTGGTGAACTGGAAACGAATACCCCGGATGTAAGGAGTTCCTTCTGGTCTCAGAAACAGCAATAAAAGAATGGCACAAGTCATCTAGGAAGAAGAAAGACATTAATAGATTCCTTACCTGTAGGGAACGGAAAGCAACCGTCCCAGGAAGCGGATTGCTATATTAACGTCCACAATGTTCCTAGGACGTGTTTTGCTGTCAAAAACTGTTTTAATCTCGTCTTCTCCGAATCAACACAAACGTGGAAACGACAAAACAGAAACAAAAACGTTTGTTCCAGTGTAGTTATACTCCACGATAGCCTGGTAACTTGGCAGAGGGCAGCAATACCGGAACCGGAAGACAATTTAAACTAACAGTGCAACGAACTCAACCGGGGCCACCGAAAAAAACCGACACACTTTGAAATTTAAAGAAATGTTCTCGTTTTTGATGTTGAGTTCGTTGCACTGTAAAAGGAGGGAAAAAAATAAAAGCGATTCTTGTTACAAACTCAAAGTAGTTGTCCAATTTTAAAAACGATTCCGCGATTGAAAAAAATTGCCAGCACGTAAATGGAAATGAATTTTGAAGAAAACGCAGAAATCATACTTGTTGAAACGAAATTTCAAAGAAACTTCAGCACTTCAGCTAATGCTTACTCTAGTTATGCAAAGCGAGACACATTTGGCGCTTCTCTAAACTTTCTCTACAGTACGAACACTGATTTTAATGAACGTTTGATGTGCAGTTATACTGGACTGTAGATTCCATTTACGAAACACTTACTGGTATAGATGTAACAAAATAGATCGCTTCTTGTTTTGAATGCTCGACCTCTACTTTAGAATAAGCAAGAGTGCCCCAAATTGCGTCAAACATTCTTCAATAACTTTCGCATCCGTAGAAACAATAAATGTCGATACTGCGGAGGAAAGTCTATGTAATGCCCACTCAAATGAAAAATCTTTGACGACACAATGCTACAAGGCTTTGATTTCCGGCAGTTTATGAAATATAATTGTACGATTGAACGGATTAAATGGAATTATTAAAGCAATAACAATCATGAAGTAACTGGCATCGCAAGCAGCAGACTACGTACCCAGAATTCCCAGTAATCAGAAGGAGAACACAACAGAGCCAGCGAAAACGTAATAAGCAACGAGATGTTGGAGAAAAACGAGAAGCTCTGAAGAACACGACCAGACGGCAACTTGCCTTTCTTCTCTTCCTGTACAGGCGAGAAACATATTAAAAATCAAACGAATAGCAAATCTGAAAGAAAGTTCAATGTTCTCTGACCTGATATGCCACCCTTCACACCATTTATTTGATCCTGTTGTTTTACTTTTCCTCCCAGTGAAGTGTTGTAATCTAACGTTAGGTTGTTTCAGTATGTCCCATCGTTTATTTCTCTGTCCAACCGTTTCTGCTAACTTCAAGTACTTTGTGTATGCCTTTTTGATTTGTTCGAACGTGATGTGTAAACGCATTTTTTTTTTAATATGCATTAGAACAGCATAAGCTCGCTAGATGAGCCCTCTGCGCTCTCAGAGCAAATGTTGAAATAAATATTGTCTATAAAAAATAAGTGTTGTAATTCTATCTTTTCTTTGTCCTTCCGTTATAGTTTTAGTTCCGTTATAATTATCCAGTCTATGTATGTGATTAGTTTAGTCTGTTTATGTGCCACTGTATTGTATTGTACTGCTTTACATTCAATAAAGAAATATAAAAAGAACGAACGCAGTTCATCAGTTCGACCAAGGATTGGATGAAATTGATTAGCGATGGGACAGCGATGCAGAGAGTGATGCAGAGAGTGACTAACAGTGTCTGGCAAAGGAACATTTTTTTTTCTCTCCCCAAAGAAGAAATGCGAAGAAATATATCGGTCTAAACTATCGCGCGATAGCTCCTTTTCCCTTCATAAACAAGACTATTCAAAAAGAATATAAAAAGTAGAGATACAAAGAAAAATGATATTGAAGCCGATAAAAATGTGTTAAAACCGAAAAAAAAATTCATTAGGGATATTTTTGAGTACCAGTGGGTGATTGAGGACAAGTACCACTTTCAGAATTCAACTGAACCATGTTTGTGAGCTTTAGATAATCACTTGTCACCAATCTTGTTTTTAAAGCCTTCCTACCTGCTAGCAAGCAAGCAACAGGAAGACTGAGAGGTCTGGAGACGCGACTGGTTCCAAATCTGAAAGTCGTACTAGTACTCAAATCTAAAGCTCTCCATTACACACTGTAGCTCCTTCTTTCAGATTTCTGAAAGTATTTCTTGTTGGAACATAACAAACAGTCGAAATTCCACCCGCAACGTTTCGTTTCATAATACTAGTTACCAGGCTCTCCTCCCGCACGACAGAACCTCTCTTCAATCCAAGTCCCAGGACAATATGAAGACATAAGTGATATAACAAACTGGGATGGACTGGTGACGACTTGTTTGGTCCTGTAGAATGCAACAGAGGTGAAGCAGCAAAGAGCAGATAGTACAGAGATTACCATAAAATAACATCAACTTACTTTTTTTACACAATGTCTTTCAAAAACTGTGGAAAACAACTGCATAATTATGAATTCTGAAAAACTAGGAATATTCCTTTGTCGCTCTAATAACTGCAACGCACCCACGTGGCAAACAAATACGAACAACCCCTTAGCCAGCGGAAAATGCGTCGCTCAATTATCCACTACATTAATACACGTTCGACCAAAAGTATTCCCTGTATTTCTAATTCGCTTACCTTTGTGTGAGTTAGGGTGGATTGAAGTAAGTTTCCCTGACAAAAGACAAGCCACAAAACAGCTTCCAAGCAGTATGTAAGGGAAACTAAAAAAGCAAAGAAAAAAACCATCGACCAAAGTGACCGAATGAAGGTAACCTCATTGCTCTATTCCTTTTAACATCAAAGATACCTCAACACAGCTAATTGCTGTCCAGAAATGGAAACAACAAGTTTAGCATCTGAAGTTAAACAGATCACTTCATTCTTTCACGGCAGAACAAACTAGTTACTTACTAAAAGTGAAACGTTCTTCAGCCTATGGGGTGGTTGGTTGGTTAATTAATTTGATCTGACCCACAGTAAAATTAACTATTCTAACTGACTAACAGCAAGGCTTTTTGGTGTAATATTTCGTGAACAAAGAACGAGACTGTAAGTGAAATAATTATACGAAATGCATTTATTTGAACCGAGGATGAAAGAATTAGCACATGAGATAGATACCTCAAATTTACAGCTGCCTCTCCAGAAACCGGTTTCCAAGATATCATCAATAAATATAAAGTAATGGAAGATGAGATTCCAAACAGGAGACTGAGCAGGGGTGGACGAAGCACTGGAGCCATCTGTCATGATAAAATAAGAAATAACTTGAGCAACATAGAATAACGGGAAGGTAACTGAATGCAAGGAATGAGGTGCTTTGATGGAATTCCTCACATAGATACAGCTGTTTAGCAATTCTGCCTCGACACAAGCGCTAGCACAGAGACAAATGAAAAGTCTCGTTCTCCTTAAGATTAAACCTCGAATTGTAATTGTATCTTTTCACCTGATGCAAACTCGATACAGTGTCAGTAAAAAGCAGCAACAAATAGTTAGTGCAAATACTTCGATCAAGAAAGGTAAGTGTTTCACCATCCCCCATCCCCACTGCCACCCCACAGGGATAATAAACACTTCTCAGTTCCAACACGGTGAAAATAAAAATAACGACCAAAATTCGGTGACGTAATTGGCGATTTACGCGTAAATAGTAAACGGTGCAAATTTGGTTATTAAACACAATTCAACCAATGGGCAAGTTGAAGTTGAAAACAAATCGCATTTTAAAGCCAGATACTCAAAATAACTTGAACTGAAAGATGGGAAACTATACACTTTAACTTGTATACATGATTCCTAACATTCAAGAAATCTGTATACTTCCGTCTGTTGCAAAAATAGCCGATATTTTATGCCACTACAATTCTCTCAAAGGGACTATGTCATTTATTGTTAGAACATTTTCACATGTCAAAAGTCCATTTCAACCGACGTAACCCTAAAAATAACAATCCAGTCTTGTTAAAAGCTACTGCGCTATTGCACTGAAACCATTTATAGGCGTCTTTGCCTCGGGGTCGTCCGGATTCAAGTGGACTGCAACCTGAAACAATTAACTAACGTTTTCAAGTCTTGCCCTTTGGTCGTACAAAACTCGAGGAAAACAGTACTTATTAAGGCTTGTTGTTCCTCATATTTTGCTTAGGACGAGGCGTATGTCTTAATAATTTTCGAATACGTTTGACAAAACACCATCAAAATCCCGTGACAGGTGGACTTTAAATTCGAATGTCCAGATCCGAAAGCTTTTTCAAACTTCACAACTTTAGTATGCCTGTGTAAACGTTATGACACTGACACAGAAGATGCTAATTAAAGTATTCAAACCCTACAACGCCATCACCGCTATCTTCTCACCATAACAGAGGCTTTTAGCCCAGGCACCAGACCAATCAAAACAGCGATAGCAACTCTTTTAGACCACGGCAACTGCTCCAGGTTTATGACCTTTGTTAGTACTGCTATTAATGTAGACAAAGCGATAAGAACAAGCCAAGAGAGAACAATAGACCTGAAAACAACAAAGAATAATAAGTTAAAACGATGAGTAAAAGAAATGTGTAATTCCTTTAATAACGGACCTCTTAGCTTAAAGAATCTCAAAGTATATGATGGCTCCAGCAAACTTACTCTGCTAACAGAACATTTTCAGTGGCAAACAGTGGATAGATTAATGTCACCAGATAGACAACCAATGATTGGAATACCTGAAAACAAAATAAATATCCAAGTCAAAAGACTTTCCAACTAAAATAACAACGTGATTGCACACTTTACTAATATTGTGATTTGAAGGTTGGTACACTTGACTGAGTGGCAGATACTGATGGTGAATGTGCTTTGAGTCTTATTTCTGCACCACACATGTGTGTGTGCTACATTTGTTGCTTTTCCTTACTTTTCCTTATTCTAAGGTTCTTCGGATTTCAGTTTAGTTTGATATGAAGGTCGCTCACAAAAAGTAGCCTCTAAGGGTTGCAGGATTTGTCATAGTGATCTACAAATTAGCTTAGCCTAAACCTCAAATTTAAAATTTCCTTAGATAGTGCCTAGATGGCTGTCACTCGCATTTCAAACTTCGTTCCCAGGGTCTCTCCTCTTCACGTGCCGTTGAACCAGAGAAGAGAACCTGGAAACGAGGTTGCCATGTTTCGTCAAAAAGTACACAGTTTTTTGTGGGTTATTCCATTTCCTGAGTTCATTTTCAGAAGAAATCCAAATCTTATCCATAGTTAGATATTTCCCTTAATTTTCCTCCTGTAGTCTACGAATGAAAACTGAATCTTATCGCTGTTAGCCCCTCGATGACTATACTCTGAATACAGGCATTACTTACCCTGTACATGTTCAAGTCTGGTTGAACAATTTCCAGTAAAACACTCGTGCACAGAACAACAACATTGAGTCTCTTGAGAAACAGGTTGTGCGGAAAGTGCACGTAGGAGAGCTTAAGGCAGAGAGTTCCCCAGACGAACAATACTGTGGCTAAAAATGAAATAAGATAAGTTATCAAGACTGTGTCCAAAATCATATAACAGCATGCTTTGTTCCGTACTACAAACATCACAATGATAACAGCTTATTCCTAGCGAGGAGGTAACAACATGAAGATGCTGATTTGATTATTGGACTGTCAGCCACAGATTCTACACATTTAAGCTACACATGACACTGCAGTGACCGACTCACCAAGAACATCAGCAGGCGAAGGAATTCTGTGTGTCATCAAAAACCACATTGGAAGAAAAAGAACATCGTATGCAGCAACTGTTGTTATTCCTGATGCAATGGACAGCTTAAATGCCTGAAGAAAACTAGCGTATTAACAAACATAGCACCTGAGGAAGAACACGTTACTACATCTTCTCAACAGGAAAGTTACACTTTGCAGACACTCTCAAAGCAGCATCCCAGCAAAAGTGAAGTGAATAACTAATCCTTTCACATGAAAAATGAACTAAACGCACCTGCAAGCTAATTGTCACGAAAATATACATTTTCGCTTACAAAAGATTCGAAAAAGGCCTTATTTTATATGTGTACAGCAGCAGGGTCAAACATGGAAATTTCCAATCGATTTACAAACTTTACGAAGCGTTGGGATTGTGGAGAAGTAACAATGCTCCGATATTCCGCTAACTCCCTGCTAAGGGAGAAGGGAGAGCACTTGGATCTCACACTTACGTGACCCATGTTCAAACTCCTGGTTGGTTGGCAACATAGTTGGGTTGAATTTGGTTCTCATCCTTGCTCAAAGGGTTTTGCATCTGTACTTAAACCACAAATCTCTAATTCACTCCGTGGATTCACCGCTACTTCAGTTCATTAGTTCGTTTGGTTATTTCTGTAAAATTTTTCTGTCTTGTAATACTACAAATTTGTTAGTGCCATCAGTCGGCAGAGCGGACTGGATATGGCGCTGCTCGTTACCATGACAATACCCACCTCATTTACTGTGAGATCTCTGGGTGCCTCAATAACCTTGCTTACAACGAATGTGAAGAGAAACATCAGGACTGCAGGTGACACAAGTAACAGACTGGGAAGCAATACAGAGGTTGTTGGACTGTAGGGAAGGACCATAGATAAACACAGGGGTATCTTGGAACCATGGACCGCAATACACAGTAACATGGACTGTGAGTGGAGCTTGCCTGTACTGTGCAACCTGAAAATATGTCCAACGACATATCTAAATATACTGTAACCAATCAGTTACCTCAGGCAATCAACAGGCATTATAAAGACTACGTCCAACAGCTCATTAACAATACTGTTGTACACCTCTGTGAATCAAAATTACATTTACAACAACGAATTATGCACCCTTATACGCTGAAAAAGCCTATCAGAAGCCACAAAACACAATCTACAGATGTGTGCTTTTAAAGAACTGTTCAACTAGCAATAATCAAAGATTAGGGAGTGCATTCGATGATCTCTATTCCAGTTCGATGATCCCTCTCTCCTTTGCCAAGTTGGCGATGACGTCATCCACCCCTGCAAAATCTGCGGGGGGTGCCAGATACGCGTCCCAAGATCCATTCATTGATTGTCCCATACAATCTCGACTCCAAACGCAATTAGGAGTGCGTTCTTTATACGTAAAAAGACTGGCAATCATTGGTTTATTTTTGAGTACATAGTACACGTGATATTGAAAGGTGCAGCCAAAAGAAAGAAAACTAATTAAGTCACCTAATTAACTCAAACAAGAAAAACAAAAGCACAAAAAATGACAAAAAATAAACCAGAGGGGATCACGCCAGAGGTCCATTAATAACCTACATTTAAAGGTAACTACTAGGCTCAACAATAGTACAATAGTGCAATAATTAGTAAAAATCCAAAATTATTGATTGTTGTTGATCGCAAGTCTGTACATAATTTGTACAAGTACAATACCTTTCAGATATGTAGCCACTGAGGAACATAGTTCCCACTAAAAAGTAAACTGGATAAAGCTTTTCTACCGCGAGAACATATTCACAAAGCACAAACCCTATGGAAAAATAATAAATGATATACTTCTTCATGTAACGAACTTCAAATGTAGAAACGAATGTTATGTTTCACACTATTTAAGAGTTTTCTTAAAGAAATGAGAATTACTCTGGATGTTCCCGTAACATTGGCAGCGCAACACTCAGAAAGTTTCAGTAAATGTCAGTTTTGAAAATTACTTATTTCTATTAAAACAAAAAAAGTTCTTTGTTTTAGAATTTTTCTTTAAACTTGACACAAAGTGTCCAACCACGATTTTATTACAATCAAAATTATACAGGTTAAAGGTGACATTTTTCTATTGGTTACGTGTACAATAAGATGAGTTCTAAGATTCAAAGAATAAAGATTTCACAAAACAGAAAATTCATTAAAACGTACATGTATAGAAAGAACGCTCAGCGTAAAATGGATTGTAAATGACGAACAATGGACCAGGACCCAGTTGTTCAAAGAGCAGATAATTTTATCCACTGGATAGGTCGCCATCCGGCAGATAAAATGTGTGTAAGATTTTCCCGATAGCCCTATAATTTGTGAATAGAGTAGAAGCATATGTCAAATTTAAGTATGGGATTGAGTGCCAAAAGCGTTAGTTGGAGCACATTTGCTTCGCTGGAGAGTGACTTATCCACTGGATAAAGTTATCCGCTCTTTGAACAACTGGGGCCAGATCATTAAAAGAGCAGACCGACAAAGAGCCTTACCTAATGAGTGCATGACCAGGAGAGGGTTCAACCATTCATTATGAGGCCCTGAGGCAACAAACACACACACAACTGACAGACAACTAACTACACTAAGAAGAAAATTTACTCCCCACAGGGGTAGGGAGAAAAACTGGAATTGATATCTTATCCATTTGTCAAGGAACTGACAAAACAACAAGGTCAAGGTTCTGCATTTCTGATTTTTATATTGCTGCAGTGGGAATTTAAAGGGGCAGAGTCATCAATGTTAAGGGTGCCTTTGAATAGCAAAAAAAACATTTGTATCAAAGGAAATGTTAAATAATGGTTCAGTATTGTTAACAATAGCCTACCAGTATACATAATCTAGTATTTGTTATCTTTTGCTGCAGATGGCTTGGATGAAAATGGATTACAACTTGAAAAAAATGGTCGATTTGTCAAGTTCTTCCTACGTATTTTGGAGACATTGCTAAAAACTGATAATTAAATCAGTTTTTAGCAATTTCTCCAAAATTTTTGAGTTTGTGCTTCATTGGAGAAGTCGTTCATTATTTTCCTCCTGATAGATGTTTGTTTAGCTTTGATTAAAATACAACAAAATCTCTCTGACAGTGCCCCCTTAACACCAAGTTAATGTTTGTGCTTTTTTACTTAGTAAAAACATGAACTGTGACAATTGATGATCCTCAAGGATACAAAAGTGACCATGGTAACATAAACAATCCAAATAAGGACAGAACAACAAGACCCACGTACAGTATGTTTTGGAACATCTGCAATTGAATTACAGAATTACAAAAAAAACAACAACAACAACAATTGAAGCAGTGTGACAGATTACATGTATGACTTAACATGAGCATATTCATCCACACAACTGAAGACATGGCTTCTAAATTGACTTCACTTCAGACAGATTTCACTCCCTGAAGTCTGGCAGTAAAAACAAACCATCAGTGTAATGAATGAAACAAAGTGACATTTGAGCTACATATTTTGTATTTGCAGAGTTCCTTAAAAACATTTTTATCAAAATAGAGAAAATTTTGTGAATTTTATTTTCCAGGTAAGGGCTATGAGGTTAGTGTATATGATCAGGTCTTGGTTCTGTACAAAAGAAAAGTAATATTCTGCAGTACCTCATTAAAATGAAATTGATTGACTGAGTTTTTACTGACTGAGTGACTGACTGATTGATTGATCGATCGATTGATTGATCGATCGATCGATCGATTGATTGATTGATTGATTGATTGATTGATTGATTGATTGATTGGTTTGGTTGGTTGTTTTTTAACTTTTGACTTACAAAATTAATGCAAACAAGTACAATAATACAAACCTTCCATTTTTCTCGGCCATTTGTGATCCAAATTAGTACTCCACAAATAACATTTCCTATCATAACTGGTAACATGTGAATACCAATGGACCCAGATGACATCAATATTATACACAACAGAATCTGAAAAAAATTACTACATGTAAATACATGTATAGGCACTGGCAGAGATTTTATACTAATGCTATCACATACCAGCATCAAAAGTTAAAAACAAACTTGTCGAAAAGTGAAAGTCAATTAATGCAAGGACATAACAATTTATAAATAAAGAAATTATTTTATGTGAGAAGTTTTTAATTAATTTTATTTCAACAATGTTAACAATTCACCTCATGTCCTACAGGGGATGAAAAATACTGAATCACAGTGATACGTTTTTCAAATGAATTTTTTTCCCATAAAATGCCAAATTATTTTTTAACAGTACTATTCCCTATAACACTCCATGTGAAAATTTCTTTTCTCACCAGACTTCCAAGTCCACATCCTAATTTCACTCTGGCTACATTGTCTTTGGAAAATTCTGGTGGGTGCAAAACAAGAGAAATATTATCACTCTGCATGCAAACAAGCAAACAAACCTATATCAAACTGTTAAACAAAAAGAACACAGCCCAGCAAATGAATCAGAACTTTATCTGCATGTCAGTTAGTCAAATCACCATGCTATGTACATGACACATACCTAAGAATTCCATCTCTTCCGTGATATCCAAACATGTACAAAGAAACACAGGAAGAACGCCACATAAAAGCAACTTTACCTACAGTGGTGTATAAAGGCAATTCACAGAGTGTTAAACACAGCACTAAATGTACACATTTCCCCAGCAGTTATCAGCTGGTGTTATTCAACAAAATCATGCCAATGGACTTGAGGGCCTGGGAGACACAAAGCATATAAATGTACATGTAGCAAAATTATAGAACCACTCACCCATGTCATAACATGTAAGAAGTCCAGAAAATTGATAACAATAAACATGGAGCCAGGTATAGTAACTAAGTTGAACAACAACACAGTCTTTTCACGACTGGTTAGAATAAAACCTGCAAAAATAAGATAGAACTATTACAGAATGCATATACATGAGTTCACTTCATACATGAATGATGCTGAATGGCTCTCATGAAAACAGTCACCTTGACTTCATGTTTAAGTAAATGTAATTTGTATTTGTAGTCTGTGTAATTAACCCTAATGTATTTTGCTGATGTCTCAATACACCCCATCACAGGTAGAAACCTTTAGTCAATGACCTTAGTTTGAAAAATTCTAAATTCTAAAAATTCTATTACAGCCTTTTTATTAAGTTGTAAGATGAAACAAGACATTCTGGAATAACACAGGCCTGGCCTGGACATTCTGACCTTCTGTGGGGAATTAACCATCATTATTATTATTATTATTATTATAATTATAATTATTATTATTATTATTATTATTATTATTATTATTATTATTATTATTATTATTATTATTATTATTATTATTATTATTATTATTATTATTATTATTATTATTATTATTGTGAATATTTTCCAGAGTCACTTCACAGGATGTAAATTCAGCAGCATGCCATGATTTAATTTGAATTAAATTTAATCCAGAAGGTCTAAAAAGACTATACCTAATGGCTCCAAGCCTGTTTTAAGAGTGCTCTATGTTTAATCTGTAATGTAATCAGGATCTTGCACTGAAGCAACTAAAGTAGGACCTTACATGTATATCAGATGGGACTCTAGAGAATTCTATAGGATCCTATCCAAAATTTCTACCAGCCATGAGGGGATCAGTTTCATCTGTGACCAACCATTATACTGGCAAATTTTTCTTACAGGGTTTTTTCAACATTTGCAGGTGTATGAGATATTACAATGAAGCTTGGTTATAGAAAATAAAACCAAATCACTCTGTAACCCCAGTGGTATTGGTTGTGACACATGTAGCTGTTAGCGACAGTGTACTTACGATCAGGAGGCCTTTCCTCTCCAGCACGGTGAGTAATACTCTGATAGGAAAAAGATGACCTACTTGGAGGATAGAAAATTTGAAGAAAAAGAAATCTGAAAGATAAAAAAGAAGCCAAAAGACAATAAACAAACAAATATTAATAAATTATTGTGGAAAACTACAAGTATGTACATGTATGTGATGACAGCATGCAATGGCTTGTCTGATCAAGGGTATACATGTATATATTTTATGGGAACAAAACTAAAGATACACTATGCACAGATAATATGTCCCAAAAATGCACCCTGGACAGTTTAATGTTTTAGCGCCTTTTGCTTTGAAGGGACCAAAACTACGCAATTATGCTTTAATACTGGAATCTTTGCAATCAAATTGCAAATGCAAAGTTTTAAGTTAATCAGCTTGGTTGCTATTCAATCACATGTAGCCAAGAGATGCTGGTAAAAAGAAAAAATAATTATTTTTACTGCAGTATATACAGTATAAACACAAAGAAACAATGCAGTTGTCAGGCAATACATCTACATTGTACCTACCCAAATATAATGCAGAAGAAAGGTGCTACAGGCCAGCTGAACACATTTCCTGATATGGCTGTCAGTGTCAACTCGCCAACTACTGGATAGCTCACATATAAAACATATTCCATATTCTGTATACAAAGAGACAAAAATAAAATTTAAAAAAGTGGTCTTAGTAGTCTTAAAATACAACTTTTGTTCTCCCTTTAGGACATGGTACAAATTATTTACACCACACACAACCACAAGGTCTTGATATCCATTATCGTATTGTTATGCAATTTATACATTCTTATATAAAGGTACATGTAGATGCATCTTTGTAAATTATAATTTAACAGGTAGAACAGATAGAGGCCCTGTGTGCTAATAAATGTGATTACCATTATAATTATTGCCATTACTATAATTGTCAGTATAATTTAAGGACTCGGGGCATAACCAACCTAAAGTGCTTAATAGATTTCTTTTTATTGTTTTGGCTCATATACAGTGTACATGTAGTTGCCAGATCTGTTGCATGTGGCACTCAATTCCTGTATGAAATGTTGCCTGAGGTCTTTTAACCATTTTGTAGTTTGTTTGGAGTAAAAGTCCATGATTACAGGCAAGATTTCCATTTCTAGCATAAAAAACAAAGTAAAAAGCAGCAGATAAAACACTAAGGCAACATTCTCTGAAGGAATTGAAGGCCAATTGTGCAAAGATCCAGCTAAAACAACAAAAAGCTATCTCAAAAGCACTATAGGTTGGTTACTGCTGCTGCACTTGAAATTCAAGATGTTACTCTGTACCTACACATCATTAAAGGGCACCGTCTTTGACTGAAGATAAATCAAACAATAGAAAACTTTCACATAATTGTCATAATTATCAACGGTAACAATTATTATTTCCAGTTAAAAAAAAGAAACAATCAATTAGTTGAGTTTACCATAACAAATTCAGGGTCGTCATGCTGTAATTGTTTGTACTGCAGAAGCCCAACTCCACCTTTTCAAGGAAAAAAAATAAATATAGATATTTATTGATGTTTTGACACTTGTAATGTGATCACTGTTACAATGATATTTTAGAACTCATTAATAATTTATAAAACGAAAACAAAGGAATTCACTGCCATGAAGGAGAATGGAAAATTAATGTGATCATAATTATCATAAAACTTTTGCTTTGAATTTCTGCCAAAAATTATGAATGGCTTGAGAAGCTATAAATTATCAAAGACTCAAAAGAGGGTTTCATCCTATTTCCAAACACTTCGAGGTTGGTTAAAAAATTTCGGCTGCGCCTCATTTTTTCAGCCTACTTCTCAGTGTTTGGAAATCGGAGGAAACACTCTTACTCATCTTGAAACACAATTTGAGTTGGCTTTTTAAGTTTCTGATAATTTGCGATAGTAATAACTGTAATAAATTTTATTTAGCAAGATGAGCAAACATACCTGATAGAACAATAAATACATTGTAAATAAATATAAGTCCCAAGTTAAATATTGATTTCCTAAGGTTAAAAAAGAAAAAACCCACAGTTTAGTGAATTTAAAAGCACAACAGGTTTACACACTGTACTTCTGTGAACAAGGCCAGCTCATACATGTAATGAAAAAGATTATATTAAAAACAAAATAAATCAAAATAGATAAATGAAATAAATAAAATTGCAAACAGAAAACTATTTTCAGTATCTACAAACATTGAATGCAGTTTCAGAGAAAGTGTTGCACTCCAATTCTATATGTGCAGAAAATTGTCTATGACTTACATTCACAGGTTCTTCCTAACAATGCGCATGCTAATTAAGTTATGTGATTACAAATCTGTTGGAATTTGCTTTGTTCTGAGTTGGTATACATTCTTCATGGTACATAATGTATCTTGTGAACAGATGAGCTAGATTGGCTAAACCAACATTGACCATTCACTAATAGTCAATGATCATGCACATTTGCACTGTATGTGTGGGCTTTCTTATCTTCAACACAAGCTAAACATAATATTGTTTTGTTTTTCAATTGCCTTCAATAAGTTGTTTTCAAAAATGACTTATCATCAGTGGTCACCACAGTATTCTTTCATGCATGGCCAATGGCATTTAAACATTAAAAATTTTAACAATAAACTGAGCTTCCAAAGACTCCAATCAAAAGAAAAGCTATTACATTTTATAGTTGAAAACAAAGAAGTTTAGCTTAGCAGGGTTAATAGGTCATGTTTCTTTGTTAGGATACATGTAAATATCGATTTCAGTCCACTTTGTCAGCTTCTTTGATTTTTACAGTCTAGTTTATTTTTAATTTTGGCATGATTGTAGGGCAACAGAGCTTAACAATGAATGATTTTACTAGTTATGAAAGAGGGACTATGACAATAAAATTCAAATCCAGTTAAAAATTTAAAGAGAAAGAAAGTGTTGAAACTAAAAAAGTACTTTGTGCTGTAACACATAAAATCCACACACAAGGCACTAAAGAACATTCATTCGATGGACTTTCTTTAATTAACATCCCACCAAAATCTCGACTTGAAGTGAATGAAATTAAGTCCATTGATGAGAACAACCTTCAATCACAAGTCTACCAAACAACTATGGCTTGCTAGCCCACTACACTGCTGCATCTCCACAGTGCAGTGAAACAAAGTTTAATAGGTATTGTATGGTTATTTAACTTACCATAAAAAAGGAATAAGGCAATAAATAGATGTTAACTGGAATATAAGTAATGAAAGGACATAAGCAACCAGAGAACTGCAAAAAACAAAAATACAGGAATTAATTGTTTAACCACTAAATCAATGCCCAAATCCTCATGACTGGTCGCAATACCGCATTTACAACCTGTACATGTCTGGTGGCAGCTAGGGAAAAATTGTTTAGACATCAGGACAACTTATTTTTCAATGGTGATCATCCTCTTTGTTCTCATAACTTGTATGTATTAACATTACATGGAGAAAATAGAAGTTCATCATTACTGGGACTTACAAATATAATTAAATTATGGGTGTCATTAAAATACTGTAGCCGAGATTCACACTACAGTAAAACTTGTATTAGGCAGTCACCCTCAGGGAATGGCTACATGTAAGTGACCACTTAACACAGATTGCAGTAACCAGACATTTTCGTGTGATTTTCATGAATATTTGGTGCTACATTCAGTAAGTTCCACCACTGCAGTTAAGCTGTAGCATCATTACTTGGTATTTTATTCTTTGGCATTTTCAGTAATGGAATAAAAAATACAACTTCTATGTCTTTATAGTCTTTATAGCATGTCATTGTTCTCCTGTAGATTTCTGATCCTCTTTACATCATTTTGGGAGCGGATGGCATGCCATGATTTTATCAGAGCATAAAAGACATAGAAATACTGGCCTTACACTGCAAGCAGTCTCTTTCTTCTCCTAAGTTCTGTCACGCATGTACGATTTCTTGTGAGCCACAAGAAATGCAGGTGCAGAGGGAAGGAACCCACAATCCTTCCTCGTTCACTTTTTTTATTTGCATAATTTACATATTTCACTTTGAGTTCGTGATCTGAGCGGAAAAAAAGGGACTGCTCACAGTCTATATTGGCCTACAATTCAGGACTTTGGTGGCATCAGCTTACCTCCGCTTATTTTTTGAGGTATTGTCTATGAGATAAATTATCAAAAGACAGAAAACTGCTGATCCAAATAACCTAAAAACAGTAACAATGCTCTTGTCAAACACATAATTGGGGAGAATACAAATATCACGCATTTGTATTTCAAGCATATTAAACCACATTTTAAAACAACGTTAACAATTTAACTGTTAAAGATACTAAACAATTGAAGGGATTACTGAAGAAGAGCACACAGCAGAACCCTCCTAACTCAAACAAGGTCAACTCGAACTTTCCACTAACTGGATTTGTCCCTATTCTTTTAGTCATTTACTATCAGTTACATGTAACTTGAGCTCTGTTAACTCAAACTCCCCGCTAACTCTGAAATCAGAAATGCCCAGTTTAGCAATAACACTGCAAAATTTGTGCGCTTACCGGTAATTCTGAGAATTAACTTTATAGTAATTTTTTTCTTACCAAGGCTAATAGATCATACATGTACCAGTTTTCATATTCTCTGTATAACTTTGAACTGGAACTAGCCTGCACACAAGGCTAAAGTGAGGCAACTTTTCATGTGCAAACTATTTTTTAATATTTTTCCCCAAAAGAACCTCCATTACAAGCTAGATCCAGAAATACCGACAATACAAATACAGTCTATTAACGGACAATTTTGGTGTTGATAACTGGCTACTCTGCTTTTGTGTAGTGTTTGGTGCAGTGAAATACTTAGAAAAACAGCCTTGAGATGAAAAGCAAACACGGATTCATATTTAACACAAAAAATCCACCGTGTCAGCATGCTAAAGCCAGTTAGGTTCGCATAAAATTATTTTAAAGAAAAATTATTTTAAGATGTTAATGTCAAGCTTTTAAAACAATAAAATTCAAATCTCCATTGAGAAACATTAAGTCCAGACAATTTCATTTTTGTATAAGGGGGTTAGTTTCTAGAGAAACTGTGGCCTGTTGAGTTATCAGGGCTTTTAAGAAAATAGGCTGCAGATGTAGGTTTCTAAAGCTCCCATTACGAAATCGCGCCCATTGAAACACGTCGCCCAATAAAAGTGGGGTACCATGATGCTTTGCAAGCATTACAAAGCGTGCCGCTGGTGGCGGTATCTTTTGTCTCGCAGCATGAATCCTCAAGAGTGTTCGTTTATTTGTTTGCTCAAGGACAAGAAGAAGGAGGTTACGTAAGGAAACGGTAGCAACGCCCTTTGAAAGGAATGTATTAAAGTTCTAACATCGAATGTGGTAGATTTGGGACCCTTTAAATCAAAATTTTTGCTTTGAATCGCAGTATATTGCCGTAAAAACACGCTTCCTTAATTGAAAATTACATTTGCTTCATTCCGCCGTGCCGCTCGATTATGCAAATTACTTTCAATTCACTGGAGACAGTGATTATCTGTTTTCCTCCCTTTTTATCGCAATGATAGCATACATAATGCCCATTATTATTGGGAACTGTCGTTTGGCATCGAATAACCTAAAAATCATCGCTTCCTTGATAGCGCAGGGCAATTTTTTATTTATTTTAGTTTAGTCACGCAACTTCTGCTGATAAACTTCGCCTTCTGTTCTTTTGTGATGTGTTATTTTTCTATTGTGTTTCAATGAATAGATGCGTTCCGCAAATTGTCACTTTAACAATACCATACACAAAAGACTGCTGTGATTGACGTCCAAAATGAAGCTCATTTGCATTTTACGAGCGACGTGTTTCAATGGGCGCGATTTCGTAATGAGAAGAGCTTCAAGGCCCAAAAGGTATTTCTTATACCTTTTCTGCAGATTGCCAGTTATTTTTCATACAAACTAACTCAATATATTTTTTAATTCTGAAAAACTAAAATGTTTTTGCTTTCAAAATTAGACAAAAATTGAATTTTTGGTGACGAATTTTGAGTACAGTCGAGCCTCACGTAAACAGACACCGTGGGGTCAGAAAAAGTGTCCGCTTATTTTTATAGGAGGTTAAAAATGTAGTGTTTGCATGTCGCTAAGAACATAACCAAGTGTCCGCTTACAATAGGTTTCTGCCTACAGGAAGTGTCCGTTAGCGGAGGTTCGACTGTACGTAATCATGGTTGAATCTGAAATCTTTTCAGGAGTTTGAGAAATGCATACCAGATTCCAATAAATTATTATCCTAGGCTTAGGTTGTATGTCAAGGAGGATCTAAAATAAATTTTCTGTGACGTGGACTCTTGATGACCAACCTTCACAAGCAACAGACCATTTTTAATATTATTATGAACTACAAAAATCCACATTTGGATTTGTTTTCTGGTACTTGTCACAGCAATCTTATTTTGAATTTTGAACAGAATAATAAATACAATTTAAAATGGTATCCCTTACCAACTCAGGTTTTTTAATGGTATTTTTTTTACTGTTAAGATGTTAAGATACATACAGTTCTCCTCCGATGTAAAACAGTGCCACAGCACAGGGAACAAAAACACAGACAAACTTCTTGTTATGTTGACAAGGTCCCGGGATGAATGCCACATCTCTTGCATTGTTTATATCATGTAACTGAAACTGTCAACATTGAAACATCATAAAATATGAGGAAAAAAATCTGTTACAACAGTTGAAGATTCAACGGACAAACTATTGCAAGGTAAGAGCTACATGTACCAATAAATATTAAACCTTATTAAACAGTGTGCAAAAGCATTGAGGTTCGCTTGAAGCTTATAACTCTCTTACTAACTTATACAACGGTTTCATTAGACAATAAACTTAAGCTTAAACAATAAGCAAACTTCACGAAACTTTTATATGCAAGCTTTTACTGACATTTGTTTGGTGGTTGTTTGCATATACACTGCACGCCCCAGCAAGAAGATACTACACCAGCTCCTTGCCTCCATCGTTACAAAATTATGGTTGAGAAACGGCTAAATTGACAACCAAAATAATCCCAAATATTTAAAGAACGGGTAAATACAACTGCTAGCTAGTTTCAAATACGTGACCCTTTTGCAAGAAGAAGACTTTTTAGTTTACCGTATTTGCAGCCTTTTGGTTATCGACAACTTCGTTGTCTTGATTTACAACTCGTATTTGTCGAAGCTCTGGTCCCTCCATCCTTTTTAATGTCCGTTAGATGACTTATTTATCTTTATCCAAACGTTCCAAAGTTTGTTCCCAGTAACATAATTCAAGAATACAAAAGAAACGGATGATGTTATGGTTCAGGGAAAATGTCATTCAACTTGATCCGCCATGTTGGAAATAGATGGAGCACTGGGCACGACAATCGCTACCAGTTTCCTCTCATTGTGCGTGCGCGATTCTTTCACAATCATTTCCGGGTTCTTTTGCATGTAAAGCAACATGGTTGCGTCACTCTAAGCCCAAGAAAATTTCACAACAATGACCAACAATCAGGTTTCGTTCCACGACAAAAATGAAATAGGAAGACCCCCTGCAAACTTTCGAATAATTTTCACGCATAATTTCCTAACATCATTCATGCACAGTATCACGAGTACAGGAAGTGAATACAAAAAGTCAAGTGAAACAGTAAGCTTAGTTGTTCATCATCAGTATAATTTGCCGTTGCTTATTGCAGTAAGTAATGTCTTTGTTTGGTGAATATCCGTGTATCAATGAAACCATTCCACCGAGTTACATCTCGTTTACTTCGGCCTCGCTGTCTGTGGTGATGAGTCTTGTTACCATAACAGGAAACATTCTCGTCGTGTTAGCTATCTTCGTCGACCCCAACAAGGATCTTAAATCGCCGTTCAACTACTTCGTGGCAAATCTAGCTATCTGTGATCTTTTTGTGGGATTCGTGGTCGACCCAATGTCGGTGGCATTCCACGCGAGCGAAGGAGTCGCGAAAAAATACCCGACGAGGCTTGTTTACCTCCACATACCGTACTTTGTTTCGTGTACAGCTTCAGTTCTCAGTCTCGCAGCTTTGACGGTGGATCGGTTTTTAGCGATAAGCTACCCTGTGTCGTACAGAACAACGCTGAATCCTAAGCGAGCTGGTTTTGTCGCTGCAGGAATTTGGGCCTTCTCGCTTGGCTTTCCGTTCGTATATCTTTTGACTGGGTATCTCACGTACGCGTTTGTGTTTGCTCACACTGTCATTATCGCTACATTTCTGGTCATGGTATTCACTTACGTAAAAATATTTCGCGTGTTTAAGAATGAAGTGAAAGAATGGGACACGTTGGATCACAGTTCGGCAAAGAATAGGCAAACTGTAAGATGGGAACAGAAAGTAACCAAGACATTCATGATTATGCTAGCTCTGTTTCTTGCGTGCTACCTTCCTTCCTGTATCTGTATTTACATCACTAATCTGTGCAGTGCCTGCAGTTGCAACTTTATTCACTGGGCCAGAGATGTTCATTTCCTGTTAATTTTGGCCAATTCAGGAGTGAACCCTTTCGTTTATGCTTGGCGATTTGAGAATTTCAGGAAGGCCTTTGTCAAGATTTTGACCTATGGAAAGTGTTGCAGCCACCCAGGATCGGGGACAATTGAATTTGATAACTTCACGGAAAGCTCAACAAGTGTCGCCACTTGAAAGCGTCCACACATGAAAGAGAAAATCTGAACCGAAACTTTTGAGTTAAAACACTCAGTTGACAAACGTGAAAGCGTTCCAACCAGGCCCTGGTTGTTCAAAGAACTGATAACTTTAATCAGCCCAGCGGGTAAGTCGCCATCCAGTGGATAAAATGTACTCCAACTAATAATTTTATCCGCTGCGTAGCGATTTATCCACTGGATAAAGATATTCGCTCACGAGTGAACATACGAAACTGCAATGACCGAATGAATCAGCAGCGCAGAATAGGGGGGAGGGGTGGGAGACTAAAAAAGCGCAGGTCTTCCATGAAAAGCGCACTCGGGAAGGCGTGTCTCTCGAAGTGTAAAAACGTAGTAAATTTCATAAAGGTATGTAATGTGTAACTATGAAGTGTTACCTTTGAGCTGTAAAAACTGTATAAATGCCTGAAAGTTGTTTTCAATTCGTTAAATTTTAAGTATTATTTAGTTAGCGATTACGTTTTGGTCCATTAACGATAATCCACCATTGCAAGGAATGGGACCCATTCTTAATGGGCAAGTCTCATGGGGTTTTTGACTTGTTTGGTTAAAAATGGTGAAATAGGACATTTTACAACAACTCGTGATCTGTTCTAGCGCATTTTGAAAACAAAAATGCGAGAACTTGAAAAACGTTAGCCTAACATTTCAAGTTTCGATCCATTCCGAGCTACTCTGTCTATAGCCATAGGCACTAATCGACAGCTAAATTGCACTAGGGTGATAATTTATAACAAAACTAGACAATTATTTTATGTTTCTGTTGACAGAGAGACATTTTTGGGTTTTGAAATGACATCAAATTCGCGTGATACTTCCCCTTTAATCCCATTTTATCTGAAAGACGCAATCAAGTGGCCTTCACGGTAGTCTGAAGAGCAGAAGGCATTTTAAAATGTACAAACGTTAGTTATGTTTTAGATCTTATTAAGTACATATTTCCTGTCACTGCTCTTGAGCAAATCAAGGTCTACAAGAATTGCGAGGTAATATTTGCGACGAATGTGATGTAACCATTTGTCAAGGTTGTTTTAGTTTAAAACGGAAGTTTCGTGAATTTGAATTTAACAGAACAAACTATATATGTACATTTGCGGTATAGTAATAAACAGAATTAAAATGACAGCAAATTTATATCGGATTGGTGTAAGAAGAGACAGAGGAATGGTTGTAGTAGAACGCGTAATGCAGTTGACTGAATTTTTTTTTTCGCACGCGACTGCGGTTTCAAATCGGACGTGTATAAGGACGGTGCCTTCTAATACAGTGGTATTTTTGCGCAGTTTGTGACTATGCGAGGAAAGCAGATCATAGCAAGGGCCGCTGGAATCCAAAAACAAAAGCGGGGGGTAACCACGCATTTTTCAGAGAATTAAGCGACATAATTCCAAAAAGCGTTTAAATACACAATAATGCACGGCATTTTTTTTTCTCCAAATCAGTGAAGCTTAATTATCTCCGAAAAGTATGTGGTTACTGCCAATTTTCTTCTTAGATTTCCGGAATAGCCCTTGTTAAGTCCGTTAAGGTCGTTAAGACCTTCTTTTCCCGCATAGTTATAAACCGCTCAAAAATACCTTTGAATTAGTGGGCATCTTCCTGAAGAAATTAAAGGTTCAGGGGCGATCTCGAGATGCACAGAACGTGTGAGCAGTAGCAAAAGGAAACACCGTCCTTAAGCGCGACATTGCGGTAGTTTTTCTGAGAAATCCTATAAATTTGTATCAGCAGCGTCAAAACTTGTAACCTGTCATTCTGCGCGTGTAAACAAACAGAATGGATGATTAGAATGAGTTTTCATCGTATAACAGCGCGGGAACAATTTTAAACGTAACAATTTGCTGCGGCATCACATTTTAAAAAAGTCCTTGATTTGTTCTCAACAATGTTGTAAATACGTTGCCGAAACCAAATGAATGTTTGGTTTCATTGCCCACAGATATAAGTTGGTCGCTGTAAAGAGATTCGAGTGTTGGCGTTCCTGAACGAGCGTTAGGGCTGACGAAGGGCTAATGTCCGTAATCTCTTTCCGGTGGCCAAATTACCTTATCAACTCTGTTGATAAACAAACATTTGTTTCTACTCCCCACCAACGCAGCATCACAGATTCTTTCCAAACTAACCCTCTTATCTAGCCGCAACAAATATCGCGTTAAAGTTAAAAGCTGTCCGCGCGTTGTGTTGCGTTAAAAATTGTCTCGTGTCGACTGACATTACTTTCAGCGGTGCTTTTGGAATTTTCGAGACCTCCGTAGCGTGTTGCGTACATTACACCGAAATAGTGGTAAAACCAGGAGCAGCCCAAGCTCATATTAGGAGAGTGGAAGCGGTATTGAGTTACGGGCGGCTTTGTATGGGGAAAAATATCGTAGATCTCGAATGTAAAATAAAGCTATACTTCAACATTCATTCGATAAAATGGATAAAACTAACTCGTCCCTGGTATATTTTGATATGTTTTGGAGTTATTCCACCGTTTGGGGCTTTCTTTGACGACATTGTTACTCTTAGGCCGTCACGTGTGCGACGACGCTTCTAGTAATACCATTCGTCCCTTTTTCCTTTATTTTGACCGTGACCCACCCTAGACCCCCAGAAACATGGAGATCTGGGGTGCTTACCATTTACATGGAAAACCCGGAAATTCCAGTTGGAAAATCAAATGGTACGCATCATTCAGCATTCTAAGTACTTCTGAAATTATGGGCTTCTGGTCAAAATGATGCATTTTTATTGCTCCTTTTGGGATTTACAGCTGATGTTCATACATTTTGCATGTTATTCATCTTCTGTTAAGACAAGCTTTATCATTTCGTATTTATGCCGAAAATTTCCATCCGGGTGGTTTGCGTAAATGGTAAGCATCCCTATCCTGTAACTCAATAGTCAACACAAAGGTCGCATTCTAAACTGCCCGATAATCTTGGTTTCGTAACGTAAGCTTGAGTTAGTCCATTTTAATACTCCAAGCAACCTAAATACCAGTTATCATTTTAATTTGGTGAAGCAAAAATTAACTGTTCGTAGCTTCTTAGGCCCCGTTAACATGGGTACAATATTTCGCCTAGAATTCACAGTAACAAAAATCGTGCCAAAGAAATAGACTACGAGCAGTCCGTTATATATAATACAGCCACATCTCTCGTAAGCGACCACCCTTGGGGCACCACATATTAAAGTGGTCGCTTACGGGAGGTGGTCGCTTACGGGAAGGATCAACAAAATAAGCCTAATACTGGATTGATTGATTGATTAATTAATTAATTAATTAATTACATAAAAATATCACCTTAGCTGCTAAAATTAGAGAATATGTGTAATTTCTGGCCTAAAAAGCGGTGGTCGCTTACGAGAGAGCTCTTGAAACAGTATTTAACTGAGAAACAAAACGGTCTTTTACGAAGTGGTTGCTTACGGGAGGTGGTCGCTTACGAGAAGTGGTCGCTATAAGAGAGTTGCCTGTATTTCCTAGAGAAAGTAAAGCAGGCGAACCACGCGAGCGAGTGTGAACTTTCTGCGGACACGCGACGCGCGGTGGAAAGCAATTTTCGCGCGCGTTCGCGTGTTTCGCCCGCTTTACTATCTTTACTAGGAAAAATAAGGGACTGTTCGTAGTGTAGTGAAGAGAGACAGCACGGGTGATTAGCAATCAGTACTGTGGACTTGTTCCTTTGAACTGGTTTAGTTTTTTTAAAAACTAAATTAACCTCCTTATGGAATTAACCTCCTCATAGTTATCATTTCTTCGTTCCTTTCATTCACTCTTGTTCATTTGTAGTGTTCGGAAATTTCCTACTTTTATAATACGGTCAGTTCTTGCCTTGCGGACCACCCCGCTATTAGGGACAGAAACTAAATACCCCGTTGAAACTGCTAAGAAATGTGGAAATAGCTTCCGATATTACGGAATTGCGGACACTTCATGTGGCCCCAAACTAACATTTTTATTGTTTTACTCTCGTTGTAACAACCATCTTGAACGCGTTGAATGGCATGTTGATATTCTTCTGTTTGTCTGCAGAAATGAGGACAAACAAAACAACAAAAGAATATATATAAAGTCATTTAATGGCGTTCAAGGTGTCCAAGCACTCCAGCTGTACTTTCTTTACATTTCTTTCTTGGTATTTTAGTTGGTTTTGTCATTTTAATTGACAAACCTGCGCCTGTGTGAAGACTGTGAGGTTTGTTTTCTTTCTTCTTTGGCTCATGGCTTACAGTCACATTTTTCAACTTGAAATCGGGTCAGTTTGATCACCAAATGACGGACCCTAGGATGTCCGCTATAAGACTGGAGTTGACTGCATTCTGAAAACGATCGCAAAAGCGCTCCCCATATGATTACTTTCATTTTCGATGAAATAAATCGTGATGTCAATAACTGATGACTGATCAATGATGATGTTTTAACGAAAGATTTTGATGCATTTTCACTCGCGGTGATTTGTGTACACTTTTCACGATCAATAAGAAGTGCATGATGAAAATGAAGTGTTTTTAAAATAACGCTTAGTTTTTACTTTCAACACAGCAAAAGCAAACTGATTACAAGAGTCTTACAAAGTTTGAAAGGCAAAGGCAAGAATCAAAACATTTTGATCCTTGTGCATGGGTTACTTGGTTGTCTAGTTTTTGAACAGGCGTTTTTAAAGCTTACGCTTATGTTTGCGCCCGTTGCTAGTGAAAAAGAGTTTAAACAAATCAAACTTTCACTTTACTCTTAATTCTTTTCACAAATTTCTGAAATGTCAAGTGATGTTGATCAACAGATCAAATAAAAGTCCTACTTGATCCCCGCGTCAAAACAAACTCTCGCAGAGAACACCATTTCATGACCCTAGGGCTTAGCTTAGTCTCCACAACAACAAAATCAATTTAAACGAACAACTCAACACCACTAATTGGCGGTCGAATTTAATAACATTACAACCTGACCTTATTGTACATTATTAATCATCTGTAATTTCTTTACCTAGCTAGGAGTGTCATTCTTTCAGCCTGCTTGTTAAGTAAGTCGCTCGAACTTTTTAGCGTTACTTATGAAAATAAACGATGGTATAGTATAAGATGTTCGCAAGTTTGTTAGTCAAGACAAACACGCATTCAAAAACACCAGCTTTAGAGAGGTTTCCATAGAAACTGTAAGTATAAACATCTCTATTTTGTAATATTACTCAAGGGATTTATGGTAAAACGAAAAGACTTTGTTCTCATTACAAAAACGAGCCCTAAAAATGCAAATCTATTTAAAGTAATAGTACAATAACGGTTATTAAAGGCTTAAGCTTTTGTTTTCGGCATCTTTCTTGTTTTGCTGCCTGGTCGACAAGATATTGCTTTAATTACAGTTGAATCATTGATTAACTCGGCGTGGATCAATTCGTTTGTACAGTTGAGAACCCGGTTCTAATGTCAATATTTGAACAACTGAAGTTGGCATAAAAACATGACTAATTAACTACATGAAAAGTTGGATTTGATTGTGATAAACCAAGATAGTGACGGTACGAAGATACGATGGCTGTGGGCGAAGGGAGAACGTTTTCTGCACCACATGGAATTCGATGGTCTTCCGCCAAGGTCAACAAAAACTCCACAAGAAAGGAAGCGAAGCGCAACAAAGACAGCAAATTGTCCGATATTGAAGCCTTTTGCGAGCTTGGAGATCGAAAAAATGCGATTAAATCTGCTCAAGCTAGTTTCGCTGGTTATGAAAGACTTGAAGTCTCTCGGCCTATGGTTTGTACGCCTGTTCAGGAGAAACCTCAGCGCGTCAGAAGAAGGTCGTCAAACACCAGATTATTAGATATAAGATTGTCCAAGAAAAAGAGCGAAAAATTGGACTACTCTTATGTTTTTGTACAAGAAACTGACTTGGAAAAATCAACGAGAGAACGGTTAATGCGAGAAGTAAAGCAACAGAATTGGCTGGAAAACGAAACTAAAACTCATGTCGAAAGTCCGTTATCTTATCAAACTTTATCGGAGAGGAAAACAAGCGCAAGAATGTATGATGATCACAAGAACAAATCTTTAATAAGCTTTAACCCCAGACCACAATACTGTAATCGCTTAGTGCACGTTGACAAAGATGAGTTTTCTAAACAATTCTGCGATGTCCTAGGCCCTGGTCTCTGTGCCGACTGCACCAAATCACAAATGCAGCAGTTTGTTATCGACGAGCATACTAGAAACTTTCCCGACATCTGCGTTTCTCCTTACGTTTTATGCGTACCACAAGAGAGCGAAAGAGACATAAAAACACCGTTCACGATCTACAGAGAGTGCGACCCGCTTCAACGTAGACGACCTTCGACGATTTCACCAACACATAATATGAATGGTTTGAAAACGCGACCGAATAGCTGCAACAACGATAAGGCGCGTGATGGTTTTGTGAGAGTCAATTCCCCGTTTTCATCGCTGTGTAGTTCACGGCGATCAAGCATATCAAAGTATTTGATGGAATCAAAGAATGACATCCAGCGTGAAACAGAATCGGGCTCAGAAGAAGACGCCAAAACTTCTGTTTCTTCAAGCATAAGGCGTGTTAGGATTTCCCCGGTCCCACAAAGCCCAAAACCCGAGAAAAAGAAGGAGAAAAAATATTCTGCTGACCTACTAAATCCTAACTGCTTCAGTAAACGAAAACTGGGAGCTCGGTCTACAGCAAGAAGTGCAGTCAAGACACCTTCGATTTCAAGAACGGGCAAATTAAGTGAACTACCTTATTGGAGGTTTTTGATACCAGAGCCACCAATGATGGAAGTTGGGCGAATGAACGTAAGCATTTACACTCCAAAACAAATTCCAGGAATTAAGATTTTTGATGAATCGTTTTTTGATATTTAGATGTACCTACAAGGTTTAACTGAAACACTACGCATGCAGTTATTCAACGAAACCGAGTCGCACATGAACTCATAGTTGTGTAAACGAACGACCTCTGGGTTAGTAGAATGTTGATATGGTGATAACTCAGTTCGCTTGAATTTTTGGCCATTCTTCTTTAAATTAAAGTACATCTTAGCTGCTGGTTGTGTGGTTGTTTCTGTGTCTGAACTACTTCGTTTTTTTGCTTTTTTTTTTTTTAATTCGACGCGACTGATATGCCACAAGTTTTAAAACACAAAAAACATAAGCAACAGAGTGTTTCTGTTGAGGACTTATTTGAACGATTTAGAGCTTCTTTGATGGCTATCCTGGGAAATTTGCGAACATCCAAAATTATAGTCCCTTGACAAAAGCATTCTACAATGGAATCTTGCCAAGGCAATAAAGAAATTGGTTCGATATATGAAGGGTTCTTTATATCGAAGTTCTGTTCTACACATTTTAATAGGCCGCGCTGGAGAATATCGTTTGTTATACGGAGGACTTCTTTAGATAGAGGTTCGTCAAATCGAAGTCCCACTGTATTCTTGCTATTGTTCACCACTAAATTTTTCCTGCTCCCCCGCCACCCACCAAAAAAAAAAAAAAGAAAAAACGGTCACAGTCTCGGAGTTTGACCTTGTATAGACCCAATGGAAAAAAAACTGTTTTCTTAACGAGTTCGACATATAAATGACTTTTGTGGACAAATTCTACCATCTGGGCATTTTTTTTGCGGAAGGACGCTTTCCGGCCTGATATAGTAACGACCTTGAGATCGGGGGCTAGATTCACGAAGCCCTTCTAATTAAAGTGCCCCTGGGACGAAAATTTCATTTTCCATCTTTTTGCATTTTCGTGTAGAATATGACCTTCTTACTCATGTTACCAAATTTCAATCCTTTACGGCAATGGAAGTATTTTTTGTTTTTTAGCTTTTTATTCGAGATTTCACGGCCGCCATTGCTTGGCCTTGTTCCGGAAGTTAAGGCTCAAATTACAGGAAGTGACGTCATTGGCTCAACACGAAAAATTCCACATAAACTGTATTCTGCTGTTATTTAGTTCGCAACAGCAGAATACAGTTTATGAAGTACATACTGCGGTAGCTGCTCCCTCGTGCGCAGTTTAAGCATGCGCACTCTTGTTCTTTACTTCGTGCAATCTCTCATTTTCTTACTAGGGCTAACGTTCAGTTGAAAATTCAAGGGTTCGCTTTAACACTTTAACATACAATGCAGAGTCAATTTTCTGATCCATCATCGAGTTAAGGATACACTTCGGAGGTTTGCTAAGCACTCAAGAAGCTAGAGTAAATTGTTACGCTCCTTTCGTGCTTAGCAATCTCCCGCGAGCGTCCTTGCACGCTGCACGTTTATAATTCCTTAATTTGTTCATGCCACACATACGCAATACTATTTTGTATTTATTGTGTTCTCGAAGTGACCTCTTTTTATAAGCCCGATGGTTTCTTGAGGTCTTCTCGCCATACCTTCACTGCTACTTTTGTCTCAGATAAGGGTGTTTTATGACAAATAAAGTTCATGTCTCCGCTCGAGCGCGAAAGAGGCTTCTCAGCAGGAGAGAGGGCCAACGCGGCAACAATTTGAACAAGCCTTGAATGTACGGGGGGGGGGGGGGGGGTGGAGGGTGTCCGGGGCGGGGACTAAGTTCTTGCCATAACTTAGTTGAGCCTATTTGTAACCGCTTTGTTGAAATCATTGATCTTATTCTGGGTTTGAAAGCATATGAAAATCGTTTCCATTGAAGGATGTTTTAACAATCTGCCCCGTCCCGATTTTATTTACATACATCTCAAGTAACACACCACGCAACCAACTCTTGAAATCATAGTGAACACATACATACATACATACATACATACATACATACATACATACATACATACATACATACATACATACATACATACATACATACATACATACATACATACATACATACATACATACATACATACATACATACATACATACATACATACATACATACAGCAGTGCTGAAAAACATACCCCTCAATATTAACAAAAGGTTAACTGCCATCTCATCCAGCAAAGAAATATTTGACGAATCCATTGCCCCTTACCAGAAAGCTCTCACAGAAAGTGGATATAACCACAAGCTAACATACGATCCTCCGCAAGAACAAGCCCGGAAAAACAAAAGAAAAAGAACAAGAAACATCACATGGTACAATCCACCTTTCAATTCAAACATCAAAACTAACCTTGGAAGAAAGTTCCTGCACATCGTCGACAGATGCTTTCCAAAACACCACTCACTCCACAAGATTTTCAACAGGCACACAATTAAATTGAGCTACTCATGCATGCCAAACATGAAATCTATCATCTCATCGCACAACAAGCACGTTCTTTCAAATGTAAACTCACCAACGCCAGAACCTGACACCTGCAATTGCAGAAGAAAACCGGACTGTCCACTCGAAGGAAAATGCCTCCAAACAAACGTCATCTACCAAGCCACAGTAACCACAGAGACAACAACTGAAACTTATGTCGGACTGGCAACAAATTTTAAGGAACGTTACAGAAACCATTAGACATCCTTTCGACGCCCGAACAGAAGAAACGAGACAGAACTGTCAAAACATGTTTGGACTTTGCAAGACAGCAATAAACCTTTCCAGATGAAATGGAAAGTTTTAAGGAAATGTAAACCATACAGCAACGCCAACAAAAAATGTAACCTTTGTCTTTTTGAAAAATTTATAATCATCTGTAAAAAGAGCTGTGTAGCCTGAACAGGCGAAACGAGCTAACGAGTTCGTGCCCCCACAGAAAGAGATATGTAATGCAGAACTTTAGAATAACGCAACTAAGACACGATGCATCTGTTACCTAGATACTCTACTGATTGTAACGCATCTCTATAGTAACCACCTATATTTTACTGCCAGCCTGTTATTTGAAAAGTCAGTCGTTAAAAATTGCCTGAGTGTGGTCCGATAACTTCGAACCATACGAAACAGTATCCTGAAGACTCCTGAAGCCTGAACTTCTGTGAAGAAATATACATACATACATACATACATACCTACCTACCTACCTACCTACCTACCTACCTACCTACCTACCTGCCTGCCTGCCTGCCTGCCTGCCTGCCTGCCTGCCTGCATGCATGCATAAATAAATAAATAAATAAATAAATAAATAAATAAATAAATAAAAACGCCGATGGCAGGTCCCGGTATATTAAAAAAGCAAAAAAAAGGTCTAAAACTATACTATGACAATAAAAATAGTAATCTATTTCATAACACTCTATTCATGCTCAGTTGAAATAAGATATGGGAAATAATATTGCTCAGCGGTCTAAGCCAAGCTGGAACAGCTTGGCTTAGGGTAGCAGTGTTTTTGACACACGCGAATTTGGTCAGGGTGGGTGGGTGGGCCGTTCCTTCCTTCACTGCTCCGCTGGCTGAGACTAAGCACGAAAAGAGTGTTATTCTGCTTCAACTCAGTATTTATACCCTTGGAACACCCTTGTGCACATGCCTGCGTGCATTGAATTGCAAGGGATATGTTAATTTAAAGTATTTCAGTTTCGCATATCATTAGGAGTGTTATGAATAGTAATCTATTTCATAACACTCTATTCATGCTCAGTTGAAATAAGATATGGGAAATAATATTGCTCAGCGCCACTCACGCCATACTGTTCATCTTTAATTTCATGACAAGCTCTTTTCTTTACTTCTTACTTACAACAAACATCAATCTTATCCATAAATACCCCCAAACCTTCCCAAACCTTACAATTCCCAAACCTACCCAAAACTAAAAGAAAAGACAGTATGTTGGTAGATCACAAAAACGTCCAGTACATAGCTAGACATCGGTTTGAGCCGCCATTTTAGGGCATCGTTCCACGACTTTCTCCCAAAACGAGTAGTGAGCGTGAAGCTCTCCAGCTCTAAAATTACTGGAGTCTCGGAAGGACAACTCATTTACATCCCCTATAATCTCGCCTTGCTCCACACGCGTGACCTTTTGCATTAGTTCACGTGCTGTCATCTCGCCGCTGACCGCTATGGAGTTCCCCATGGAGTCTACCCATTGAATTGCATTTACCCCAGACTGTCCAGGAGTGATCGCGTTATCGAAGTTCTTGTCATAGTCCCAAGCCCATGAAATGATTTCTTAGGGAAAAACATCAAGAACAAAAGGTATTATTCCCACGGGTGAAACCCCCAAAGTAGTCAGCAGAGAGATGACAGCTCTGACCCAGTAATCCTGGGAGGGTAACTAGAGACCCTGTTTTCAAAGCTATCAAAACTCTGAGACTATCGAGTTTATTACTAATGAAGAGAAAAAGCACTCACATAAGACATGACTGAATTGAAGATACGTTTATTACCCAAACAGAAAACCTAAACCAACTTAACATATGTTGTCTTCGAAAAGTTCACACTTTATTTTGCGGCTGACGCTGGAGAGGTGCCATTCTTCTGCAGCCCCACGTTCCCAGAAAGATCCCTTTTTCTTGCCTCGCAGAATCGTTTAATGTTGCCAAGTTTACCACAGCAGAAACACGACATAGGCCTTCCCGGATTGCTCGGGGAATCTCTGACATTTCTCTCCCGGCCTTCCCAGTAATAGGGAGACACAGCTGCAGTCCCGGCCCGGTCCCTCGAACGATAGTGTTTCTCTACCTTGGCCACACAATCGAAGATCTTTTCATGATCTTTATCGCCCAAAAGGCGCAAGACGGGAATCTAAATTGATCCCGAGACACATGGAGCTTTCCACGGACTTTTTGGTAAACCAAACGATAGAAATTCTGGCGGTCATGCTTGGTATCTTGAGCCGTAAGTTGAAGCGATTCTAGCATCTCCAAGGCTTCGTATTTATTGAAATCTGGTAGGGGACGAGATGCGTAGGCCATAATCTTTATTAAGGAGCTCTCCACAGATGGTCTAGTCATTGTCTCAACCGTCTGGTTAAACTTCAGGACTTCACCCTGTAACCTCTAAAAAAGGAGAAAAAATTCCCAAGCAACAAACACGCCATGACTAGTAAAACTGATAACTCTACTCCCTGACGGAGCATACCTAGTGAGTCTTTGCCCCTGTAACACTACATGGCGTATCTATATCTTCAACAAATATACCTGTCGTGTTCTCGGTTCGTGCCTAGACACAGCGTATAAATCCTGATGAGAAAACTCACCCCCAGGACTACACCCGGCGTATAAACCCTGGTGAGAAACCTCACCCCCGGGATTACAGCCGGCGTATAAATCCTGGTGAGAAACTCACCCTCGGGACTACACCCGGCGTATAAATCCTGGTGAGAAAACCCACCCCCGGGACTACACCCGGCGTATAAATCCTGGTGAGAGAAAACTCACCCCCGGGACTACACCCAGCGTTTAAATCCTGGTGAGAAAACTCACGCCCGGGACTACACCCGGCGTATAAATCTTGGTGAGAAAACTCACCCCCGGGACTACACCCGGCGTATAAATCCTGGTGAGAAAACTCACCCCCGGGACTACACCCGGCGTATAAATCCTGGTGAGAAAACTCACCCCCGGGACTACGCCTGGCGTATAAATCCTGGTGAGAAAACTCACCCCCGGGACTACACCCGGCGTATAAATCCTGGTGAGAAAACTCACCCCCGGGACTACACCCGGACTACACCCGCGACCGCACGTGGTAAAAAATACGAAATCTCGAGTTCGTTTTGACCGCCGGCAGCAACATTTTGACCCGCCGCTTGTGCAGCCTATGGCACTGGTACACCTTGTGCGGCTGGTAGAACTTGAGCAGCTTGTGCAACTTGCACGGCTTGTGGATCTTGAGCAGCTTGTGCCACGTGCGCGGCTTGTGGAACTTGAGCAGTTTGTGCGACTTGTGGAACTTGTGGGCCTTGTGCTGAAGGGTTTACTAGCGGTTGAGGAAATTGTACTCCCGGCGCTGGAGGTTCAGCCATAATTCTAGAAAATTCGCGTGGGTCGAAAACTGAAGAGATGTCGTTTACTGCTCCGCTGGCTGAGACTAAGCACGAAAAGAGTGTTATTCTGCTTCGACTCAGTATTTATACCCTTGGAACACCCTTGTGCACATGCCTGCGTGCATTGAATCGCAAGGGATATGTTAATTTAATGTATTTCAGTTTCGCATATCATTAGGAGTGTAATGAATAGAACATTTTATAAACAGACAACATTGAAAGTTAGGCCTAGGGCAAACGTCGAATCTAAGTCGCGTCGAATTTATTAAAAATAGGTTCGACAAAGAGTCGACTTAATTCCAGTGTGGTAGCAAACGTCGAACCTGCGTCGACCCTAATTCTCAAGTTGCACTTCGTGAAATACGGGAATAAGCACGTGTCCCCGTGCTATTAGGGACCTTACGAAAACACCACGGCGACGGCGACGACAACACCACAACACAAAAAGCTTAATGGGCAAAAACAATCGCTCTGCACGTGCGTTTTAAATTTTGGTACATTTCTTTGTCGTCCTCTGCAAAACAACAACGTGAAATGACCAAATTCAAGGTTTTGTAGAGAACGTGAACCCACGGGAGTGAATTTTTCATTCTCTTCCTTAACTTGAACGGTACTCCTACCAATTTGGTTCCTGGCTAGTTTGTCGTTTGTGTATACAAGTTGAATGAGTTAAAATAATCGCGAAGTAGCACAAATGAAATAAAGTTATACTTTCAAAAATGACGTTTGCGTTGGTGTCACCGTCTTGCATTCGTAAGGTCCCTATTCACTTGATGTGCGGCTAGTTATTGCTAGGACTTGCTAGCGAAATGCCGAAAAACAGTGCTCGTCGGGCTTTTCTTTGGCAATTAATTGCGAAAAATAGAAAGAAAACACTCAAACACTGAGCATTTATTGCAAATAGGCAATTCGCTTTCAATCATTTATATTTAGTGTTCATGAAACACGAAAAACATTTTCATCATGCTGTGCGATGTCAGCAATGACTTTCGATAGCTCGCCATTTCTGGTCGCGAAATTGTCTTTGTACAGCGCATGCTCGTCAGGGGGGGAAATAGCGTTTGGCAGATGGGGGAGTCGGTATTTTTGTGACTCTTGCGCAGTCCATCACATTTGAATCAATTATTTTGTAATTTGCATGATTTATGAATTGAGTTCAGCGCGTGTTTAGAACGGCGTTTGCTGTAACGCCGAACCACTGTCGCATTATCCGACTTGGCAAGTCGAACTTATGCTGGAGTCGAACCAATTAATTTGAGTCGAACTTAATTGCGGCAAACGTCGCACCATTCATGCGCCTATTTCAAAATTAATAGGTTCGACGAATTAAGTTCGACTAAGATTCGACGTTTGCCCTAGGTCTTAAATTCTTGAAAGTATACCCAACAAAATGTATTACATCAAGTCAGATGAACAAGAAAAGGTCAAAACAATTTGTTCCCGGGTTAAATATAATAAAATTCTCGAGGTTTGGTGGTTTTGTGTTTGCGATAAAAAATATATACAAATGGTCCAATTTTTTTTTGGCGGTCGCGGGACGACATTCTGACCCAACCGCCCTTTCCCTCGAGTCTGCCTAGCATTAAGTTTCTCTGTTTTCTTTCTTTCTTTCTTTTTTTTTCAGATCAGAGAACCAGCAAAAAATTTTATAAATAAAAAAAAAACATGGCGATTAGGTTCATAAAGAATAAATGGAGCGAAAGTTATATTTGAGGATAGAATAAGTCAGAATCCATTAGGAGAAAATATCCGTATTCCCATTTTTTTATTGTTATGAAAGTAACGCCTTTTTTTAAGTAAATATTTTTCTGATGAAACTTCAGCCATCTTCAGTACAGAACCCGCTAGTGGGTGTGATATACTTAGTATGTATTTTCCGTTCCTTCGTTATCGTCACGCCGTAATTAGCTATATTTTTACCTTTCTTGTCACGCTGTAATTAGTTCAATGCTCTCTGTTTATTGTCATGTTGTAATCAGCTATATTGTATACTTCTTGTATTTATTTCACACGCACCAGCGGGTTCTGTACTGAAGGTGGAACGAAGTTTCATCTGAAACATGTCGCCGGTAACTTAAATAAAAATTACTTCATGCCTGCTGGCTCTTCGAAAATTCCAATTTTACTGATTAGTCTGAGTTTAGCTCTGCTGCCACTCTCTTCAACCTTCTCAGTCATACACACATTTTGCACACCACCACTAATTCATAAATTAATACACTAGTCCGCTCTGCAACAGGTTTGTGTTTATGTTTCGGGAGCTTAGTATTTTCCTCCAGTGTTTTGATTACGCCTTAGACTGATTACTGAAGCAATTCTTCTGTGTTAGTGTCGACCGGCACACCAGAATGTGGTCGCTCACGATATTTGCTGTATTCCTGGCGGCTCTAACGCATACGAAAGCTGAAGACGAAGAAAATTTTGCTTTGGTAAGGGAATTAAATAAGCTTCAAACATTTTTTTTGCAAATTTGTTTTCCAAGCAAAATTCTTTATAAACAAGAAACAGAAAAGACAAGGAGGAAAAGCTCTAAAGTTAATGATGATGTGTTAGAAAGTCAGCTTTCATAAGCTTTTGGGTAAATGAATACGGCCAGCCTTAAAGACATTTATGTTCAAATAGAATATGCTGGATACTGTTGTAAAAAGTCATTTGTTACTCTCTCTTTGGTTTGTCCTCATTTACATTTTGCTGACTTCTTAGTTGTCGCAAATTTTGATCCTAAAATTGGTATAAAAAAATAAAAGAAATGGAACAAAAAATAATTAAGTTCATAGCAACATTTCTTTTTTACTTGGAGAAGTATTTCTTCTAACTTGGAAATCGAGACAAAAAAGAAACTGTTTTTTTTAATCGTCCTAAACTATCTCGCTTTCTGGTACATTTATGTTTATATCTTATACAAAGTCTTTTAATTACGAAGGGTTCCCTGTGTAGAAGTATAGACAGGCTTTGATGTAGTTTAATTTCATTTTTTTTAATCCTTTGCCTCGCTTACTCAATTTTCATAGAAATACCTAAATCAGTTCGACTATTTATCAATGTCTCGATCCGGCAACCATGATGTGGAGCAAGCCATCGGTGAATTCCAAATGTTCGCTGGTTTGGAAGTTACTGGCCGCCTGGACAGAGCTACAGTCAGGCAGATGAAGATGCCGCGATGCGGAAACCCTGATGGTAAACGGGTACAACGTTACGAAACGAAGAGTAAATGGGCGAGAACACACTTAACATACTTCATCCAGCATGGCTAAGATTTAGCTCGAGGCAAACAAAACCGTATTTTTGCAAGGGCATTGAAATACTGGGCGGATGTATCACGGCTGTCCTTTAAAAGAGTGTATAACCCAAGATACGCGAATCTTAAAATAAGGTATTTTTTTATTTTTATTTATTTATTTGTTTTTTACTGCTGATTAAACCTCAGTCGTTCAAGGACTGAACCAGACCCCACCTTGGTAGAAAGTGAAGAAGGTGGTCGAGATCACTCAGCGCCCGCTTCCCATTAAACCAATTTCAATGTTACACTCTTCTCATCGACTTTTAGCCAAGTCTCTCCTCTAGAATATAACGTGGTCAGATGCCGTTGATAATATCAAACAGTGTCATCAATTTGATAGTCGCCATATCATATTGGAAAATTCATTGTTCTTTTTTTTTTTTTGCCATCTTTTGAATTGTCCAAAATCGTTAAAAAATGCCACATAAAAACTACGAAATTAAAGTATATTTTCTAACTGAGAACATTCTGGTCAACATGCCTGTTAAGCGTCGATACTTAAAATGGCAGGGTCATGTGTCGAACGAGAAAACAAAATCAGTCTCAAAGCATTAAGTGACCAGTAGTGCAGTGTAGGCGTTAGCTTTATCTTTTCTTTTCTTTATCTGTTAATTTTTGTTGCCTGTATATCAGTTGATCCATTCCGTGACTTAACGAGTCAGTTGTGCTCTCGTAAAGGAGACGACTGCTATTTTTTTTTTTTTTTTTTTTTTGGGGGGGGGGGGTAGGTGGGGGGGTGGGGGGTGAGGGGTGGTTTTCTTAATTTTCTGCAAAATCCCTCTTGAAAACGCTATCGTCTACTCTTTGCATAAATTGGAAAATTCACTGCGATGATCACTTCTCACTTTCATCTATATCCGCAGTTCATATATGAATTATATCATATACTTTACATCGTTTCACTCCTCTCACGGGAAAATGGAAACCTACAATTGACCTTGCTCCGACACAGCGGCAATGCGCATGTGCCAACCACTGAACTTCCGGTCGGTGTTGTATTTCCGGTTAGCTATTAAAACCTATTGCGTAAACAAAAAACTCCCGTCGCGCGAAGTTTAAAAACAAAACTCAAGAGTTACGAAACAAACTTAAGCAAAAAAATTGTTTTCCTGGTGAGTAAATTTATTTTGCTGTTTTCAAACCTTTGCACCAAGGGGTTTGGTGCTTGCACCAAGTGCGAAAACCATGCTCGAAGATGCGACCTGCTCGCGCTTGTGAAGAAAAGTTTTGTTGTCCGTGGTTGTTGTTGTCCTGTTGTTAAAATGTTGTTCCTCGCAATACGAGAAGTGTGGTAAAAGTTTAGGTAAACGAAAATGCGGAGGCCGTTATTGCCTCTTGACACCTCGGTTGGCCAGAGCCGCTGAACTTCCAGTTGGTTCGATAGTTTGCCGGGTTCACTGGGACGAAATTAGGAGGTAAACAACCGGTGTTCGGTTACCCAGGAAAACTACTCTCGAGCTCTCCACAAAAACGGGATACCTTCTCGACTTTATGCCGTGCTGGACGCTGTTGGTAAGGCAGGTAATGTTCCTTATCGTCCGGGAACAAGGTGCTGCAACGAATGTGCTGAGAATGTCGACCGCGACCAAGAAGAAAAGTTTACCACGCATGCAGAATATAAGCCGAAAGAGGCCCAATTTCGGTTTTGGGTTGTGCATAATTTTTCAGTGAACAGCAGTAGATGTGCTTGCAAGGACCGCCGTGATAAAATAAAAGTGCCGGATCCTGTAGTAAAGGAGCAATAAATTGTACTACAAATAATATAAAGAGCAAGGCTAATTTCACAGTCAGAGAAATATATTTTTCCTTTCCAATATTTCAAACGGCACGGCCTTTGTTCATCAAACATACCCTGCCTTGCTCTTTATATTATTTGTTCCATAATTTTTAATTTTAAGTAATTTTCCCCAATTACTGTATATATTTAGCAAAAGAAACAATAATAATAATAATAATAATAATAATAATAATAATAATAATAATAATAATAATAACAATAACAATAACAACAACGACAACAATAACAACAACAATAATAATAATAATAATAATAATAATAATAATGATAATAATTATAATAATAATATTATAATAATAATAATAATAATAATAATAATAATAATGATGATGATGATGATGATGATGATGATGATGATGATGCTAATAATAATAATAATAACAATAATAAAAGAGATTGTAGAAGAATGCTTCCAAATCAGGACACCTGGAGGACAATACAAACTTCTTTTGGAGTTGTGAAAGTCAATTGTCATGGAGATGTCCTAGTAGAAAGACATGTATAGAACAGCATTGAAACAGTTTTCAAAGACTCATCAGGTCAGTTTAACTACACAACTACTTGAGCAAAAAAAAAAACAAAGAATCTCAATAACATAATAGAGATATTTCAGTAACAGTATTTCTACCAAACCTCCTTCTGAAGGATTACACTGATCATCAACATGTATATTTCACTTTTAAAATAAGGAATATCAATATTGTAATATTTTTTTTTTTCATCTGCTAGAGGAGAACAAATGTAACTTACACAAAGGCACCCCCAACCCCAGAGGGAATGAAATTAAGCCCCAGTATGAATATGCATATTCTGAACACAATAAATATGTGGATAATATAATTATCCTCCACATATTTCTTATGGTACTAGTTGTGAGAGTTTATTTAAACATCTTGATAGAGTATGTGGTGACCATTAGTTTCTACTTATAAAGATAAAAAGTTCTGCATCCCTTTTTCATTATTTTTTTTCCACAAATTCATTTGATTACCTGGTAGAGAGATTCCAGAGAGCATTGCACCAACACCATTAAGGCAACATTGCCCTTGCACTGTCATCCTCAGAGATGGAAAAGTTTGCAGAGAAAAATGCACCTGGTCTTTTTAATCTTATTCTACACTATAATTGGATTCTTGGATCATAATCAAAATATTATTTTAGGAGATGATCCAAGAATGAGTGATGAGCATCGTGTATTACAAGAAAAGAGAACAGTTGTTTTATTGCATATCATATCATATTTCTGGTAATCTTGATTTACACAATAAATCTCATGTAAAATTAAGTTTCTTTTAAGCTGACTTGACTTGTCTCAGGTACATTTATTTTCCTTGCCTTGCATATGAGGAACACTCCCAAGTTGGAATAAACATGTTTATCAACCATAACAGCAGACAAATATAGAATCTACCTATACTAAGATTGCACATTTGATTCTTCTTTCATCATGAGGTTTCCACATACAGAATGTACTACCATCGTATGAGACCCCTGAAATGAAATAAACAAGAAAAAATTAATTATTTTCTTACATTTTTACTTACAGTGTACGTAAAAAGGGGGCTACAAATAATATTTATTATTGTTATTATTATTATTATTATTATTATTATTTCAGGTCACAGAAGACACATTTTTAAAATGCATAAGGAACAAGGATTATTTATTCAGCAACACGAGGCATCCAGAGATGTGATAAATTCTGCCAGAAGTTTAGGCTTCAGCACCACTCCAGTCTTTTTCTTAGTTATCATTTTTTACTTTGGGCAAATTTAGGCTTTTGCACAAATTATGCTAGCATTTTTTCGATCATTTTAGTGAAGTAAAAGCATCAACCATTATACGAGCATTTCAGTGGCATTTTCCCCTTTTTTGAGAGAGAGAAAGAGAAAAATTAAAATAAAATGGCAAATCATTTTTTAAAAATGAAACGTCAAGTAGCCTGCTTGGGTCAAACCTTGGCGTCGCGAACAGAAGCGGGCGCTTTTCACCAACTTATTTTGCAGCCAGAACTTTTTCACATACTTGCACGCATGTTTTCATATTAGCTTCAGGCTTTGGTGACCATAATTTTCAAAGTTTGAAGTCATTCATTTACCAGACAAAATGACTGAGTGAAAAAACATTCCTTATCGTGATCTCAGGCTAAAGCTTTTAAAAATCTCAAGCTAATTTTAATGAATTCAGCTTTAAGATAACGTCTGCATCCACTTGTGATTTTAGAAAAGACGACTTTGTATATACATGTACTTAATTTTATGCTCATGATTTCATATTTGTAAGCGTTAATTTAGTTCAAACATTTTGTCTGTATATACCCCTAGTTTTTAGCTTCTTTAGTTTACTTGTAATTAGTTAATTGCAAACGACCCCACAAGCTCATGTAGCTTTAATACTCATCGTTTTAAAATAAAGGCTATCAAAAGGCTTTGCGTCGTTGCTTATAATAACATTTGAAACAGATAGACCTTGCGTCTTCCTTGGGTCTAATTAAAAATATATATATAAATGAGAATTTGTAACAGCAGTCTTTCCAAGAACATCTGATGTGTTGAAGAACGGACAAATTGCAATAGTAGAGCTGGGTGTTAAAACACGATTCACCAACCAACAAAATATTCATAACTTGGGCTGAAACACGCATAGAATCACATTTTTGGACGTTTTTTAAAAGATAATCAGAACCACTCGACTTCAGAATCAACCATTGTAAGAAATTATGGTGAGCTTACCTTTTCTTAATCATTGGTCCACTTCATCTTTCACATGTGGTTACTGATCCACAGCAGGAAAGTTTTAAAACTTCAACAGATCGAAACATAACCCTAACCGGAAAGCGTGATCTCGACCGGAAATGCCCAGAATTAGCGCATGCGTACACGTTTTGCCG